>NC_054471.1:51313200-51623107 GCF_017639515.1 Carcharodon carcharias | reverse complement strand
CCTGATATATCCTGAAAGGAACATATCTGAAACCTCCTTCCTCTGTTGGATACTCCATAAGTTTTCGATTGATGGCCCAAAACTGGTCAAACTTGTCTGTACAAAGAAAAATTAAATTTTAATATCTGTTTCAACATTTAAATTACAATCAAAACTAATTTCGTCTGTTCAAATTTAGACAGGAACTGCTTGGTTGACTTCATTTATTGTTTGATTGAACTCCAGCACCCACGCAGCAGTGATTCTCAACTCTTAAAGGTCAGTTTCACTATTTGTTACATTAATTGCACAGCCGTGTACAATCATCAGCAGGGTAAAGGGGCTGAGAAATGATTATGGCTCAAGCAATCAGGTTGTACATCTTAGAAGTAACGTTGCCTCATTGCAAAGTTTCTTTGCATTTAATTACTTTGAACTTTCCCTCAAGGTATTGGCCAGTTAATCAGCTTTAAATGCCTCAAGTAAAAAGTCTTACATTGGTCCAAATATTGCTTCCAATATATTGCATGGTGTAGTACTTAAACTACCTAGATCAGAAGGTTTAAGATTCCATTCCTGTAGTGTATGGAGTTAGCTGATTTCAGCCTAGTTGATACTGGGACACACAATTGGCGTCAGTGCCCACAGGATGATGAGGTGAGACAAAAAGAATATGCAGCCCCCAAGAATCCAGGTCCACTTCAACATCCGTGACAAATGGATGTGCATGTAGGAATCACTCAGAAACACTAACAGGTTCAACAGTGATGGTCCCTACAGACATTCACCACTTAGTATGACATGTATCACAGGGTGACCTATACCCAGGGGACCATTACTTAGTATGAATTACCTACTCAGGAGGATAGAGGGAGAAAAGTAGAGAAAAATGCAAGGAGATTCTACTCCCAATCTGTGCCTGCTCTCCTCCACCTACAAAGATCAATGGTGTTTAACTTTTCAAAGTGTAGCTCTTTGTGGAATGCATCACACAAAGATTTATAGTTAGTTTGAATTATTGATTTTCTTCGTGATCAAGTTATTTTTAGCTTTCATCAATGGGCATTATCTACACATGATTACCAGCAGGCTATTCAACCACGGGACATCATGGATCATGGCCAAGGCAAAACCTGCCTTCACTTCACATTCATGTACACACAAGTTCAGCAGGGATCAATGTACAATGGGCAGGAATTAAATGACTAATCTAAACTTCCTGCATCAAAAGTTAAAAGAAGAGTATAGATTGGTGTCTTGTCAGTTATTATATTGCATGCTGCTTAGTAAACAAGGTCATGCTGCAGATGGATGAAGATGCAGGCTGCTCACTCATCTGCAAAATGGCAGAATAATGTAACAATGGAACTGCTATTTTAATTCTAATACCAATAGCAATATTTAGGCATGCAGTGCATTTACAATTCAAACTAACTGCTAGGTTACCATTATGCATCTATCACTTCACTTGGAGGGTTTGAAATAATACATTAATTGAAGAATTTGTGAAGTATTAAAAATTATTCTTGGAGAGAGGAAAGCAAAATCGAATCATGTATTGTACAGTTTTACTTGATACTGAACAACTTCAGTTAACATATTTTGGGGCCATTACTCTCAGGGTATATTCCTTTCTTTCCTCCACCTTAATAAATACGAAGAAAGCAAGCAATAAGTAGAATGGCACCTTTAAGTGATCCATTTTAAAATATTGGAGACAAAGCAATTAATGATTTCCTTGCTGAACAATTGTTCATTCCCACACAATTATTCAAAAACAGATCAATATGTTAACCATTGCACAACTGCAATTGTTCTTCATTTTTCACATATCCATTTGATCAAATAGGTCATTGTTGCCGTAATAGGGTCATGAGAAATCAAAGCAGAGAGGTCACTGGTGGCAATTTGCTATCCTTTCAGGACTTTTTCTAAATAAAAAGCCAATCACTGAAACTGTATTATCATGCAGTACGGAAAAGGTCTCAAGCTGTATAACTATATAATTAATTTTAATGTACTTGGGACAAAATAAGGGGTTAGATGCTGTACAACTCTTAACATGCATTGTGGAAGGGGAATTCAGTAACATCCTGCGCTACCTTTGCAAACACCCAAATAACTTTGAGATAAGCATCCTGTTTTGAAAATGAATCATGAAGATGAAAGGGAATTTGATGGCCTGTTGGTGTTATTTCCCTCCAGTACCATAAACAAGACAAAAAAGATTTATTCCCAAGAGAAAAATAGAAAGGAAAATGATATAACATTGTAAGAGGATGAAAGTAAAATCAGTGCCTCAAATTTCCCATGGGAAAACCGAAACGAAAAGGTGTTTAATATGTTGAAGGAAATGGTTAAAATACAAGAATGTCAATGACACAAGCTTTAAAAAGCATAGCAGACATTTATTTAAACCAAACAGATCCATCCTTTTCAAAGCCAAACCAGTTTGTTGGTTTTTGTATTTTTCAGAATATTTCTTTAGTATGATGTAGGGTGCCTATGTTGAACACTATGGACTGAATATGGACTGAATCTACAGAGGAGTGGCAATGGGTAGGCTGCAGGATGGGTTGGTGACAGGCTGTCCTGGGTGGTGAGGTCGGATTGAGGGGAGTCAAAGGGTAAATGGAGAGGTGGAGGGTCATGCAGGTGTAGTGGGGGGGGAGAGATTCTGTGGGAAGTTGGGGCAGGCGGGGGTAGGTGTGTGGTCGGTTGTACAGTTACCCAGGAGTTAAACATAGTTTTATTCTGTCTAAAATTTCCTGGGTAACTATCCAGGTAAGTAAGTCTCCAATTCTAACTAGAGATGAAGACTTCTTCAGAACGTTCCAGGGTGCTGGGGGATTGCCCATGGGAAGCTGAAACTTCCCAGATAATTCCTGCAGATTCGTTACGTTGGAACTTTCGAGGGGTCCCGTATTACATCCTCTGGGTTAGATCCGGTCTCCGTCCATCCAGAGATTGGAAGGTCTGGGCCTATATTACCATCACCGAATCCCCTGCCATCAACATTCTGGGGGCTTACCATTGACCAGAAATTAAACCAGATCAGCCATATAAATACTGTGGCTACCAGAGGCTGGTTGTTCGACAGCAAGTAATTCACCTGCTGGCTCCCCAAAGCCTGTATACCAGCTAGAAGGCACAAGTCAAAGGTGCGATGGAATATCAAACCTGCCTGGACGAGTGCAGCTTCAACAACACACAAGAAATTCGACACCATCCAGGACAAAGCAGGGTGTTTGACCAACACCCCCTCAGACATTCACTCCACCGCCACACAGTGGCAGTGCTGTACACCAGATACAAGAGGCATTGCTGTAACTCACCAAGGTTTCTTCATTAGTGACTTCCAGACCCTAGAACTCTATCACTGAGAAGAACGAGGGCAGCAGATGTATGAGAACACCACCATCTGCAAGCATCCTGCCAAGTCACACATCATCCTCACTTGTCACTTCATCACTGACTCTGGTTCAAAATCCTGGCAGTCCTTTCCTAACAGCACTCTGGGTGTAACTACACAAGGACTACAACAATTCAAGGCGGCAGCTCACCACTTAAGGGTAATTAGGGATGGGCAATAAATGCTAGCATTGCCAGCGATGTCCACATCCCATAAAAAAATTTAAGAAAAACTCCCAAACCAGCAACCTTTACCATCTAAAAGCAAGTGCATGGGAACACCACCACCACCTGCAAATTTCCCTCCAAGTCATCCACCACTCTAAATTGGAACTATATTGTTGCCTCACTGTCATTTGGTCAAGGTTCTGGAAGTCCCCCACTAACAGCATTGTGGATGTAACTACACCACATGGTCTGCCGCAGTTCAAAAAGGCAGTTCACCACCATCTTCTGCCGGTCGATTCGGGATAGGCAATGAATGCCAGCGACATCCCAAGAACGAAGTTTAAAAAATTGAAACATGGTATTCAAAAGGCAAGTCTACAGCAGAATGGATTTACCATGCTCCATTCTATACTATTAAAAACATTTTAAAAAAACTTTCATTTTAATTTATGCTGATTTAGAATCATCTAACTGACCTTGGGAAACAGTCGGCAAATGTTAACCATTCCAGGCATTGATCACGTTTTGTGAGAAAATGTGCTTCCTGTCTACCTACGTCCTCTTGTCTTTTTATCATGGGCTATTTTGAAATAGTGCTCCAGATTAACTTTTCTATTCCATTTAGTACTCATGTACCTCTACAATATACCATCCTGGTTGTTTCCCTTCAAGGGTTAATGTAGACAAGAAAGAGGTATAGTCAAGACCTTTTGACCTCAACTTGCAAGAAATAAATGGAAGAGAAAGCTTGTAGTTAGAAAGATGAGTGGATTAACATTATTACTGTTCTGACAGATTTTAAGTATTTAATTATTGGTGCAGAGAGAGAAGACACAATAAAATGTGTCTTTAAGGGGCGACAGTGACGTAGTGGTAACATCACTGAACTATTAATCCAGAGGCCCAGGCTAATGCCCTCACCACAGCACCTGGTGGAATTTAAATTCAATGAATAGTTCTGAAATATAAAGCCAGCCTCAGTAAAAGTGACCATGATATTGTCATCAATTACTGTAAAAACCCATCTGGTTCACTAATGTCCTTTAGGGGAAGAAATCTGGCATCCTTATCTGGTCTTTTTAAAAAATTAATTTACAGAATGTAAATTAACGTAAGGGCCAGCATTTACTGCCTGCCCATCCCTAATTGCCCTTGAGAAGGTGGTGGTAAACTGACTTCAGTGAAGGAAGTGATATATTTCCAAGTCAGGGTGATGAGTGGCTTGAGGGGAACTTCTAGGTGGTTGGGTTTCCATGTGTCTGCTGTCCTTGTCCTTCTAGATGGTAGCGGTTGTGGGTTTGGAAGATGTTGCCTAAGGAGTCTTGGTGAGCTTCTGCAGTGCATCTTGTGGATGGTACACACTGCTGCCACTGTTCCTCGGTGGTGGAGGGAGTGAATGTTTGTGGAAGGGGTGCCAATCAAGTGGGCTGCTTTGACTTTGATGGTGTCAAGCTTCTTGAGTTGGAGCTGTACTCATCCAGACAAGTGGAGAGTATTCCATCACACTCCTGACTTGTGCCTTATAGATGGCGGACAGGCTTTGGGGAGTCAGGGGGTGAGTTACTCACTGCAGAATTTCTAGTCTCTGATCTGCCCCTGTAGCCACAGTATTTATATGGCTAGTCCAGTTTGGTTTCTGGTCAATGGAAAGCCCCCGTATGTTGATGTCTGGCTTACAGATCTACAATCTGGACTCCAAATCCACAGAAATGGGCTGATTCTTAACTGACCTCTACATGGCTGAGCAAGTCACTCATTTCAAGGGCAATTAAGAATGGGCATCAAATTAGGAATGGGCAAACGTTGGCCTTGCCAGCTATGCCCACATCCCATAGAAAAGTTAAAGCACAGAAGGAAGCCATTCAGCCCATCTTGTCCATGCCAGCCTGAGGACACCCTTTCTAATCCCACCTTCCTGCACCCGGCCCATAGCCCTGCAGCTTACAGGTGCAGATCCAGGTACTTTTTAAAAAGAGTTTAGAGTTTCTGCCTCTACCATCAACTTGGGCAGTGAATTCCAGACACCCACTACACTCTGCTTAAAAAAGTTCTTCCTCAGGTCCCCCTACACCTTCTGCCACTTATCTGTCTTTGTGCTTCTAGATGGTAGCGGTTGTGGGTTTGGAAGATGTTGCCTAAGGAGTCTTGGTGAGCTTCTGCAGCACATCTTGTGGATGGTACACACTGCTGCCACTGTTCCTCGGTGGTGGAGGGAGTGAATGTTTGTGGAAGGGGTGCCCCTACACCTTCTGGTACTTATCTTGAATCTATGTCCCTTGGTTCCAGAATTCTCCACCAAGGGAAACAATTTTATCATGTCCACTCTATCTATTCTCCTCATAATTTTGTACACCTCAATCAAGTCATCTCTCAGCCTTCTTTGTTCTGAAGAAAATAACCCCAACCTATCCAATCTCTCCTCGTAGCTACACTTTTGTAACCCTGACAACATCCTTGTAAACCTCCTCTGCACTCTCTCCAGAGTTATTACATCCTTCCTGTAATGTGGTGACCAGAACTGCACACAATACTCCAGTTGTGGCCTCACCAGTGTTTTATACAATTCCAACATTATATCCTTACTTTTATATTCTATACCTCTGCCAACGAAGGAGAGCATTCCATATGCTTTCTTTGCAACCTTGTCCACTTGAACTGCTGCCTTCATGGACCTGTGTACTTGTATGCCAAGATCTCTCACTTCATCTACCCCTCTTAGTATATTTCCATTTATTGTGTAATCCCTGTAACTGTTTGACCTCCCTAAATGTATGACCTCACACTTCTCCATCTGCCACTTTACAGCCCGCTCCACCAACCCATCTATATCGTTTTGGAGATTATGGCTATCCTCTTACACTACGCGGCCAAACTTTGTGTCATCTGCAAACTTCCCAATCGTGCCTCCCAAGTTCAAGTCCAAATCATTAACATATAAACACAAACAGCAAGGGACCCAATACCGAGCCCTGTGGAACAACACTTGAAACAACTTTCCATTACCCTTTGTTTCCTGTTACAAAGCCAACCTTTTATCCAGTTTGCCACATTACCCTGAATCTCATGGGCTTTTGCTTACCATAAAAGAATAAAGAAAAAAAAACAAGTCTTCTTCCACAAGCATTATGTTATTAGGCTACAAGGGCAGAGGCATTGCTAGATTTGGTTATGAGTAACGAAACAGACTAGAGATAAGCACCTTGGGTTAGTGACTACAATATGCTAACGGTTAAGATCCAACGAGAAAGAGAACAAGTCAGTACAAAAACTAGAATACCAGATTGCTTTAAGACACATTTTAGAAAGAGGAGGAAGAGCTTGCTAAAGTGCAGTGAGGAGAAATATGGCATGCAGGACTATGGAATCCTTTTTAAAAAGAGATTACAAAGCTACAGAAAAAGGATATTCTATTAAGAAGTAAACGAGTAAACGAGGGCTCTAATGATTTTGGGGTTTGCCTGAGGACTGCAGCATAGCCAACGTAAAATTGATTTTTAAAATGAGGGGTTCAGCTGATCCAAATAATTTCAGGCTACTTAACTCAATGTACAGGTAGGTGAAAAAAACTGAATTTATTGTAAATTCGTTCTTGGGATATAATTGCCTGTCTGCAGTATTGCGCTTCATGCTTAATAGGGACAGAGATTTTAGAGCAGGTACACAGTAGGTTCATTAGGATGCTGCCTGATGTGAGAAAATACAAATACAAAAAGGACTTTAAAAAAAGTGGAATTGTTAAAGGGCAATACGATAGATATTTTTAAATGACAAGATGGAAAAGGGTAGGTGGAAGCATACTGAACCCAGGGATCAGAAGCATGTGTCATAGAAAGAAGGTTAAGTGCAAGATAGTTAGAACTGAAGGTAGGAGAATTGTCTTTACAAAATTGTGAGGATATGAATTCACTTCCAGGATTAATGGTTGACCAAGTTCTGGTCATCTTCCCTATTGTCCCATCAATGTGGCTCAGTGTCAATTTTTTTTTTTGCCTTTGTGAAGCGCCTTGGTATGCTTTATTCTTGTCTGTTTTGTCAGACTCTACTATTCTTCACCCAGTTTAGCTTCATCAGCAAATCTGGTCAATTTGAACTGAGTTTCAGGTTTCTGAATTTAGACCAGTCAAGTAGATTAGAAGTATTAGGATCCCTAGGACGGTGAATTCTGTTCAGTGCAATTCCCTTTGCTCACCTAGCTAATACCCAATGTTTTTTTACTTTCAGACCATTCCTTAACCATTTCCAAATTTTACTTAGCATACTAGTAATCGTATATACGTTTATCAGTTTTAATTAAATATCATTACCATGTGACACAGGCGAACCTTTTGCAATTTATGATAATGAAGTAGTTACCAGATTTATTTTGTCACCTTTTTGAAAAGAGTCAGCCTCTTTCCAATCTGGGAGGGCTTCTGCATTCGCTGACTCATTTAATACAGCCAGCCCTTCATAGATTTTGCTCCCAAACACTATATATTGACTGTGCTTCTAGATTTATTAGTTGAACCTAGAGATACTCCAGGGAAGCAATACTGCAGTCCGTTTAGTTGTAGAATCTCACTTGATGAAAGGCACGTCTGCACTTTCAGGAAGGAATACTTTCAGGAAGTCATCCTCAGTATATTTACTCTTTTAAGTTTCAGTCCCAACTGCAAGCTGAATGAAAGTTTTCTGAAGACTAGAGGGAGTTATTTAATTGTATTTGTAGCCTTACAGCAAATTATTTTCAAATGCATCATTTAATAATTATTTTCAGTGGCTTTAGCCTTTGTTGTGCCCATAGTCACAGTTGATACTTTTAACACATGTATCAAATTTACTTTTTCTAGTGAACTGAGTACTTGTGGTACATTAAACTTGATGAATTTGACAATTGTGGAACTATTCACCTTTACCAGTTACCAGTGTAAAATAAGTTCAGAGAAGAATGGAATACTTAAGGGACTGCGCATAATCCTATATTCTCGCTTCTTGCTAAATTCTAAGTTAGGCTTTGCTGAAACGAAGAACCGATGTAAAGTCACCAGAAGTAACAAATGTTCAATTAGCTTCAAAATTCATAACAAGAAATACCAACTTTCACATACACACTATATACACATCAGGTTAAAATGCTGTTGCAACAGAGGAAGTTCAGCAGCAAAAGCAGCTTGTACAATTGAAAGCAAGGGCAATATAGCCTGGTAAACCAAAGTTAAACCTGCACCAAATGCATTTATTACATTTACTTGGCCGTTGATACAATTAAAATAAGAAACCTGGGGTTCCATAAATATTTGAAAGAAGCTTATTCTTCTTTTATAGCTTAGGCACAACATCAATTATTGCAGTAAGCAAGCTGATATTTGGTTATTACAAGGGGAGGTCATGCCTGACAAATCTGTTAGAGTTCTTTGAGGAGGTAACGAGGTTAGACAAAGGAGAGCCAATGGATGTTATCTACTTGGACTTCCAGAAGGCCTTTAACAAAGTGCCGCACAGGAGGCTGCTCAGTAACATAAGAGCCCATGGTGTTAGAGGCAAGGTACTAGCATGGATAGAAGATTGGCTGTCTGGCAGGAGGCAGAGAGTGGGGATAAGGGGGTCCTTCTCAGGATGGCGGCCGGTGACTAGTGGAGTTCCGCAGGGATCAGTGTTGGGACCACAACTTTTCACTTTATACATTAGTGATCTAGATGAAGGAACTGAGGGCATCCTGGCTAAGTTTGCAGATAATACAAAGATAGGTGGAGGGACAGGTAGTATTGAGGAGGCGGGGAGGCTGCAGAAGGATTTGGACAGATTAGGAGAATGGGCAAAGAAGTGGCAGATGGACTACAACATGGGGAAGTGTGAGGTCATGCACTTTGGTAGGAAGAATAGAGGCATAGACTATTTTCTAAATGGGGAGAGAATTCAGAAATCTGGAGTGCAAAGGGACTTGGGAGTCCTTGTCCAGGGTTCTCTTAAGTTTAACTTGCAGCTTGAGTCGTTAGTTAGGAAGGCAAATGCAATGTTGGCATTTATTGCGAGAGGACTAGAATATAAAAGCAGGGATGTGCTGCTGAGGCTTCATAAGGTTCTAGTGAGACCACATTTAGAATATTGTGAGCAATTTTGGGCACCGTATCTTAGGAATGACGTGCTGGCCCTGGAGAAGGTCCAGAGGAGGTTCACGAGAATGATTCCAGGAATGAAAGGCTTAACATATGAGGAACGTTTGAGGACTCTGGGTCTATACTTGATGGAGTTTAGAAGGATGAGAGGGGATCTGATTGAAACTTAAAGAATACTGAAAGGCCTGGATAGAGTGGACATGGGGAAGATGTTTCCATTAGTAGGAGAGACTAGGAACCGAGGGAACAGCCTCAGAGTAAAGGGAAGACCTTTTAGAACAGAGATGAGAAGAAACTTCTTTAGCCAGAAAGTGGTGAATCTATGGAATTCATTGCCACAGAAGGCTGTGGATGCCAGGTCATTGAGTGTATTTAAGACCGAGATAGATAGGTTCTTGATTGGTAAGGGGATCAAAGGTTACGGAGAGAAGGCAGGAGAATGGAGTTGAGAAACTTATCAGCCATGATTGAATGGCAGAGCAGACTCGATGGGCAGAATGGCCTAATTTCTACTCCTATGTCTTATGATCTTATATTATAAATATACAGTGGTAAATATTTGCATGTTTTTAAACAGCAGTGTTTTAATGACAGAATGACTAATGCCAAGGAAATTCAGTGCGTCATGCTGAAACTATAAAACAGTTCAACGGATTACTTAAGAAACCCATCACATGTTGGTATTCAAATTTCAACCAAAAGTTGAAGATTCCATCCATTTAGAATTATCTTCACTCATCCAGAGAACAGGATATAACTTTAGATCTTAATTTATCTAAAATATTGAAAAGAATTATAATTATTTTATGAAAAACTTCATGACCACTGCCCATTTTACTACATCTCTCGCACACTGCATAGTGTCAGCTTTATCTCAGCTACAGTACTCTCACCCCCAAGGCAGGAGGTTGTGGTTTTAAATCCCATTTCTGAACCTTGAGTACATAATCCAGGCTGAAACTTTAGTGCAGTACTGAGGGAGTACTGCACTGTCAGGGGTTGTACTTTTCAGGTAAGGCTGAAGTCCAGTCTGCCCTCTTATGTGGATGTAAAAGATCCTATGGTGCCATTCGATGAGGGACAAGGGAGTTCTGTCTGGTGTCCGGGCCAATATTTATCCATCAAATTACATTTAAAACATTATCTGGCTATTGTCATTGTTGCATGCAATTTGGCTGCTTCATTTCCCAATTTACAAAACTTGCACTTAAAAACTGCTTCACTGGCTGTAAAGGATGCTCTGAGGTCATTTTGCATTTTATAACAACAGTGCTACAGAAGGTTTCCTAAAATTCAGGTGGAAAAAAACAATTAAATAAATTGCACAAGAGCGGCACACAGTAGTCAGCAGCCACTTATAAAACTCTACAATACTGAGGCACTGGTGAGGATAGATTCTGATGGCACCACACTAGTCTCATTTAACACACATTTATACAGCCTCCTTAATTCAATAAAACATCTGAAGGTTTTACAGAGGAAAGACAGGCATGGCACAGCAATAAAATGTTCAGCAGAAGTGATCAACAAGGTTGAAAAAATAGGTTTCACACAAGATATTAAGAGTACAGTAACAAAGTTACTTTATGCTTTAAGGAAAGAATTCTAGTGAAGGGCTGAGGTGGCTGATTATGGAAAAATAGGTGTTTGGGACACTTAGGAAGGAGTGGGAGGTTACAAGTTGAGACATAGGGCTGATGGCTAGTACAAAGTATAGAATTGAAACACACTCTCTTATCTCATTAGCAACTAAAGAAGCTCCAATGGAGATGGACAATGTTGATCGCTAACTTCCAGTACTTCAACAAAAATGCTCTATCCCTAACCAAATATGACTACCCAAGAAAAGGAATGACAATGAGGGGAAGAAGCAACATGCTTCGATAATGATGTACAACCACCAATCCTGCTAACATATATGTAAAAATCTGACAAGGGTGTGTACTTTCTGTACAAAATCTTATTTTCAGTTGTCAATTTTTAGTTATGTTTTTCTATCAACCATCATTGCTGTCAGTTATGTTACAATCCCCCTAGAGACCAATAACTTTTAACACGATACTTGAATTCCCAGTGACCAACTTAGAGATTTCAAGTTTTAAGTCTTTTATTGTAATAAACAAGCTAAAAACATTATCAATAAAAATGACCTAGTAGGCAACTAACACTCTATACACCATGCTCTCCACAGAATTGCAGTCTTTATAGGAAATAGTCCACAGTTACTCCCAGCTTCCAATGGGGTCATGTTTCCCTGCTTTGCTCAGCTGTAAATTTGAATGACTGCTGAAAGGCACTACCATTAGTTTTCGGAGAATTCCCTACATGTTTGCATGTTCATATGACTACCACTCGTAAGACCCATTCCGACAATTTCTCCTCCAGCTGTTTGAAGGGAAAATCTTCCAGAGCCCTTAAAATGCTACGGATGCATCTCTTTGATCAGAGACCACTTTCCCTCCTACATTCTGCCTCATAGCTTGCAGAGGACTCACAACCCTTCTCCCCTCTGCTGACTGCACCAGCTGCAGCCTTGCCTGTCTGTCTCTCTTTTTCTGTTGAAAACCTCAGACAGAAAGTCTGTCCACAGTCAGCCCAGTTGCTCTTGCCTTCATTTTCAGGTGTGAAATACAGCACAAACATCTCAATAGCACCTGACCTGGGCTCCCCTGTCCCTAATTATCTTTCCTCAACTTTCTCTTACATCTCAATTTCATACTATCCATTGGAAACATCATTCCAAAGACATATCAGTTGCATATGTACATGGGTGACACCCAGTTCCACCTCATCACCCACCCTCTCGATCCCTCCATCAACTCTGTTGTCAAACAGCGTGCATGGTATCTAATACTGGATGAGCTGTACTTTTTTCCAATTCAAAATTGGCCATCATCACAATTTTGATTCCACACCACTGATTTCATCCCCTTCCCAGTCACTATCACAGGCTGTATCAGAATGTTTGGAACTCAGCATCCTATTGGGGCATGAGCTGAGTGTTCAAATCTATAATCCTCACCATCACCAAGGCTGACTACTTCCACCTTTGCAATACTGCCTATCTCTAACCCTGTCTCAGCCCATTAGCTGTTGAAACCCACAGTCATGCTTTTGTTACCTCCAGGCAACTTTGTTAATGCTTTCCTGACCAGCCTTCTATCATCCAATCTCTATAAATTTAAGCTCTGTTGTTCATATGCTAACTTGAATTATATTTCCTTTACACAACAGCTATATTCTCTCACTAGACTGTTCCCAGTTGGTTAATGTCTCAAGTTAAAGTTTTCATCAACATTTTCAAATCCTTCCAGTCTCATAGCTCCTCATCTCTGTAACAACCTTCAGCCCTACAACTCAGAACTTTCCAATCCTGGCCTCTTCCTGACTCCCTTCTCTCCACAATTGGTTCCTGCGCCTTCAGCCATCCACATCCTAAACTCTAGAACTTCTCCCCTAAACCCTTGTCTCTCCATCCCCCGCCTCCTTCTTTAAGGCCTTCTGAAAAAACCTGCCCTTTCCAAGGTTTTAGGCCCTCCTTCAGCTTGGTGTCAATGTTTTCTGACTACACTCTTTTGAAGCTTACTTGGACATTTCACAATGTTAAAGGTGCTATATAAGTGCAAGTTGTTTTAGTTGCACACTGGTGTTGTTTGAATTGATGCCAATTAATCAATTGACTGCATGGAGAAGAGACTTGAAATGGTTCATCCAAACAGAATTGGTAAAAAGGGAATTTAAGACAAAGGATTTTTTTTTTGTTCTTCCAATGTGCTCCACCTTAAACGTAGAGTTTAAAAGCAAATATTTCAATAAATATAGTTCCACCATACTGAGAAGACGTACCAAGGGGTCATTGTATGAGCAAAATTTAAAATATCTGTTGTCTGTCCCAAGCAAAGTGCAATTGAGAAATAATATGAAAGGAGCCACGTTTCTTGGCTCTGGCTTTTGCCTTCCTCCTGGCAAAACTGTTAAATGCATGAGGAATTAATTATACAAGATATACAAACATTCAAAGTGCGGGTCGGTTAACTCAGTTGGCTAGATGGCTAGTGTGTTGCAGAATGATTCCAATGACATGGGTTGAATTTCCATTGGCTGTGGTAGTTTATAGAGGCCTACCTCCTCACCTTGCCCCACACTTGCAGAGTGGTGCCCCTCATGCTGTACATACGCAATTGCCTCTCTCTCGCTCTAATGCGGATAGATGCCTATGGGCCTTTGTGGACTATGGCTAATTACCTTATCTTATCATACAAACATTCAAAGCAGTTCTACTTGAGGTTTAGGGTCAAAAAGACTCCAGTTATCTAAATTCAGTAGTTTTCTCGTAGACACTTGCAAATACCCCCAGATATATATCCAAGACCCATAAATATTACCTATTTCCTGAGTTCCAGTGTTGCTTAGAATCTGGAGTGCCTGAGTTTTCATCCTCACAGATAAAGACATATTTGTCGATCTCTTTAAAAAGCTACCATTAAAGCTTGGCTCTTGTTCATGTTCCATAATATGAAATTATGAACGACACATAATTGACACCCACATCCCTCCCAGACACTGGGAGTACTTAGCTTATCATCTGCTGAGCTGCAAGAAATTGGAGGGCATACAATTTCACTGAAAGTGCCTCCAGGGTGTCTTATTTTTTAAGCTCTAATCTCTTAAGTATAAATGACAAATTTCTCAATAATTAAACTGCTGGCTGATCTCACTTTTATTCATTCTCCAGATTGTGTGCACTGTATTTTCAATTAGGTTGCTGATTAGCTGCAAAATATTTTGTCTATGTAGAATTCTTTTTGAAATGTTCTCAAGAACAAATGGCTGGTAGATTTAACTCAGGTTGTGTCATTATCTGAAAACCTAAAACCTCAGTAACTCATCTAAGTGGAGTTGCTTTTTACTTTAGTTCTTAGGAAACACGACGTATTTTCACAATTCTCTTTTTCTGCTTTACCTTTCAGTTATTCATGGTTATCTTTTCCTCCTCCATTTGCAATTTGTTTTATCAGGTATTGATGAGCACTTAACAATAATATATCATACACTGTTAAGAGTTTGCTGTTACGATTTACACATATTACTAGTTTGTTCTCCAAGTTTTTGAAGAGCATTTCTGTACTAAAAATTTGATAATTTTGACCATCCTTATTTTTGACATGGATGGAATCGTTTTCAAGAGTCTCCACAGCAAAAAGAGAAACCCACGTAATGTTTATGATAAATCTGTTTGGCAAATATTGACAAACCCACAAACGCTCAGGTTGGACAGCCAGGACTTATGAGCTCCTATTTGGTGCACAGTATGCCAGTGTAGAGTACTATTGCTCAGTAGCAAGGATAGGACAGTTGTTCAGTTAGCCACCAGAATGGTCAGCCTGCATGATTATCTGGAGCCAGGTGGAAATAACAACAACCTCCACCAACACATCTGACACCACAATGACAATTCACATTAATCCAAGCACCTTTATTGCAGAAAACATCGCAAGGCATTTCATGGGACGTAGTCAGGCAAAAATGAATATCAAGCCAAAGAAGGAGCTATTAGATGGGATAGAGGACAGCTTTCAGAAGGGTCATAAGGGAGATGAGGGAGTTGGAAAGGGGTTTAGGAGCTTGACAGTTTAAACCACTGTCATCAATGTAGAGTTGTAGCGAAGCATGGGAATACACAAGGCCAGAGTCAGAAGAACGGAGAATTTAGGGAGAGGGAGTCTGTTGGGATGGAGGATGTTAGATATAGGCAGCAGCAAGGTTAAAGGATTTAAATAAGGATGAGTTTTAAACTGGAAGCTTTGGGGTATCAGTAGTTAATGTAGTTCAACAAGAACGGAGGTGATGAGTCAAGAGGACAAAATATGATTATAGCTGCGCCACGCAGCTGCCTTGGATTACCATAACTTTATGGTGGGTGGAAAATGAAAGGCTAGAGAGGGGCATATTTGAATAATCAAGTCTGGAGGTGACAAAGGATGAGAGTTTCAGCAACAGATAAGCTAATGCAAGAAGGAAGATGGGTATGTGTTAGAAAATGCCTGTTTTTGAGGGCCAGAATCTCAGCTCAGGGTCAAATTTGATGACAATCGCAGACAGTGACCAAAGGCCGATTGAATCGCTCGCAAAGCTTTAGAGTTTGTGGTGGTAGCTAAAGACGATGATTTCAGACTTCCTGGTGTTTAGCTGAAGGACAATGCAGCCTTACTAAAGACTGGATGTTGGTCAAGGAAGAGATTGAGACAAGTGATGACGATAGAGCTGGATGTTATCAGCATACACAAATGATAAAATACTAATTTTGCGATTTGAAATTAGTGTTTTCCCATCAAGTCTTAGCACATATCTGGCAATCATTAAATTACATCCATTACTGAAAGAAAGTGCTACAGTACGAAAGGGCATTGACAAAAATGAAACTTCAACTAATGCTTAAACAAAAGATTAGGGGAGAGTTAGTTTGCTATGGCTAATACAAGAGTAGTGAGATGCCTCATTCCCAACCACAAAGCCAAGGGATCAATTCCATAAGTCACAGTCCCCTGACTTGCTCATTTTAGCTGGCTGAGCTCTGACAGTTCCTGGTTAAATTGTTGCATGGGAGGTCAAAATGGTCATGTGCTGTGAACAAAACAAGATGGACTTAGTTACTGCATCTAATTCTGGCTCATCAAAGAGCAACTGCCCATATTGTTTCATCTTCTTGACTTTAGAAGATGCAGCAAGGAAAATTATACAAAGAGATGAAAGGTTACATTTGTGCATTTCAAATCTTCCACAAAAAAAATCAGTGCCGTATAATATATAGATATGAAGCTTATCAAGATTACTAGAGGAACATTGCCTTGTCACCCAGTTTCAGGGAATAAGCTTCTGACTGCACTTGACTCATTCGCACTGGCACACCAAAAAGAGATAGAGGAAGAGGAAAAGGTTGAGCAGAAATTGGATGGCTAAATGAGCACATGAATAGTGGTGCAACTTAAAAGTGCAAATGAAACTAGGCCTTGCAGGCAGGCATCTTAGAACGATGAACAAAAATCAAGAGAGAAAATAGCTCCAATCAACTCTTTCAAACACCGTTGGACAGGGAAGTTGCGCCAGATGACTGCAGAGTTGTCAATGTAAGAGCTCTGTTGAGGAAGGGAAAAAGTATAAATTGGGTAACTATACAACATCAACTCCTGTTGCATAGCAATGGAGGGTACTGAAAAGGGACACTCGCTTAAAAATAAATTTGTAATCAAAGCAGTTGTAAAAGCGAGTCATGTATAACAAATTAAGAACTCTTTGCAGAAAGAAATGAGCATATTAGCAAAATAAATGCCATGGAATTTGCACACAAGGATTTGCAAAAGGTTCTTGATGAGATGCTGCATAGTGAAGTCATTCATTTTGGTTCCAAAAAAGACACACCAGGTATCAGAGTATTTTCTTAATGGCAATAAACTTGGAGCTGAGGAGGACAAAGGTAGTTAAGGTGCCTAGATACACAAAAGCTATAGCACAGCTACAATACATAACCAAAAGGGCTAATCAAATGTTGATCTTTCTGTCAAGGCATTTAGAATATAACATTGAGGAAGTGATATTTCAGTTGTATAAGGGACGTGGTCAGACCCCATCTGGAATGCATTCAGTTTTTGGCACTGAACCTCAGAAAAGATACATTAGTCTTTAATGCAGCACAGCCCAAATTCAGCAAAGCTATATTGAGATTTAACAAAAGAACACAAAAAATAGGAGCAGTAGATCATATGGCATTGAGCCTGCTCTGCCATTCAATATGATCATGGTTGATCTTGGCTTCAACTGAACCTTCCTGCTCATTCCCCATATCCCTTGATTCTTTGGGAGACCAAAAATCTGTCTACTGCAGCCTTAAATATATTTCAATGATGGAGCATCGTTGACCTTTATCTCAGCTAAGAAATGATGCTTCAGTTGGACATCATCTGTTGTACACCAATTAAGGCCCTCTGATCACATATAAGCATTCTAGTTTTGAGTCACTGAAGTCTACCAACCACATTTTTAATAAGCAATGGGCTCAATATAATTTGACAATCTTCTCGATTGAACAAGTACAATGACTTTTATTAAAACAAAAGACGAGCTCTTGAAATAAGTGAAAGTCAATAAAATTTACCTAAAAGTAGTTAATATAATCCTGGAAAATGCAGGACCGAAATCCACCAACATTTTTGAATAACGCTCAAAAGCAAAGTTCCAGGCAGAGCAGCAAAGTCAAATAAGTTATAGCAGAAATATTGAACTTTCAAGGAGAGGAAACGACAAACGAGAAATTACCATTGGTGACGCCAGCAGGCAAAGAATAGTATTTTTGTCCACTATTTTAACAAAGCTAATGGCTGCAGAGAAGAGAAGTTTGTTCAATATTTCCTGAGTGGTAAAGCCTCTCAGTTCTGGGACCATTCTAATAAATATTTTATCTTCTCCAGTGTCTTTACATCCTGTATTTAATATAAAGAGCAGAACTGTTCACAGTAATTTAGGCAAGGTCTAACCATGGTTCGATGCAAGTTTAGCATATCTTCTCTGCTTTTCAATACTAACTCATGTATTGTATTTTTTTTTACTTTATTAAATTTTTTTAGGTCTTATTAACATATATTGCTTCTATATTGATTTAATGTACTTGAATCCCTAGTTCCTTCAATTCTTCTTCCAATTAGACACTTATTTTCCAAGAAGTAAGTAGCCTCCTTATTCTTCCTACCAAAATGCATCACCTCACACATATCCATATTGAAATTCATTTGCCAATCACTGGCCTATTCTGCAAGTTTATTAATGTCCTTTTGTACTTTGTCATAGTCCTCTGTTTCAACTACAACCTCAATTCAGCATTATCGGCAAATTTTGAAACTGTACATCGAACCTTGAGCTCAAATTATGTATTTTTTTTCATTCATTCATAGGATGTGGGTATTGCTGGCTAGACCAGCATTTATTGCACATCCCTAATTTCCCTCAAGAAGGTGACAGTGAGCTGCCTTCTTGAACCGCTGCAGATCATGTGGTATAGGTACACCCAAAATGCTGTAGGTACACCCGGAGTGCTGTTACAGAAGGGGTTCCAGAATTTTGGCCCTGTGACAGCGAAGGAATGGTGATATATTTCCAAGTCATAATGGTGTGTGTCCTTCTGGATGGCAGCGGTCATGGGTTTAGAAGGTACTAAGGAGCCTCGGTGAGTTCTTGCAGTGCATCTTGTAGATGCTGCACATTGCTGCCACTGGGCATCGATATTGAAGGGATTGAATGTTTGTGGATGGGGTGCCAATCAAGCAGGTTGCTTTGTCCTGGATGGTGTCAAGCTTCTTGAGTTGTCAACAAAACAGTGGTCCCAGCACTAAATCTTGCTGAACGTCACTTTCTACCATTTGTCAGTCTGAGTCATTACCTTTGACTCTCACTCCCTCTGTTTCTTGTTTTCTAACTAGTGTTCTAATAATTGTGTTACTTGTACCCTGACAGTATATGTTCTGGCCTTAGTCATGAGCTTATGAGGGAACTTTGTAGCAACAGCTTTGTTTTGTCTAATTTTTCTCTTGTTAATAGTGCTCAATTCCTGGGGTGTGACTTCTCTACTTTGCCCAAGTAGCTATTTTTTAATGTGTGGGCCTAGACAATGGGCATCAGCAGGATATGCACGGGACAGTTAAAGTCTGATCCAGGCATCATAACAATCCGGAACAGATACATTAGCTGACTTTCCACTCTATTGCCTGACATCTACTATGGCATCTAATTACTACCCTTGCTGAGATTAGCCAACTCAGCACAGAATGGAAGTTAAACATTTTGATATGGGTGGCTTATGACTACACCAGGCATTGTGTGTATTAGTGGGTCTTTAGAGAAGCTCTAATAGCAACCGTAGCAGTGTCCTAGGCCCAACCATCTTCAGCTGCTTCATCAATGACCTTTCCTTCCATCATAAGGTCAGAAGTGGGCATGTTCGCGGATGACTGCACAATGTTCAGCACCATTCATGACTCCTCAGATGTTGAAGTAGTCCCTGCCCAAATACAGCAAGACCTGGACAATATCCAGGCTTGGGCTGAGAAGTGGCAAGTACCACTCACGCCACACAAGTGCCAGGCAATGACCATCTCCAACAAGAGAGAATCTAACCATTGCCCCTTGACATACAATGGCATTCTCATCACTGAATCCCCCACTAATGAGATCCTAGGGGGGTTACCATTGACCAGAAACTGTATGAGCCATATAAATACTGTTGCTGTAAGAGCAGATCAGAGGCTAGGAATCCTGTGACGAGTAACTCACTTCCTGACTCCCCAAAGCCTGTCCACAAGGCACAAGTCAGGAGTGTGATGGAATACTCTCCATTTGCCTGGATGAGTGCAGCTCTAACACCACTCAAGAAGCTTGACACCATCCAGGACAAAGCACCTTCTTGACTGCCACCCCATCCACAAACATTCATTCTCTCTGCCACTGACATAGAGTGGCAGCAGTGTGTACCATCTAAAAATGGACTGCAGGAACTCGTCAAGGCTCCTTAGACAGCACCTTCCAAACTCACGACCACTATCATCTAGAAGGACAAGGGCAGCAGACAAATGGGAACCCCACCACCACCTGGAAGTTCCCCTCCAAGCCACTCACCATCCTAACTTGGAAATATGTCACCACTCCTTCACTGTTGCTGGGTCAAAATCCTGGCACTCCCTTCCTAACAGCACTATGGGTATACCTACACCACATGGACTGCAGCAGCTCAAGATAACTTACCACCATCACCTCAAGGGCAATAAGGGATGGGCAATAAATGCTGGCCTAGCCAGCGACACCCACATCCCATGAATGAATAGAAAAAAAAATTAAACATTATTCTAATTTATTCAACCGAAGACCAAATTTAGTTCCTCTAGCTCCACGCAAAAAGGTACAATTTTGCATACAATAGAGACAAAATGACTTACAAGTCACAAATTACTTTTCAACACTGAGTTCGCCACAGACAAAGTAAAAGCAGAGTAACTTTTTAGTGCCAAAGTTGCTGAATGGAGAAGTGCATATGTAATCCAGAGACCTAGATTTGAATCCTGCCACAGCAGGTGGTGGATGTGAATTCAATAAAGACCTGGAATTAAAAGTCTAATGATGACCATGAAACAATTGTTGATTGTTTTAAAAACCCATCTGGTTCATGAATGTCCTTTAGGGAAGGAAATCTGCTGTCCTTACCTGGTCTGGCCTACATGTGACTCCAGAGCTACAGCAATGTGGTTGACTTTTCAATGTCCTCTGAACAAGGGCAATTAGGGTTGGGCAATAAATGCTGGCCTAGCTGGCAATGCCCACATTCCGTGAATAAGAAAATGTATGGAAGGGTGGGGAGGGGAATGGGGAAGTCGCCAAAATCATTATTACATAGTTGAACATCATTTACACAAATTAACATTTTTATTCATTCACAGAATGTAGGCATCACTGGCTAGGCCAGCATTTTTGACCATCTCTAATTGCCCTTGAGAAGATGGTGATGAATGCCCCTATTGAACCACTGAAGCCCATGTGGAGTCAGTACAGCCACAGTGCTACGAGGAAAGGATTTCCAGCTTTTTGATTAAATGACAGTGAAGGAATGGTGATAAAGGTTCTCAAGTCAGCTTTATGTGGAGTTTGGAGGAGAATAGACAAGTTGCACAAAAATGTTTTGGATTGGGGGAGAGCGGATTTTAGTAAAATAAGGCAGGATCTGGCCAAGATAGACTGGGAACAGCTACTTGTGGGGAAATCTACAGAGGAGCAGTGAGAGGTATTCAAAAAGAAGGGTACAGGCTCCACATGTTCCCTCTAGGGTGATAGGAAGGAGTAACAAGCCCAGAGAACCATGGATGACCAGATATGATGAGGAGGAAAAGAGAGGCTTTTAACAGGTATAAGGGAAGCAAATCAGTGGAAGCATTAGTGGAGTAACGAAAGTTCAGGGTGCAGCTTAAGAAAGCAATTAGGAGAGCAAAGAGGGGGGTATGAGAAAGCTCTGGCTGTTAATAAAAGTTGGGAAAATACCAAGATATTCTATATCAATGGGAAGAGGATAACCAGAGAAAGAGTAGGGCCCATTAGGGACCAAGGGGGCAATCTATGGGTGGAGCCAGAGGACATCACTAGAGTGTTGAACAAATACTTCACATTAGTCTTCACCCAAGAGAATGAGGATGAAGGTACTGAACTTGGGGAGAGAGACTGCAAGGGCCTTGAGCAAATTGATATAGGGAGTGACAGGGTATTGGAGGTGTTGACAGGCTTAAAAGTGGACAAATCTCCAGGTCCGGATGATTTGTGTCCCAGACTGCTGATGGAGGCATGGGAGGAGATCGCAGGGGTTCTGACCCAAATCTTTAATTCCTCTCTGGCCACGGGGGAGGTGCCAGAGGACTGGAGAACAGCGAATGTGGTTCCGCTATATAAGAAGGGTTGTAGAGAGAAGCCAGGGAACAACAGGCCAGTGAGTCTCACATCAGTGGTAGGGAAACTATTGGAGAAAATTCTGAAGGAGAGAATCTATCTCCACTTGGAGAGGCAAGGTTTGATCACGGATAGTTAGCATCGCTTTGTCAGAGGGAGGTCATGCCTAACAAAATTGATTGAATTTTTTGAGGAGGTGACCAGGTGTGTAGATGAGGGCAGTGCAGCTGATGTCGTTTATATGGATTTCAGCAAAGCCTTTGCCAAGGTCCCACATGGGAGACTTATAAAGAAAGCAAATGCACATGGGATACAGGGTAACTCGACGAGGTTGATTCAAAATTGGCTTAGTTGTAGGAAACAGAGGGTGATGACAAAAGGATGCTTTAGTGACTGGAAGCCATTGTCCAGTGGCATACCACTGGGTTCTGTGCTGGCTCCCCTATTATTCGTCATTTATGTAAACGACATAGATGACCATGTGGGGGTGAGGATTAGTAAGTTTGCGGATGACACAAAGATTTGCCAGGTGGTTAAATGTGAGGTTGAGTGCCTTGAGCTACAGGAAGATTTGGACAGGATGGTCAAATGGGCAGAGAAGTGGCAGGTGGAATTTAACCTTGAAAAGTGTAAGGTGACACAGTTTGGAAGGACTAATTTGACAAGGAAGTATTCAATGAACTGCATGACATTAGGAAATTCTGAGGAACAAAGAGACCTTGGGTGTGTGCATCCACAGATCTCTGAAGGTGGAGGGGCATTTTAGTGGGGTGGTGAAAAAGGCATTTGGGATACTTGCCTTTATCAATCGAGGCATTGATTACAAAAGTAGGGAGGTCATGTTGGAGTTGTATAGAAGCTTGGTGAGGCCACAGCTGGAGTACTGTGTGCAGTTCTGGTCGCCACATTATAGGAAGGATGTGATTGCACTGGAGGGAGTGCAGAGGAGATTCACCAGGATGTTGCCTGGGATGAAGCATTTAAGTTGTGAAGAGACGTTGGATAGGCTTGGGTTGTTTTAGTTGGAGCAGTGAAGACTGAGGGGCGACCTGATCGAGGTGTACAAGATTATGAGGGGCATGGAGAGGGTGGATCGGGAGTAGCTGTTTCCCTTAGTTGAAGGGTCAGTCACAAGGGGACATAAGTTCAAGGTGAGGGGCAAGAGGTTTAGGGGGGATGTGAGGAAAAACTTTTTTACCCAGAGGGTGATGATGGTCTGGAATGCGCAGCCTGGGAGGGTGGTGGAGGCAGGTTGCCTCACATGCTTTAAAAAGTACCTGGATGAGCACTTAGCATGTCATAACATTCAAGGCGATGGGCCAAGCTCTGGTAAATGGGATTAGGTAGGTAGGTCAGGTGTTTCTCACATGACGGTGCAGGCTCGATGGGCCAAAGGGCCTCTTCTGCACTGAGATTCTGTGAATTTGAAGGTGGTGATTCCCATGCATCTGCTGCCATTGTCCTTCTAGATGGTAGTGGTCAAGGTTTGGATGGCGCTGCCAAAGGCTTGGTGAATTGTTGCAGTACATCTTTTTGAGGATGGTATCTGCCACTGCCTGTTGATGGCAAATAGGGTGCCAACCAAATGGGCTGCTTTGTTCTGGGTGGTATCAACTTTGAATGTTGTTGGAACCACAGTCAACTAGTCAAGTGGAGAGTTTTTCATTAGACTCCTGACGTGCCATGAGATGATGGGCAGGCTTTGGGGAGTTGGGAAGTGAGTTACTTGCTGCAAAATTCCCAGCCTCTGACCTGCTCTTGTAGCTACAGTATTTGAATGGCTGGCCCAGTTAAATTTCTGGTCAATGGTAACCACGAGGAAGTTGACGGGGTTTTCCATAGTTTCTGTTCATGTCAGAGGAAGTGACAATATTGCTAGGCTATGCGACTTTAGGTCTCAACTTTTTCATGAGGGTTCATCTTTATAAGCACCAAACTAAATACAGAGAGATGTGCAAAAAGCTGCTTGTGAATCATCCTGAACTAAAACAAAATTTAGCAGGGTCAAAAACCTGGAACTTCTTTCCTTACAGCACCTTGGGCACACCTATGCCACATGGACTTTAGTGGTTCAAGCCCACAGCTCACCATCACCTTCACAAAGGCAATTAAGGATGGGCAATAAATGCTGGCCTTGCCAGCAATACTCACATTCTATGAACAAATAAAAAACTGTTTATCTATCAATCTCTTGGCAGAAACACACCTACTTGCCTTTTCAACTTACTTATACTAGCCTTCCCTCAGCACATATTCCACATCCATTGGGTTAAAAATATTCCAATGGATTTCCGTTCTTACTATTAGTTTTAACCAAAAAAAACTGGTGGCCTCTGGCATCAAACTCTGTTATAATGAGCAATTTACCTGGATCAATTATTAATTTAATTCACAATCAATTGGATAACCTAAATATCTATTTTCCAAACAAAACAAGGCCAATTTAAGTAAAAGTTATTGAAAATGCAAATTACTGATACCAAGAATAATTTCTGCCACAATGGATCTTCTCAATGGCACAAATATCCTTTCTCTAAACATAGCAGAATTATAAGTGCTTTTGATAACACCTGAGCACATCTCTTTGTATTTAGTTTGGTGCTTATAAAGATGGACCTTCATGAAAACCTTGAGACCTAAAGTCACATATCCTAGCAATATTGTCACTTCCTCTGACATGAACAGCAACAAGGCTGCATAAGCATTTAAAATACGTAATTTGAATATTTTGAGGATAATATTTGCATAATGTAGATTAATACATTAATCAATTAGATTAGTACATTAGTTTCAATAATTAAGTCTCAGGAAGAATTATTCATTTTCCTTTTCCAATTTTGCAAGTTTTATAATCTAGATATCAAATAATCTACAAAAGGCAAATTTCAAAGGTAGTATGTCATAAATGATCAGCTGTCCTTTTTTACTAACAGGCAGCTTGATGTTCATTCTTGATCATGCACAACTTAGAATTATCAGAAAGCAAAGCATAATTTTCTTTAAAAAATTAAAAAAATAAAGTTCAGGAATGAGATCATCAGGTTTTAAGTTACAGCCCAAAAGGAACATGAGAGAAGCAGATTTGTTATCTACCTGCTTCACTAATTGAAAATTGGTATGTTGTACATCTTTAAGCAAATTGAGCTCGAACACCAAAAATAATTAATCTTGAAATAAAGAACCTTCATTTTATATTAAAACACAACAGACCATGCTACATGAAAATAATGAGACTAAAATGTTTGCCTAAAATGGCACAAAAAGGCATTTGCGTTGCAAACATAGATGGTCTCTATGGTGAATGTTCTATTATAGATCTGCTTAACAGTGCAAGCAACGAAATACTAAACTGTCAGCACATATGTACATGTGGGCTAAAAATGCCCCTGAGCAGCAATGCAAGATTGCAATGTTTGGCCCACAATGTTTTTAGCTCAGCTAAATTAGTGCACAAAAGGATTACTAATTTCACCCTAGATTAAAAGCTCCACAAATTAAACACTTCCCCATATGTAGGAGTTAACGCCAATGGCCGCTGGATTTTTTTTTCATTGAGTTTGTGCATTTTAGTCAATGACTTTTTTGAATAACCTCAGATATTTCATTGAGGATTTTTTGCTGAGATGGGGGTCCATTTTCATGCTACTTCAATACAAAGGAAAATCAGGTGAGACCTAAAACGAGAGGCCAACACATTGCTGCCTGTTTCCATCCATTAGGAACAGTTAAAATGTACCTTCTGCAGAACAATCCTTTAACCATTATTAAACAAATATTGCATAACTTAAAATAACAACACTCATAGCTGCACATTGTGTCATACTGACTTGTGGCAGCCAATGCTGTAACATTTTCTTCCTAATAGGCCATTTCTCTTCTAATCCAACAGCACATTGTCCAAATAGTATATATATTATCAATAGTTTGGAACTATACCAGCCATGGCTCAGTTGTTAGCATTCTTGTCTCTAAATCAAAAAGCTGTGGATTCAAATCACTTTCCAGAGACTTGAACACAAAATTCTTGGTTACCACTCCAGTGCAGAACTGTCAGAGATGCCGTCTTTTAGATGGAGATATTATACAGAGGCCACTCAGGTGGATGCAGATAAGCCTACTGTATGGTTTACCCTACTGTAGGAGGGCCAGGAGAGTTATCCCAACTGTTCGGACTACAATTTATCCCTCAATCAACATCACTAAAACAACTGTCTAGCCATCAAATTGTTAGTTATGGGAGCTTGCTGTGTCAAATTGTTGCATTTCTGATACAGTATTAAAACAACTACACTTCAAAAAACACTTCATTGGCTTTGGCACGTCCTGAGGTATGAAAGGTGCTATTATCAAGTCATTTTTTCCACAGACTTCAAAGATTTTTACAAGAGCACAATACTGAGGGGGCAGTCATTTGATTTATCCTGGTATGTCCATCCAGAAAGAGCTTAAAATCACTCCATTGAAGCATCCAATTGCTTCTTGAATGATCAAGGGTCTTCATTGCTACTACTTTATTCAGGAGGAAACAATGGCACAGCAGTAATATCATTGAACCAATAATCCAGAGGCCCAGGCTAATGTGCTGGAACTTGGGTTTAAATCCCATCACAGCAACTGATGAAATTTTGGTTTAATTAATAAATTAATAAATCTGGAATTGAAAGCTAGTCTCAGTAATGGTGACCAGGAAACTAAAAATCCACCTAGTTCATTAATGTCCTTTAGGGAAGGAAATCTGCCATCCTTATCTGGTCTGGTCTGCATGCGACTCCAGACCACAGCAATAACTGGCCTCTGAAATGGCCTAGTAAGCCACGCAGTTGTACCAAGCTACTACAGAAAAGTTGAAAAGAAATAAAATCAGATGGACCACCTGGCATAGACCTTGGCACTAGGAATGACAACAGCAAACCCAGTCCTGTCAACCTTGCAAAATCCTCCTTAATAATTTCTAGGGGCTGTCAAAATTTGGAGAGCTGTCCCACAAACTAGTCAAACAACAACCTGACAGTCATACTCGCTGAATTATACCTTACAACCAATGGTCCAAACCCACCATCAACCAACAGAGGTGGCGGTGCAGTGATATACAGTCAAGAGAGAGTTGCCCTGTGTGTCCTCATGAAGTGTCATGGAATCAAGTCAAACATGAGCAAGGAAATCTCATGTTGATTGTCACCTAACACCTTCTCTCAACTAATGAATCAGTACTTTTCCATGTTGAATACCACTGGAATAACCACAGAGGGTAGTAAGGGCACAAAATGCACTCTGGGTGGGAGACTTCAAATTCCATCACCAAGGGTGGCTTGGCAGCACCACTACTGACTGAGCAGGTGGAATCCTGAAGAACACAGCTTTTAGACTGAGCCAGTGGCAATTGGTGAGGGAACCAACAGGAGCAGAAGAATCTAGTAGACCTTGTCCTCACCAATCTACCTATCGCAGGTGCATCTGTCCATGATTGTACTGGTAGGAGTGACCATCTCACAAGTCCTTGTGGAAACCAATCCCGTCATCATATTAAGGACTCCCTCCATCATGTTGTGTGGCACTGTCACTGTGCTAAATGGGATAGAATCAGAACAGATCTAGTAACTCAAAACTAGGCATCCATGAGGCACTGCAGGCCATCAGCAACAAAATTGCTTTCAACCACAACACAATTGCGTTCAATCACAATGGTTTGGATTATCCCTCACTCTACCATTACCATCAAGCAAAGGGGTCAACACTGGTTTAACAAAGCATGTAGGAGAACATGCCAGGTACAATAACAAGTGCTAACCTGGTATAACACATGCCAAACAGCGCAAGCAACATGCGTTAGATAGAGCTAAGAGAAGCCACAACCAAGAGATCAGATCAGTGCTCTACAGTGCTGCCATATCCAGTAGTGAATGTTAGTGGAAAATTAAACAACTAAATGGAGGAGAAGGATCAACAATATCCCCATTCTCAATGATGGGGGTCCCCAGCGCATAGTACAAAAGACAAGGCAGAAGCAGTTGCAACAATCAGGCAGAAGTGCTAAGCAGATGATCCATCTTGGCCTCCTCCTGATGTCACCAGCATCACAGGTGTCAGTCTTCAGCCAATTTGATTTACTGCCATGATATTATGAAACAGATGAAGGCAGTGGATACAGAAAAGGCTATGGGCCTTGACAACATCCCGATAGTGTTGATAGACTTGTGCGCCAGAACAGACCGTGCCCTTAGACAAGCTGCTTTTGTAGAGCTACAACACTGGCATCTAACCAACAATGGAAAATTGCCCAAATACATCTTGTCCACAAAAAGTACAACAAATCCAATACGGCCAAATATCACACCATCAATCTACTATCCATCATCAGCAAAGTGATGGAAGGTGTTGTTGACAATACCATTAAGTGACACTTACACAGCAATAACTTGCTTACTGATTGCTCAGTTTGGGTTCTGCCAGGGCCAGTTAGTGCCTGACCTTCAATCAGCCTTCAGCCAAACATGAGAATAAAGAGCTGAATTCCAGAGGTTAAGTGAGAGCAACTGCCCTTGACATCAAGGCAGCAAGTGTGGCTTCAAGGAGTCCCAGCAAAATTAAGTCAATGAGCATCAGGGGAAAATTCTCCATTGGTTGTAGTCATTAGTAGCACATGGAAGATAGCTGTGGTTGTTGACGGCTAATCATCTCCGACTCAGGGTGTCATGGTAGGAATTCCTCAGGTAGTGCCCTAGGCCCAAGCCTCTTGATCAATGACCTTCCCTCCATCATAAGATCAGATGCAACTCCTTAGACACTGAAGCAGTCCGTGTCCATAAGCAGCAAGACCTGGACAACATGCAGGTTTGGGCTAGCAATTGACAAGGAACATTCGTGCCACACAACGGCCAGGCAATGATTATCTCTAACTGTTATGACCACAGCCAGTGTTAATTGCTGCGCAAACCAAATCCCAGAGGGAATCTTGGCTTACGGGCCACAATCTTTTGTTTTGTATTCTGATAATGAGAAGATGCCGTACCAATCTCAACCGTAAGAGGTCCAGTAATAATTTTGGGTTTTTAAAATTAAAAGTTTTATTAACAAGGAACAAAGGAAAATTTAAGCACACAAGAATACAGTTACAGGTGAGGTGAGAACGACTGCCCTTGACGTCAAGGCTGCATTTGACCGACTGTGGCATCAAAGAGCTCTAGCGAAACTGGGGTCAATGGGAATCGGGGAGAAACTCTCCACTGGCTGGAGTCATACTTAGGAAGATGGTTGTAGTTGTTGAAGGTCAGTCATCTCAGTGCCAAGACATCACTGCAGGAGTTCCTCAAGGTTGTGTCCTCAGCCCAACTATCTTCAGCTGTTTCATCAATGAACTTTCTTCCATCATAAGGTCAGAAGTGGAGATGTTTGCTGATGATTGCACAATGTTCAGCACCAAGCGTGACTCCTCAGATACTGAAGCAGTCAATGTTCAAATGCAGCAGAACCTGGACAACATCCAGGCTTGGGCTGACAAATGGCAAGTAACACTCGTGCCACACAAGGCAAGGACCATCTCCAACAAGAGAGAATCTAACCATCGCCCCTTGATGTTCAATGGCATTACCATCATTGAATTCCCCAATGGAGGTTACCATTGACCAGAAATTGAACTGGACTAGCCATATAAACACTGTGGCTTCAAGAGCAGGTCAGAAACTAGGAATTCTGCAACAAGTAGCTCACCTCCTGACTCCCCAGAGCTTGACTACTATCTACAAAGCGCAAGTCAGGAGTGTGATGGAATGCTCCCCACTTGCCTGGATGAGTGCAGCTCCCACAACACTCAAGAAGCTTGACACCACCCAGGACAAAGCAGCCTGTTTGATTGGCACCACTTCTATAAACATTCACTCCCTCCACCACTGATGCACAGTAGCAGCAATGTGTATTGTCTACAAGATGCATTGCAGGAATTCACCAAGGCTCCTTAGGCAGCAACTTACAAACCCACGACCACTACGATCTAGAAGGACAAGGGCAGCAGGCAGATGGGAACACCCCCAACTGGTAGTTCCCCTCCAAGTCACTCGCCATCCTGACTTGGAAATATATCGCTGTTCCTTCACTGTCGCTGGGTCAAAATCCTGGAACACCCTTCCTAAGAGCACTGCGGGTGTACCTACACCACATGGACTGAAGCAGTTGAAGGAGGCAGCTCATCACCACCTTCTCAAGGGCAGCTAGGGATGGGCAATAAATGCTGGCCCAGCCAGCGACGCCCACATCCCATGAATGAATTTTCAAAACATTACGCCAAAAATCTCTACTTGGTCAAATCCACAAGTAAACATTTTCCAGGCAACACTCCCTTATATTTAAATATGAAATCCAGTAATATCACACAAGGCAATAAAAGTGTACAACTTGACTTTTACCCTCTTCCACTTTGCAGTGGAATTCACTATGGAATAAAACTGCTTGCTGCAGCCCAAGACTTCTCAACAGTTAAAACGGCTCCAGCTATCTTCAACCACCCCCAGCTCAGCCACCATTCCCAGCTTAGCAGCCAGCCCCAGCTTAGCAGCCACCCCCAGTAACTCTAAGGTACCTTTTTACCCTTTCATTTCAGTCCCATTGTTCTCACACACCTCTTTGAAACTCAAATCTTTCCAAGTATAAGATCTTTCATGTTTCCATCTTATCTTTGCTTTTGGGTCAATAAAATGTCGTATCCCCGCTACTTATACTCCTGTAAGATGTGAACATTTTTCTTGACACATCTGACTCCCCTTTGATATTCAAACAAACTCTCAACTAATCTAAAAGTCCAAATGTTAGACCTAACCTATTTACTTGTACCTCAAACTTAACACCTTTATCCTTTTCAGGTTTCCAAACCCCCAGACAACCTGACTCCTATCAAACTCTGCCCTCAATAGGCCATTGAGGCCCAGGTCTGTTAGCAGTGTGAGACTTCCCCAGGTCCTGCCCCATCATGAATATTGCCACATTGTCATTACAACACAGGAGACGGACATTCAGCCCATCGAGTCCAGGAAGGTTTTCTGCAGAGCAATCCAGCATTCCCCTGCTCTATCCACATTGTCCTGCAAATTTATTTCCTTCAAGTGCCTGTCCAATTTCCTTCTGAAATCATTGACCATCTCTGCTTCCCCCACCCTCAAAAGCAGCGGGTTCTAGGTCATTACCACTCACTGTCTAAACAAAGTTTTTCCTCACATCCTCCCTGTATCTCTTGACCAAATGATTGATGAATTCACATTAATATAGTCTAAATGCATTCTTGTTTTCTTTCTTTGTCCACTTAGCTAATCTTGACAATCTTTTACATTTCTCTCAAATCTCCCCTCAACCTCCTTTACTCCAGCTTCTCCAATCTACTCTTGCAGCTAAATTCATTCAACCCTGGAACCATTCTGACAAATCTCCTCTGAACCCTCTTAAGGGCCCTCATATCCTTCCTATAGTGTGGTGACCAGAATTGGGTGCAATACTCTAGCTGTGGCCTAACCAGAGCTCTGTAAAGGTTCAGCATAACTTCCATGTTGTTGCACTCAACACCTCTAATTATGAAGCCCAAGATCCCTTATACCTTGCTAACTACTCTCTCAGTATGTCTTACCACCTTCAAAGATCTATGTACAAGAATCCCCAGGCCCTTGGACACTCTTCAGGACTGCACCATCAAGTCTATATTGCCTCTCCCTATCTCTTCTCCCAAAATGCATCACCTCACTTTTTTGTATTAAGTTCCATCTGCCACCTGTCTACCCATACTGCTACCCAAAAGCCCTGTTGCAGTCAATTAGTATCATCCCCACTATTTGCCACACCTCCAAGTTTGGTATCATCGGCAAAGTTTGCAATTTTACTCTGTATTTCAATATCCAAGGCATTTATATAAAGCAAAAAATCAGTGGTCCTGACACCAACCTTGGGTAACACCATTGTCAACCATCTTCCCATCTGAACAACAACCATTTACCATGAGTCAGTTTTCTGTCCTTAAGTCAATTTTTTTATCCAAGCTGACACTGACTCTGCTATCCCATGAACTTCAATTATGTTAAGCTCTCTTTTACGTGGTACTTCGTCAAATACTTTCTTAAAATCCATATGGACAACCTCCACTGCATTCTCTTCATCAACCTTCTGTTACTTCATCAAAAAATTAAATTGGATTAATCAAACACAATCTGTCTTTTACAAGTCCATGCTGGCTCACCTTAGTTAACTCAAACTTCAAATGCCTTTTAATTTTTTCCCTGATTGCCTGTAGCTACTAGCAATGCTCTGACAGGCTTGCTTGAACAAAGATGTCACATTTACCACTCTCCAATCCTCTGGCATCTCCCCCATAGCCAGGGAATACTGGAAGATTATGGCAAGCCCTTTCACGATCTCCACCCCACTTCCCTTAGCAACTGGGTGCAAGTCACCCAGATTAGGCAACCCATCGACTCCAAGCACAGTCAGCCTTTTCACTAAAACCTGGCCATCAATTTTAATGGCATCCATTACCTCTACCATATTTGCTTCTACTGATATTTTATCAGCATCATCTTCCTTAATAAACACTGATACAAAGTATTTATGAAGTATTCTAGTCTTGTCCTGCACCTTTAAACATATATCACTTTCTTTGTTCGTAATAGGCCCCATGCCACCTCTTAATTCACTGATTATGTACATACTGGTAGAAGAATTTTGCGTTATGTTTCATATTAATTGCTATTCTGTTCTTGTACTCTCTCTTTGCCAGTCTTATCTTCCTCTTCACTTGGGGAGGGGGTGGCATAGTGGTATTGTCACTGGCTAGTAGTCCAGAGGCCCAGGGGGTCGGGATTCAAATCCCACCATGACAGATGTGAAATTTGAATTCAATCACAAATCTGATGATGACCATGAAACCATTGCCGATTGTCATAGAAACCCATCTGGTTCACTAATCTCCTTTAGGGAAGGGAATCTGTTGTCCTTACCTGGTGACTCCAGGCCCACATAAATGTATATTTATGTATAGACCCATGTATAAATGGGTCTTTGTCTGATTGGCAGGATGTGATGAGTGGAGTCCCACAGGGGTCTCTATTGAAGCCTCAATTTTTTACAATTTACATCAATGACTTAGATGAGGGGAGTGAAGACATAGTAGCTAAATTTTGCAGATGACACAAAGATAGGTAGGAAATTATGTTGTGAAGGGGACACGAGGAGGTTACAGATGGATACAGATAGGTTGAGTGAGTGGGCAAAGATTTAGCAAATGGAGTTTAATGTGGGAAAATGTGAAATTGTTCCCTTTGGCATGGAGAACAAAAAAGTAGAGTATTACTTAAATGGAGAACGGCTGCATAATTCTGAGGTGCAGAGGGATCTAAGTGTTCTAGCATACAACTCACAAAAAGTTAGTATTCAGGTGCAACAAGTAATTAAGGTGGCTAATGGAATGCTATCGTTTATTGCGAAAGGGGTTGAACATAAAAGTAAGGATGTTATGCTTCAATTATATAGGGCATTGGTGAGACCGCACCTCGAATAGTGCGTGCAGTTTTGGTCTCTTTATGTAAGGAAGGATGTAAATGTATTGGACGCGGTTCAAAGAAGGTTAACTAGATTTATACCTGTAATGAGTGGGTTGTCTTATGAGGAAAGGTTGGACAGACTAGGCTTGTTTCCACTGGAGTTTAGAGTGAGGGGTGATTTGATTGAAGTATACAAGATCCTGAACGGCCTTGACAAGGTAGGCATCGAAAGGATGTTTCCTCTTGTGGGTGAGTCCAGAACAAGGGGGCACTGTTTTAAAATTAGGGGTTGCCCTTTTAGGGCAGAAATGAGGAGAATTTTTTTCTCTCAGACTTTGGAACTCTCTGCCTCAGAAGGTGGTGGAGGCGGGGTCATTGAATACTTTTAAGGCAGAGGTAGATTGATTCGCTTGCCTAATAAGAATCTAAGGTTATCAAGGGTCAGATAGGAATAAGGAAATTGAAATACAAGATGATCAGCCATGATCTTATTGAATGGCGGAGCAGGCTCAAAGGGCCGAATGGTCTACTTCTGATCCTATTTCTTATGTTATGTTCACAGCAACGTGGTTGACTCTTAAATGTCCTCTGAACAGGAACAATTAAGGATGGGCAATAAATGCTGGCCTAGAGAGCGATGCCCACATCCGATGAATGAATAAAAGCTTCTTCTCTCAACTTACTGTATTTAGCCTGGTTCTTGCTTGAAGAATTCACGTGACATGTATCATATATCCTCTTTCTTTGTTTCATCATATTCATTATCTCCCTCATCATCCAAGGATCCCTGGCTTTGGTTCCCTTGTCTGTCCCTCTTGTTAGAATGTACCTATCCTGTCCTTGAAACAGCTCCTCCTTAAAGATTACCCAATGTTCCATTACAGTTCTTCCTGTAAATCTTTGGCTCCACTTTATTCTGGCTCCCCTCTCATCCTACTGAAGTTAGCCTTTTTCCAATTTAGAAGTTTTACTTTAGTTTGTTCCTTGTTCTTCTCCATTACTAATCTCAACCTCATGAAACAATGATTGCTCTACTTAATCCATCCGACTCACCTATTTCCTCAGCACCAGATTCAGCAATGCCTCCTTTCTTTAAAGTACCAGCACACAACCTCTTTCTTCACTCACCTAATTCCTCTAGTTTAGTACTCTGTAGAAGCAGTACTCCAAGTTACTTACTCTGTTAGCAACAATTCCAAAGACCTGATTCAGCCCCCGTTGACAGTAAATAGCCGTTCTAGCTAGCCACCTAATTAACTAACTGCACGGCTAGCGGGCAACTTGTTTACCACCATCAAAAACTATGAAAGTAACCGCAAGTTAAGTAAGGTTAAAGCAAAATTAAACTCTAAATGCAAAACCAACTAAATTTTAGAAATAGATCCATCTCAAAATTCCCTCACTCAAAAAATTCCTAGAGTTTAGTACTCCGTAAAGCAGCATTGTGTAGAACTGTGCAACATGAAAAAAAAAGGAAAGGCCAAAATTAAAATGAGACACCTAAAAGCAAGAGAACAAAATATGTAGAGAGGAAAGCAAACAAGAGAGGAAGTGTAAAAGCAGTGAGAAGCATTTCTTGTGGGATTACTGGTGTCACTATCCTTAGCTAGAGCAGAACAAGAGTCTATGAGAATCTCTAAGTGGGGCTTGGGCCAAAAAAGTTGCGAGGACAATGCATAATTTCAGTTATTTTCCTTTGCCACTTATTGTTTACTGCCTTAAAGTACACCCTTCAAAGGACTGTGTCATCCAAATTACTGAGTTTGGGGTGGAAAAGAACTACCATAAATATTAAACACTGAAATGTAACAAAGACAAACATTGTGATGAATTCAACATTAATGTCCACCTTATTAGAGAACAATTTCTAAGCATTCATTTGACACACATTAGTACTACATGGCAGGCTTACGGTAGTGCTTAGGTCAAAATATAAAAGTAAAAATCATAACATTCAACAATGAAGGGAAAACTGCAGGAAATACGGTTTTAAAACACTGTTGGGTTAGATCATTACGTAGGAGCAAAGGAATCTCCCAAGCAAAAAATGTCAGTGCTAGAATTGATTATAGCATATATAAATGGTATTTCTCTCAGGTTTGACATCTGGCAGCTTACTGTACTAATGGGCTGCATTATCATTGTGTTGAGACACTCTGGGGAAGATGTGGAGGGCTGCGAGAGGGAGCATAAAAGTAATTAATTGCTATTTACAGACCTCAGAAGCCTCAGAGAAGATATTTGCCCACTCTTGAAATTAAAGAATGGTATAGAGGGAGAACATAAGAAATAGCAGCAGTAGGCCATTAAGCCCCTCAAGCCTGCCCCGCCATTTAATAAAATCGTGGCTCATCTGCACCAGGCCTCAACTCCTCTTTCATGCCAGCTCCTCATAGCCCTCAAATCCCCAAAATTTCAAAAATCTGTCTACGTCCTCTTTAAAATGCTTTGTGATCTAGTGTCCACAACTCTCCGGGGTAGAGAATTCCAGACATTCACTACCCTCAGAGAAGAAATTCCTTCGCATCTCAGTTTTAAATATGTCCCCTTCTTCTGTAACTATGTGGTGGAACCTCAAACTAGGGGACATAGTTACAGAAGAAGGGGACCCCAACTGCACACAGTACTCCAGGTGCAGTCTCACAACACCCTATACAGTTGTAATAAGACTTCTCTATTTTTAAACTCAATCCCCTGGCAATACAGGCCAAAACTCCATTTACCTTAATTACTTGATGCACCTGCATGCTAACTTTTTGTGTTTCATGAACAAGAACACCCAGATCCCTCTGTGCTGCACTTTTTTGGAGTCTCTCTCCATTTAAATATTAGTCTGCTTTTTGATTCTTCCTACAAAAAGCATGACCTCACACTTTCCTACATTAAACCCCATCTGCCAAGTTGTTGCCCATTCACTCAACCTATCTATATCCCCTTGCAGATTCCTTATGTCTTCACAACATGTCCTCCCACCTATTTTTGTATTTTCAGTAAATTTGGATACATTACACTCTGCCCCTTCTTCCAAGTCATTAATATGGATAATGAGGTTCAATTTTTTAAAATTCTGCAATGGAGTTAGACTAGCTGAATTTGTCTTGCAGAGAGCCTCCAGAGGCACAACAGCTGAATGGCCTCCTTCTGTGCTCTATGTGACTTTCACTCTCAGCTCAATTACAACAGTCACTATAGAGAGGTACTTGGTAAGCATCTGCAGACTGTTTAACTATACCCCAGCATTAGAAAGGGGAAAAAGTTGGAATAAGGCATTTTCTCTTCCCAGTTCTAACAATGTGAACAATGGAACGAGCATGACTTTTGCATGCTAGTTTTTTTTTTATCTGTCACATGCCAATATTCTAGACAGAAAGCTTAAATACCAAAGGCACAAAATTATTAAACGAGGGAAATTTGGTTTACAGTGTTTTCCTATGATACAGCTTTTCCACTTTTATGTAAATATATATTGCAAAAAAGCAGCTGTTAATGTAGAGGATAGTGAAGTAATCAGGCACCATAGCCACATCAACATGTCTGGAAGTACATGATTTCATGAATGACTGAATGCAGACAGTTGTATTAGATAATGACATAGTTAATACAAATTGTTTAAAATATAAATTTGATGTAAGTGCTATTAACGGACACAGTACACACCACGCTCAGATTTAGATTTGCTTATTCTGTAGAGATAGGGAAACATTTGCTACATCAGTTGAACATTGCAGCCAAGTGTTACGTGGCCACAATTTTCTTTGTAGCTTACCACTGTAAAGCTTCCTGTTCATCTATGCGGACAACGTTTACATCTTTGCAATGCATATTCACCAGCTGCACTGATGACAGGGTAAAAAAACTCAGAGGAACCATTAATCTGCTGTTAAATCACTGGAGGTGGGATCCGAGTGGTAGTCAGACTGAGGTTAGGTTTCTGTCTCACCCACTCAGTTATAGGTAGCATTGGGCCTAGGGAAGCACGGGGAAAAAAAATGAGCAATTTGATACTTAAAGATTATAATTCCTTTTTTCTCTTGCAAAACAAAAGTAGACCAGGGCATCTTTCAGTGAATTATAGGCCAGTTATCTATTTATGTACAGATGAATGAGCCAAAGCATAAATGGTTCATGAGTGTCATCTGACCAACATCCCCGCCCCAGCACCCTCCAACCCCGATCAAGTACCTCAGAGAAATCCCCTGCTCTTCAAAAAGTGCCACAGGATCTCTTAGGACCTGCTGAAAGCAGACAGTCCTTTGGCTTAACATCTCAAAGGCAACACCCCTCCCAGTGCAGCATTTCCACATACTGCACTGAACTATCAGCCTCGATTACATCTAGAGGGTCAAGCCTCTTAAGCCCATGATCCAATTGGATGACAACATATACTGATAATAATTCAAATGATTCTTGAGTGGTAGCAGTGCCCCCCATTAATTTGATCTAGTTTTGGAAGGTCTATTGGCTCAGATATCAGAAGAACCCTTGGTTCTCTTTTTAAATAATTTCATGAGATATTATCAGCCAAAGAAATGGATTAAAGGAGGCTTTTGACATTGGTGAGATGCAGGAAGTAGCAGTATCAAAAAGTGAGGGTGTTCCATGCTGTAAATCCGACATCAGGTTAGGGGAACAAGAGGGGTGGTAGAGACATTAGACTGGAAGAGATGGCAGATGTAGAAATGAGCAAGTCTATGAGGATATGCTAAAACTGGCACATTGAGGAAGCAAATGTAAGCCAAAGATAGGTGAGCAAGGTAGGAAAGTGGAAATGGAAGTCTGGATAAGTTGTGTCCATGTGGATAGACTGGGTGACCAGTATGATGTATACTAGAAACGTCAAGTCTAAAGTTGATAAAGTTGTCTGGATGAGGATTTGGCAGCAGTGGGAGTTAAATAGTAAGGGGTTGGATGTTGTTTTGGAGGTGGAAAATAAGCAGGCATGATAGACTCGATGTGGTTTCTGAAACTCAGCTCAAGGTTGAGAGGGGTACCAAGGCTGCACATCTTTAAGCTTCAACAGCCTTCCAAGGAAGAGATTAACTACAGGGAATTGGGCTCAGAGCTTAAAACAGAGGCTGAGCACCTGAGTCTTACAAATGCAGTATTCCTAGAAGTTCTAGCTCATTCGTGACTTTAATGGCTCAAGCTTTAACAGCATGAATTGACAGTCACAGAATCAATTATTCTGAAGTTTGATGCCTAGATCATGTGCTTAAAATGGAAAGGAAATTATTAATTTTTTTCTCAACATCTGCAACCAATCAAGCAATCCAGAATATCTAACCTGCAATAAATCTGAATAACAGTCATTTTCTTTATTACATATGGCCTTTTTTCCAATAACTTCATTGCTTCTAATTTGCATGATCATTTAAATATATTTTTTGCACCAGGATTTGTAAGGATACCTCCAAATGTGATTTGGTTATTCAGTAAAACAGAGTGAAGAAAATGCTCATGTATCAGTCAAGAACAAGGAAAGCAAGTTTGAAAAGACGGGGGAGAAAGAAGAAAGTCACTAATTATCATTGATATTTCAGGTCCTCGTGATACATACTCAAAAATATTTTGGATCTTGCAGTGAGTATTAACATAATGAAATGTGCCTGGATTTGGGATAACAGACCACTAATTTAAATTCTCTCCAAGAAGCACGCCAAATGTATGGCAAACATGAAGATACCATCCACACGTAGTCTTGTTTAAACCTGCAATTACTGTCTCAGATTAATACTTGATATGCAAATGAGAAACTGCCACAGTTATGTAATTACAAATGTTCTCTTCAAAGCAAAACTTTAAAAGTACAAACATTACTATAGAATCTAACATGGTCAGTCTCTTTAATGTTACTATTTTGTGTCAACGTTGCATATCTAGTTGATAATTCTACCTCCGTTTCAGCTCAATTATTCAACTATTGCATAAAATTCAGTTTATTATCAGTATTCAACTGCTTTTTTGTCATGCAAGTGAAAGTAAGCCTTTGACAAAGACAGAATGAGAAAAATAAAATCCAGCATCGTCCTCACAATACAATCAGCATGAAGAACATTTTGCTTTAAAAACTGAACAAAACCATACTCAGAAAAGATCCAATTAAAAATTGGTTAACAACACTTGTCCAGTTGTATTTAAGACTCATCTGCTAAATGCTGTGGAAGAACCTCCTCATTCTTTTATTCATAAAATGGCTTAACGAATTCGACAGCAGCACTGTTAGAAATGTTCAATAACTAATAAAATTATATAGTTGTATTTTTTTTAACTAACTAGGAATTTCAATTTAAATGAGCTATTTTTTATTCTTTCATGGGATATGGGTGTTGTTGTTAAGGCCAGCATTTGCTCCCATCCTTAAATGCTCGAGATGGTGGTGAGCTGCGTTCTTGAACTGTTACAGTCTATGTAGTGTAGTAGGTTTATGACCCAGGGACAATGAGGGAACAGCGACTAGTTCCAAGTCAGTACGTTGATGAGTGCAGTCAGCAGGACCTTCAAATTCAGCCTTAAGGCGGCCAAGTCACCAACCTCCATGAACTGTATAATCCTTTTATTTCTCCTCACTCTTACCTGCTTAATCTATCCTTCCTCACTCTGTAATCTGTGTGTCTGCACGCACAAAAACAGAACATGTTTTATTAATTTACTTAGACCAGGTTAAGGCCAATAAAAGCTATCCTCTTTTATTTGTTAAAACTCAAGAAAAACTGCCTGATTGTGTCTTTTATGATCACAGCATGTAAACAGCTAAACAATCACTGAAATGACAAATATATCCTATTAAAACAAAAACTTGTTACAGGAATAGAGGGGGGCCATTCAGCCCCTCCTCACCTGATCGTAACAGCCAGGCACTCGGATATAGCCAGACCGCCTCCACTTGGCATTCAATTGTATTATCTTTGCCAAATCTCCCACCATTATCCTGAGGTCACCACTGACTAGAAAGCTAACTGGTCCGATCACATAAATGCAATGGCTCCTTCATCAGCTCAGAAGCTGGATCTTCTGTAGCAAGTGGTTCACTTCCTAACTTCCCAAAGTCTTTTCATCATATTCAATAGAAGTCAGGAATGTGATTGAATGCTCTCTCCTTGCTTGGATGGATATCAATACAACAACACAAAAATCATAGAAATCTACAGTACAGGAGGCAGCCAATCAGTGCATGCATCCCTGCTGGTTGAAAAAGAGCTACCTAGCTTGATCCCACCATCCAGATCTTGGTCTGTAGCCTTGCAGGTTACAAAAAGGCTCAATGAATCCAAATTCCTTCATCAGCATTTTGCACACAAAACTAAACATCCCCCAACAGCGTATAATTGGGCATGCATTATCCACAAGATGCACTGCAACTAGAGGCTTCTTGAGTAGCAGGACAAAACCTACAATCTCCACCTACATTTTTGTTTATATTTGTTCATGGGATGTGGGCATCATTGGCTAGGGCAGCATTTATTGCCCATCTGAATTTCCCTTGAGAAAGCAGAAGTGTACTGCTTTCTTGAACTGCTGCAGCCCATATGCTGTAGGAACACCCACAGTGCTGTTAGGAAGGGAGTTCGTAAAGGATTTTGATCCAGCGACAGTGAAGGAACAGCGATACAATTCCAAGTTAGGATGGTGTGCGACTTGGAGAGGAACTTGCAGGTGGTGGCGTTCCCACGCATTTGCTACCCTTGTCCTTCTAGGGGTTACCGGTTTGTAAGGTGCTGTCGAAGGAGCCTTGGTGTGTTGCTGCAATGCATTTTGTAGGTGATACACACTACCTGCCACTATGCATTGGTGGAGGGGGAGAATATTTTTTGTGGTGGATAGGGTGTCAATCAAGCAGCTGCTTTGTCCTGGATGGTTTTGAGCTTTTCGAGTGTTGTTGGATCTACACTCATTCAGGCAAGTGGAGAGTATTCCATCACACTCCTGACTTGTGCCTTGCAAATGGCGAACAGGCTTTGGAGAGTCAGGAGGTGAGTTACGCCCTGCAGAATTTCGAGTCTCTGACCCGCTCTTGCAGCCACAATGTTTATATAGCTGGTCCCATTTATTTCTGGTCAATGGTAACCCAAAGGATGTTGATAGTGAGGGTTTCAGCGATGGTAATGCCATTGAATGTCAAGGGGACATGCACAAAGGTAGCAGGTATATGGGACCTTGATCACTGCCAAGTTTCCCTCCAAGTCACATACCACCCTAACTTGAACATATATTTGCATACTATCTTCTTCACTAGGTAAAAATCTTAGAACTCCTTGCCCATCAACATCGTAGAAGCAGCTTCATCACACAGACCGCAGCAATTATAGAAGGTTCACCACCAACTTCTCAGGGAATGGGGATTGACAATAAATGCTGGTCTTGCCAGTGGCACCCAATTCCAGAGAATGAATAAAAGAATGAGGGAGTTCTTCCACAGGAAGCTGATGCAACTGTCGACATAACAACTCTTGTGTACAGTTCAGAAGTATGACCTCACTCTCATTTAAGCAATATATCAGAGAACAAAGCTAGGATCTACAATGTAACTCTAAGTCACTGATTGCACTATTTCCTTACACTTGGAAGATCAAACAATATTTGGAACTAAAGAGGTATCAATGCAGAAGACACTGACTGCAGAAATTAAATAGCTATAAGGAACATGTAGCATCAGAGGACAGGAAGTGACGGCAGCATAGATGCTATGGCCCAAAACACATGATACCGGAAAAGCTGCACAGCATGCCATTTTTTAAACTGGAAATTTATCACGCTTTTTCACACTGAAGGAACAGTGGCAGTATGTAAAGATTATGACATCTATTGAAATAAATGGCTTATGTGTCAAATACATTTAGCACTAGAAGGCTGAGGGGTGGACCTGATAGAGGTAAACAAAATTATTTCGGGCACAGGTAGGGTAGATAGGAAGAAACTTTTCCCCTTAGCAGGGCATAGATTTAAGGTAAGAGGCAGGAGTTTAAAGAGGATGTGAGAAAAGATTTTTCATTGAGGGTGGCTGGAATCTGGAACACACTGCCTGAGGTGTGGTAGAGGCAGGAACCCTCTCAACATTTAAGAAGTACTTAGATGAGCACTTGAAACGCCATAGCATGCAGGGCTACCAGCCAAGTGCTGGAAAATGGGATTAGAAAAGATAGGTGCTTGATGGCCAGCACGGACACGATGGGCCAAAGGGCCTGGTTCTGTGCTGTATAGTTCTATGACATATTAAGGAATAATTGAGCTGCACTTGGCACTAAAAAGTACAGCAGACGTGTGTTTCTGTTTTACAGTGAGATATATCTTTAGTTTTGTGCTCTGAAAATTATCCCATTCACTTACACTCTGGCTAGCCTTACAAATGGTAAACAGGAATAATCTTGGCTACTGCATCTTTCTTGTTTACTTTCAACAGTTTTGCATATCGGTACAGTTTTTCTTCTATCTGAACAAAACTGTTTTGCAAAATTTCATGTTGCTTCAAAGACAAAACCAATGATTTGAATCAAGGGGACACAGGAGGTGACCATTTTGCCAATCATATCTGTGCTAAGGTTCTTTGAAAGAGCTATCTAATTAATTTCATTTCCTCCCCTCTCCACATAACCACGCAAATTTTCCCCCTTTAAGTACTGATTCAATTTCCTTTTGAAAGCTTTTATTGCATCTGCTTCCACCATACTTTCAGCCTGTGCATTCTAGATCATCATAACACACTGCTTAAAAAAAAGCCTCCTCATCTCTGATTCTTTTGTTAATGACCTTAAATTTGTGTTCTCTGGTTACTGACACTTCTACCACTGGAAACTGTCTCTTTATATTTTCCATTAAAACTTTCCATGATTTTGAACACCTCTATTAAATCTCCCCTTAGCTTTCTCTACTCTAAAGAGGACAATGCTGTCAGCATTATGAAACATTGATCTGACAAGTTAACAGTAGGTTTTTAATGTGATAATATTAATTTAGTTCTGTTTTCAGCATCATGTTAAACCTAGTCTCTCAGCCCTACACATAACTGAAGTCCAGAATCCCTGTTAGCATTCTAATGGATTTCCTCTGCAAGCTCTCTAACCCTGGCAGCTAAAGAGTGGTATCCAGAATTCATCCTGTCCTAGCATCTAGTCCCCCAAATTCGCTTCAGGTCCACATCTGCTGAAATCAACCTGTTGCTATTTTCTGGTACAGTTTCAAAGTCCTTTCAAACTACTGTAATCATGCGCCACTGCATTCAATGTCTTAAATATCTCCAGGTACCATTTCATCTCCCTTTCTTTCTTTAGTTTGGGAATGCATTTCTACCTCATAACCACACTTTCACCTCAAGTTCAACACTCTCCAATTACACTTTGGTCAATCAACAGCACCAAGGCCACTCACGTCAAAGTCACCAACATTCTGCATGACTATGGCTTGCTTCTCTCCACTACCTTTGACACCATCAATCAGTTCAGATCTATGGCACTGCTCTCAATGGCAGAAGCATAATAGAGTTGAATGTCTTTTACATACATGTAAAAGCCATGGTTCTAAATGACATCTCAAAGGGACGAACAGGCATAATCAGAATGAAATGCAGAGCTATAGTAGCGTGTGCATGAGTGCCAAAGAAAAATACAACAAAATTATCTTCATGGCACTCCTCTTGTATGGTTCCACTTCTGCCTGTCACGTCATAGATAGTGAATAGTTGCTTGTCTTGACAGACTACTTCTTGTGTAACTCAACACGATCTTTGATCATATGCTTTTTAGTTTCTATACAGTAACCCACCCCCACAACCACCACACCCCCACCCATGAACTCATCTGGAAGCATAGGTTGTGATTCACACATCAATAACACTCAGCTCTACCGTTCAGCCTCCATAGAGGGTCAGGTGTTCCAGAGGGCTCTAGCATGGTGGCTAAAAATTGGGTTTCTATGGTTGAATTGGAAAATCTGGAAAAAAATGTATGCTAGTGTCAAAGGAACAGAGTATGGGACAAAGGAACTGGGTACCAAGGAATTAGGAGAAAGGGACTTCAAGGAGCAGGCAGTAGACTTCGTGGATTTAGAGATGACAAAAGAAAAAAAGATTAGGGTGAAAGGGGGCAGTTCTCATTGAATCTTCAAGGTCTTCAGCTAAAAGTTAGCAAAATTCACAATGTTAAGGCCATAGGACCATTGCTAACTCCTAAACATTCCAGCAATATCATGTACCAATTATACTTCTCGGTAAGTTTAATTTATAGAAAATATATTTTCTAAGAACTTTTGATCATAAACCACACTGAGTCAGGAAAAACTGTCAGTTTATTGATTGATTGTAATTTAAGCTGCATTACAAAGCACGAAGCCACTGTATAATTTCTGACCAATAATTCATTTCATGTCAGCCCAATGACTTTGTTTTTCTAAATCAATTTGCTATCCTTTAGAACTTATACGCTCATCAAATGTGTAAGTTACTACAGACTGCTACTGCAATTTGTTTGCAGAGAACAACTGCGTTAATTCCCATTGTAACAATTTCTGTCTCAGCGCTTCCACATATGCCAATGCCGATTAAAATTATATTAAATAAACTGCAGTGCCACCTAGTGGAAAACACCAGATTAAAAATCAACTGGAGCTGGTAATAATTATGGAACTTAAAGGATGTAAGTGCATTATGCATTCTGAATACCTTCCATGCTGAAAAATTAAAAGATAGAAGTAGCATAGAAAATTTACAGCAGAGGAGGGGAGGTGGCCTTTCAGCCCCTCGTGTCTATTCTGAACAAAAAGCTATCTAACTTTCCAGGCCTTTCTCCATAGTTGTCCAAGTTAGGGCACCTCGCTACAAGTGCAAATCCAAGTGTTTTTTTTGTTAAATGTGATGCGTGTTTCTGCCTCTATCACCCTTTCAGGCAGTGAGTTCCAGATCCACCGCCTCTGGGTGAAAGAATTTCTCATTTTGTCAGTTACTGTAAATCTATGCCTCCTAGTTACTGACTATTTTGCTATTATCTACTCCATCTGGGTCCTTCACAATTTCCTATAGATCAATTAAACTCCCCTCAGCCTCCTCTGTTCTGAAGAAACAACAGCCTCTCCAACCTCTCTCTTCAGATAAACTTCTCCAGTCCTGGCAGCATCCTCCTAGAGCCTCCTCTGTACCCTCTCCTGTGCCATCACATTCTTCCTGTAATGCCGGATCAGATCTATATGGCAGTGGTGGGCAAACTGCAGCCCGCATGCGGCCCCTCAGGGTTCTGAGGCATTTTTTTGACTGTTGCCCAGGCACAGACACAGGAGGGGGTACCAGAGGGTTCTGCCCATGTAGTTTCTTGATACGCAGGCAAAGCAAGGGTACGTGAAGTGAGGTGCGTGCTGATTGCACACAACATTGACTGAGAGCAGCGCGCTCTCTCTGCGTCCAATCAAAGCGCTGGTACCGTTCAAACAGCATGCCCTGCAAATTCTCATTCACGGGGTCATGGTTAGTGTACATGCCGGATTTCAATCTTGAGGCCCATTGAGATGAAGGATGGTCACTCACGCAGCCCAATCACTAGCCTAGGTTGCCTATCACTGCTCTACAGAGTACTACAAGTTGTGGTCTAAATTATCTTTTATAATCTGTAATCTATGTCTGGGCAAGTATGCCTTCTTAACCACCTTATCTATGCCTGTCCTTCTACCTTCACTGGCCTGTGGACATGCATTCTTATGTCACAGCATTCCATAAGTTATTGTGCATTCCATTGCCTTTTTTGTCCTCCCAAATGCATTACCTCACACTTCTCTGGATCATTTTCCATTTGCCACTTTTCTGCTCATCTGACTAGTTCATTGATATCTTCCCGCAGTCTATAACTTTTCTTCTCCCATTATCAACCACATGGCCAATTTTTCTATCAATTACAAACTTAAGTATAAAAACAAAAAAACTGCGGATGCTGGAAATCCAAAACAAAAACAGAATTACCTGGAAAAGTTCTGTCGAAGGGTCATGAGGACTCGAAACGTCAACTCTTTTCTTCTCCACCGATGCTGCCAGACCTGCTGAGTTTTTCCAGGTAATTCTGGTTTTGTTTTACAAACTTAAGTATGTTCCCTACATTTAAGTCTAAAGTATTGATATATACTACAAAAAGCAAGAGATCCAGTACTAAGCCTGCAGAACCCCACTGGAAACAGCCTTGTATTAAAAAAAATGCCATCGACCAATATCTTTTGCTTCCTGCCAAAGAGCCAATTTCAAATCCTTCTTGCTACTTGCGCTTGGATCCTATAAGCTTTTACCTTTCTGACCAATCTTCCAGGTGGGAATGTATCAAAAGCCTTCCTAAAATCCATACAGACCACATCAAAGGTGCTGCCATCATCATCCCTTCTTGTTGCCTCCTCAACAATTCAATCAAGACATGATCACCCCTTAAAAAATCCCTGTCCTTGATTAATCTGTCTTTCTAAATAATTTATACTCTCTACCAATAATGTTCCCACCACTCAGCCACTAAAAACTAATCAGAAAAGTTAGCAAGATCTAATAAACATTTAAACCTTACTTACATACATTTTCATTTTTAAACTCAATATTTGGCAGTTGGAACAGCAGCCATTAATGTGCAAATATTTATAACAAACCTGGGGTGACTACAGCACACATTTTTCTATGTTGTATTTAAATGGTGGGAGGCACTCCATGATATTGATTATATATAGCCCCATTTTGTCATGCCAAAGTTATTTTAAAATTACAAACCATCCAAGGAGAACTCACTCCATTGTTTCAAAGTAAAACACTGAGGGAACCTAGCAATACAGTGGATTAAGCACCAAGCTTTTATCTCTGGCACCTGGGTGCAATGAGACTGATAGGAGTCTCATTGTATCAGTGTCATGGGCCAATAGCACAAACAATCCTTAATGTAGTCCTTAATGGTCCGCTCCTCCATCACCCCCTACACCTGAACCCCTCCCACGGCACCTTCTCATGCAACCGCAGAAGGTGCAACACCTGCCCCTTTACTTACCGTCCAAGGGCCCAAACACTCCTTTCAAGTGAAGCAGCATTTCACTTGCACTTCCCTCAATTTAGTCTACTGCATTCGTTGCTCCCAATGCGGTTTCCTCTACATTGGAGAGACCAAACACAGACTGGGTGACCGCTTTGCAGAACACCTTCGGTCTGTCCGCAAGCATTACCCAGACCTCCCTGTCGCTTGCCATTTCAACACTCCACCCTGCTCTCATGCCCACATGTCCGTCCTTGGCCTGCTACATTGTTCCAGTGAAGCTCAACGCAAACTGGAGGAACAGCACCTCATCTTCTGACTAGGCACTCTACAGCCTTCCGGACTGAATATTGAGTTCAACAATTTTAGATCATGAACTCTCTCCTCCATCCCCAATCCCTTTCTGATCCCCCCCCTTTTTTCCCAATAATTTATATAGATTTTTCTTTTCCCACCTATTTCCATTATTTTTAAATGTATTTCCATCCATTGTTTTATCTCTACCTTTTAGCCTATTTCGATCCCTTCCCTTCACCCCACCCCCACTAAGGCTATCTGTACCTTGCTTGGCCTGCTTGCTACCCTTAATTAGCACATTCCTTAGCTAATATCATCACCTTCAACACCTCTTTGTCCTTTTGTCTATGACATCTTTTAGCTATCTCCACCTATCACTGGCCCTCTATCCAGCTCTACCTGTCCCACCCCCACCCCCCCTTAAACCAGCTTATATTTCACCTCTTTTCTATTTTTACTTAATTTTGTTGAAGAGTCATACGGACTCGAAACATTAACTGTGTTCCTCTTCGCAGATGCTGTCAGGCTTACTGAGTTTTTCCAGGTATTTTTATTTTTGTTTTGGATTTCCAGCATCCGCAGTTTTTTGTTTTTAAGCTTTATGTAGTACTAATTAGCAATCTCACTGAAGGACCACAAAATGACTGATCTGGGAGGCCAAAGAATTGCACTGGTGCAACAGAGGATGTTTTCTGTGGTTACGGCTGAGAAATGCAAAGTGAACTTCGCTCTTAGCTTGATGCCAACATTGGTGTCCTCAATAGGAACCACTTGATTCCCAAGCACCAATCTTTCTCATCCAGTTAGGGCATAATTTGAGTTAACTAGAGTAAAAATGCCTCTTAATTAAATGAAAAATACATGAGAGCGGGCTTGGATTGTGAAACACAAGAATGCTAATACAAGCTAATAAATGCACTCACTCAGAAACTGAGTTCTACGCCACTGTTAACTCCTTCTCCGAACATGAGGAAATGGGCCTCTCACCAAACATCCGGAAAGCTTCCAACGAGCTCCCACAGCACCACCTCCACCCCTCCAGCAATTAAGGTCAGCAGTGAAATCCCACTCCCCCACTGTCTAAAGTCCAGTTTACCATGTAGCAGTGATCCCCATGATCCTATAAACTTTGGAGACTAGAACAAACATCTCAAAGCACCAGAGAAACACCAACTGCAGTGCCTTTGCAAGATCCTCCAAATCCAGTGACAAAAAGGGTGGTCCAACAGGGGTGCCCTCTCCAAGCCAACATGCCTAACGTCGAGGTGCGAATCACTCAAAACCAGCTCTGCTGGGTGGGACATGTTGTTCGCATACTTGACACCAGGCTACTGAAGCAGGTGCGCTATTCAGAACTCTGTCACAGCATAAGACTCCCAGGAGGGCAATGGAAACTCTTTAGGGATATCCTCAAAGCAATTCTGAAAAAAAATCAAATATCCCCTACCTACTAAGGGGAGTCTCTGGCTCATGACCAACTAAAAAGGAGAAGTTTTGTTTAGGAAGGCACTGAACACATCGAAAGACCACGCGGGGGCCACACAGAAGAAAAGTCGAGGTGTCAGAGAGAGCGTGCAAACTCCAAACACCTCACCTGCAAAAACCTTCTAGCACTAGCTGCCTGCACGCAGCAGAGTCTGCAGATCACAAGTAGGATTTATCAGCCATTTAGAACCCAATGAACCAGAATGGAAGGAAGTCATCCTCCATCCCAAGGGGCTGCCTAAGAAGAAGCTTTTACAAGCAGGCAAGATGACAAATGGTTGAAAAACAATAGGCCACTTATGGTGGAGTGGTTCTGAGCTATGTTATCAGGAAGGTTCCAGAGACAATCCCTGGTATGTGTAGTTAGCCCATCACAGTTCAGACAGTAGTGGAGACATTATAATTGGCCTCAGTATCCACTGGCTGGAGAGGTGGAGGATTAAGAAAATTCAGCAATGCTCCTGATCACTTCACAGTTACTACTGCTGCGACTTGCCTCTACAGCTATCAAGTGCTTGACCTAGTTCCAATGTGACCATTCCCCTATACAAAAACAAATTGCCCATCATTGATTTGGCTCATTTGTGATGTGTGATTTGTGAAAAGAACTTTTGGAACTTGTAATACTATACTTCAACATCAGTCATTCCCTTGCAACAGGAGGTCAGGAAAGAGGGGAAGAAGTTTTAGTGACTAAAGTATATATTTTCAAAATGATTCATCTTAAGTAAAGTGTTTGCTAGGCATAATGTCAGTTGGTTTATCCAAATACAATAATGAGCATTAAGAACAAAAAAAAGACTTCATTTCTGCACAACACTCTTTAAACTTATTGCAACGTTTGTTCACCAACTGTCAGAATCAGTTTTGCTTCTCTTTTAAACAGCAGAAAACACTTGCAGATGTATCATGTTCTGAGATTTGGTGGACCCAAATGATACTTTCTTTTACGTTTGTGGTTGCGTGTACTGTTTCATAAGTAAGAGAAGGTCTTCAAGAGCTCTGCAAAAACCCTATAAAAAGTAAAGAAAGATACTACATGTTCTAAAAGAGTTGTATCAGTTTCAGAAGCAGCTTTTATTTCTTTTTCTCTGATATATATATAAAAAATTTGCCTGATTTTTCTTAAAAGCTAGGTGAAATTCATATTTGCCAAAAGCTGTGGCTCTCTTTTGCGTTAAAATTTGCATATCAACTTTAGTGAGTACCAACTTCTATCTAGGATACTAAACACAAAACAGGTTCTGAGTTGTCATTATACACAATATCTTTTGCTCAACCATGTACTGTGCTTTGTAAACAATAAATTCCTGTAAAACACTTTGCACGAAACATGTTCCTAAAATTATGTTAATAATTTAGATTTCTGATAATACAATCACCAAAATTTTGCAAAAAACTATAGTTACAGAAGTAAATGAACAGCACTACTGATGTAGTGATGTGAGATGTAATGTGGAAAACATCACAGTGATATGGGAAACAACAATGCAAGATCTCCAACCTACAAATGCTGTGAAGAACACAGTAGGAAAGAAGCTTGCTCTCATTGGGAATGTAGTGACACAGAAATTAATGGAGTGAAGAGGAGCATGTATTTGTTCCGAAGTAGAGTAGGTACAATACAATACTGTTCTGTTCTTAGTAACAGGTGATCAATTTGTAACCTCAGTAACAGAGTGCACAAATGCTCAGTACTACAATGTTCTGACAACCATCAATAATCACAAACCTCCACTTACAATCTCAGAAAACGCAGTTTCGAACAGATCAGAACTACCTGCTGTCAGCACATAATACTCAGCAGTTCATACAGTTATAGTGCTGGAATAGATTAATCAGAAATTGGATTTGCAACAGAAAATCCAAAAAGCTAAATTAATCCAATGTACAGTTTTTCTGTTGCTTTAAAAAAATGAAAACTTCAGAGATATCAAGAAGCTCTTATAATGAAGTAAGCTGAGATGCCGGCTTCTAATTTAAGTTTGTTACTATCATCTCTCTGCCTCCTTATTCTAAAACTCCCATTCTGTACGCCCAACTCATGGAATCATAGAATTTTAACAGGACAGAAGGGGGCTATTTGGCCCACGTGTCTACACCGGCTCTCCAAATAAGCATCAAGCCTAGTGCCATTGCCCTACCTTTTGCCTCATACCCCTGCACATTGTTTCTATTCAAATAATTATCTAATGCCCTCTTGAATGCCGTGATTGAACCTGCCTCCACCACAGTTTCAGGCCGTGCATTCCAGACCCAAACCACTCGCTGTGTGGAAGAAGTTTTTTCTCATGTCACACTTGCTTCTTTTGCAAATCACTTTAAATCTGTGCCCTCTTGTTCTTGATCCTTTTATGAGTGGGAACAGCTTCTCCCGATCTATTCTGTCCAGCCATAACAGGTAGGAGCAGAAGTAGGCCATTCAGCCCATCGAGTCTGCTCTGCCTTCAATGAGATCATGGCTGATCTGATAATCATCAACTCCACTTTCCTGCCTTTTCCCCATAACTCTTGATTCCCTTACTGATTAAAAATGTCTATCTCAGCCTTGAATATACTTAACGGCCCAGCCTCTACAGCCCGCTGCAGTAAAGAATTCCACAGATTGACTACCCTCAGAGAAGAAACTCCTCCTCAGCTCTGTTTTAAATGAGCACCCCCTTACTCTGAGATTATGCTCTCTGGTCCTAGACTCTCCCACCAGGGGAAACAACATCTCAGCATCTACCCTGTCAAACCCCCTAAGAATCTTATATGTTTCAATAAGGACGTCTCTTATTCTTCTAAACTCCAATGAGTACAGGCCCTACCTACTCAGCCTCTCCTCATAAGAAAATCCCTCCATCTCCAGGTTCAACCTAGTGAACCTTCTCTGGACTGCTCCAATGCCAGTATATCTCTCCTTAGATATGGGGACCAAAACTGTTCACAGTATTCTAGGTGTGGTCTAACCTAGTGCCTTGCATAGTTTTAGCAAGACTTCCCTATTTTCATACTCCATTCCTTTGAAATGAAGGCCAACATTCCATTTGCCTTACCTATTACTGACTGAACTTGTATGCTAGCCTTTTGGGATTCATGCACGAGGATCCCCAAATCCCTCTGTGTTGTAGCTTTCTGCAGTCTTTCTCCATTTAAATAATATTCAGCTCCTTTATTCCTCCTGCCAAAGTGCATAACCTCACTTTCCCACATTATATTCCACTTGCCACATTTTTGCCCACTCACTTAACCTGTTTATATGTCTCTGCAGACTCTGTGTCATCCTCACCACTTGCCTTCCCACCTATTTTTGTGTCATCTGCAAACTTAGCGACTTAAACAATTGTGGCCTCAGCACTGATCCCTGTGGCACTCCACTAGTTACAGGTTGACATCCTGAAAATACCCTCCCATATCCCAACTCTGTCGTTTATTAGTTAGCCAGTCTTCTAGTCATGCTAATATACTACCCCCAACACCAAGGGCTCTTATCTTATTATATAGCCTTATGTGCGGTACCTTATCGAACGCCTTTTGGAAATCCAAATATATTACATCTACTGGTTCCCCTTTATCTATCCTGCTTGTTACCTCCTCAAAGAATTCTAATAAATTTGTCAGGCATAATTTCCCCTTCATGAAGCCATGTTGACTCTGATTAGATTATGTATTTCTAAATGCTCTGCTGTTACATCCTTTATAATAGACTCTAACATTTTCCCAATGACAGATGTTAAGCTAACTGGCCTATAGGTGCCTGTTTTTTTGTCTCCCGCCCTTTTTGAATAAGGGTGTTACATTGGTAGTTTTCCAATCCTCTGGGACTTATCCAGAATCTAAGAACTCTTGGAAGATTACTATCAGTGCAGCCACTAGCTCTGCAGCTATTTTCTTTAATATCCTAGGATGCAACCCATCAGGTCCCGGTGACTTATGGTGCTTTAGCCCCATTAGTTTCCCTAGTACTTTTTCTCTACTGATAGTTATTATCTTTATTTCCTCCCTGCCTTTTGCCCCATGATTATTTAGTATTTTTGGTAAGCTATTAGTATCTTCTACCATGAAGACTGATGCAAAGTATTTATTCAACTCATCTGCCATTTCCTGGTTCCCCATTATTATTTCCCCAGCCTCATTCTCTAAGGGGCCTATGTTCACTTTGGCCTCTCTCTCTTTTTATATATTTAAAAAAACTCTTACTGTCTGTTTTTATATTACTTGATAGTTTATTGTCAAAGTTGATTTTCTCCCTCCTTTTTTTTGGTCATCTTCTGGTGGTTTTTAAAACTTTCCCAATCCTCTGGCTTACCACTACTCTGTGCCATCTTGTATGCTTTTTCTTTCACTTTGATACACTCCTTAACTTCCTTGGTTAACCATGGTTGGTTTATCCCCCTCCTACAATCCTTCTTCCTCGCTGGGATATAGGTTTGTTGTGAGTCATGAACTATTTTCTTAAACATGTGTCACTGTTCATCAACCATCTTTTCTGCTAAACTCCTTTCCCAGTCCACCCCTGGCAACTCTGCCCTCATTGCTTTGTAATTACCCTTATTTAAATTTAGTGCAGGTGTTTCCAAACTAAGTCCTTCATCTCAAATTGAATGCTAAATTCCACCATGTTATGGTCACTGTTTCCTAGGGGATCTTTTACTCTGAGATAATTTATTAAACCTGGCTCGTTACACATTACCAGATCCAAAATAGCCTGATCCACAACATTAGTTCCAGGAAACTGTCCCGAATACACTCTATAAATTCTTGCTTGTGGCTACCTTTGCCAATTTGATTTTTCCAATCAACATGGAGATTAAAGTCACTCATGATTAATACACTGCCTTTTTTACATGGCCTCATTATTTCCTGATTTATTCTCTGTCTGACAGCATAGCTACCATTAGGGGGTCTATAGACCACTCCCACCTGTGTCTTCTTCCCCTTGTTATTTCTTTCATCAACCCACATGGATTCCACATCTTACAATCAAAGATAATTTCTTGCTATCATATTTATTCCATCTCATACTAACAAAGCTACCCCACCACCCATTCCTTCCTGCCTGTCCTTTCAAAAAGTCACATACCCCTGAATATTTAGTTCTCAGCTTTGATCTTCTTGTAACCTTGTCTTCGTAATGACTACAAGATCATGCCCATTAATCTTTATTTGTGCCGTGAATTCATTTATTTTGTTGCGAATACTATGTGCATTTAAGTAAAGAGCCATTCATTTTGCCTTTATACTAATTTTTTCCCACTTTGACCCTATTTGCCACTTTTTTTTAATGTTTGTACACTCTATCCCTTCCTGTCATGCTCTGGGTATCATTACCTAAGTAGCTGCCCTACAAAGCTGCCATAACCTTTTGCTTTGTAAGCCTACTTATCCCTTCTCCAGAACCCTCCCCCCGTCTATTTAGTTTAAAGCCCTCTCTACATCCCTAAATATCTAGGGAAAAATTTATGCAGAGAAACACCTTTGAACACAAGTCCATCAGGCAGTGATCAGCACGTAACGTCTTAGAGGCCCTGCGGGAAAAGGAGAGGGTAGATCCTGTGGGATGGTTCCCCAAGCAGACTGTCAAAGTCATTTGGTAGAATGCCTCATCGCCAGAACTTTCCAACAAGCACCAAGACGTAGATTGGCTGGTGGTGAGAAAGGTCCTCCCCGTCAGATCCTTCCAACACGCCAGGAGTCTCACCCCCTCTGCACGTTGCCCTCGAGGTGGCTGTGGTGGGGACAAGACCGTTGTTCACCTCCTTGTGGATTGTGCCTTTGCAAAGAAGGTCTGGAGAGAGACGCAGTGGTTTCTGTCGAGTTTCATCCCGAGCAGTTCTGTTACATAGGACTCTGTGCTCTACGGGCTGTTCCCCTGAGACAAACATCAACTGCAGCTGGAGGATCATCAATTTGGTGAAAGATGCTCTTTGGTCTGCCCAAAACTTGTTGGTCTTCCAGCGCAAAGAGTTGTCAACGACCGAGTGTTGCAGACTGGCACATTCCAAAGTCCAGGACTTCGTGCTGAGGGATGCACTAAAGCTTGGGGCAGCCGCCGCAAAGGCGCAATGGGGAAAGGTCTCTGTTTAAGACCTTTCTGCCACAGTGCACCAAGGGGCTGGGAACTGTTGAGAGCCCCTCAGATTGTACAGTTCAAAATGAATGTATGCAGTGAATACTAATTGTATTATAATTGTATTGAAGCACCTCAGAGTCCAACATGATGTATGTTGATAACTCCAATACCATTGTCTGATTGTCTGCATTGACCATATTTAAATGATTGTAATATTCATTCATTGTATTGATGCACCTTGTGATCCCTGTGTAAAAGTTGAATCTGATTGAACTTATGTGATGGTGATTTTGAAATGCTTTGGAATGTTCTTCCAGATATTTTATGAATAAAGTATATTTTTCAAAAAAAAAAACTAGTGACTCCAGACACACGTCAATGTGGCTTTTAAATGCGGGTGAAATAGCCTAGCAAGCCACTCAGTGTAAAAAACTACTACAAAGTCACAAAAAAGGAATGAAACCGGGTGGACCACCCAGCATTGACGTAGGCACCGGAAATGACAACGGCAATCTTAGCCCTGTCGACCCTGCAAAGTCCTCCTGACTAACATCTGGGGCTAGTGCCAAAATTCGGAGAGCTGTCTTACAGACTGGTCAAGCAACAGCCTGACATTGTCATCCTCACGGAATCAAACCTTATAGATAATGTCCCACACACCACCATCACCATCCCTGGGCATGTGGATCATCATCAGCAGCAGAATTGTACTCGAACACAATCTGTAACCTCATGGTCTGGCATATGCCCCACTCTACCATTACTATCAAGGCAGGGGATCAACCCTGGTTCAATGAAGAGTGCATGAGGGCATGCCAGGAGCAGCAACAGGCATACTTAAAAATGAGTCAAGCTGGTGAAGCTACAACATAGGACTACTTGCATGCCAAACAGCACAAGCAGCAAATGATAGATAGTGCTAAGCAATCCCACAACCAACAATCAGATCTAAGCTCTGCAGTCCTGCCACATCCAGAAGTGAACGGTGGTGGACAATTAAACAACTTTGTAGAGGAGGCTTCACAAATATCCCCATCCTCAATCATGGAGGAGCCCAGCACATCAGTGCAAAAGAAAAGGCTGAAGCATTTGCTACAATCTTCAGCCAGGAGTGCTGAGTGGATAAATCCATCTTGGCCTCCTCCAGAAGTTCCCAGCATCCAGTCAATTGGATTCACTCCACATGATATCAAGGAAACGCTGAAGGCACTGGATATGGGCCCTGACAATATTCCGGCAATAGTGCTGAAGAATTGTGCTCCAGAACTTGCTGTACCCCTGGTCAAGCTGTTTCAGCACAGCTACAACACTGGCATCTACCCAGCAATGTGGAAAATTACCCAGGTATTTCCTGCAAACAAAAAAGCAGAACAAATCCAACCCGGCCAATTACCGCCCTGTTTAATTTCCATCATCAGTAAAGTAACGGAAGAGGTCATCAACAGTGCTCTCAAGCAGCACTTACTTAGAAATAACTTGCTCACTGACACCTAGTCTGGTTTCCGCCAGGGCAACTCAGCTCCCGACCTCATTACAGCCTTGGTTCAAACATGGATAAAAGAGCTGAACTCCCAAGGTGAGGTGAGAGTGACTGCCCTTGACATCAAGGCAGCATGTGACAGAGTGTGGCATCAAGGGGCCCTGGCAAAACTGGAGTCAATGAGAATCAGAGGAAAATTCTCCGCTGGTTGAAGTCATACCTAGCACAAAGGAAAATGGCTGTGCCTTTTGGAAGTCAGTCATCTCAGTTCCAGCACAACACTGTAGGAGTTCCTCAGGGTAGTGTCTGAGGCCCAACCATCTTCAGCTGCTTCATCAATGACCTTCCTTCCATCATAAAATCAGAAGTGGGGATATTCACTGATGATTGCACAATGTTCAGCACCATTTGCGATTCCTCAGGTACTGAAGCGGTCCATGTCCAAATGCAGCAAGACCTGGACAATATCCAGGCTTGAGCTGACAAGTGGCAAGTAACATTCGCATCACACAAGTACGATGACCATCTCCAACAAGAGAGAAATCAAACCATCGCGCCTTGATGTTCAATGGCATTACCATCACTGAATCCCCCACTATCAATATCCTGGGGGCTACCATTGACCAGAAACTGAACTGGATAAGCCATATAATACTGTGGCTACAAGAACAGGTCAGAGGCTAGGAATAGTTCAACGGGTAACCCATCTCCTGACTCCCCAAAGCCTGTCCACCATCTACAAGGCGCAAGTCAGGAGTGTGTTGGAATACTACCTCTTTCCTATTTCTACTTAGTTCTGTCGAAGGGTCATGAGGACTCGAAACGTCAACTCTTTTCTTCTCTGCCAATGCTGCCAGATCTGCTGAGTTTTTCCAGGTAATTCTGTTTTTGTTTGTGTGTTGGAATACTCCCCACTTGCTTGGATGAGTGCAGCTCCCACAACACTCAAGAAGCTTGGCACCGTCCAAGACAAAACAACCCACTTGATTGGCACCAAATCCACAAACATTCACTCCCTCCATCACTGACGCACTGTAGCAGCAGTTTGCACCTTCTACAACATGCACCACAAGAATTCACCAAGGCTCCTTCGATAGCACCTCCAAACCTATGACCACTAATAGTAACATCTTCAGACTGCCAGTTTTCTGAAATTATGAATTGTGAATGCAGACTGGAGGAGGGGTTCAGGTCAAGTGGAAAGGGATCATCTTCACAGAATCACACAGTGCAAAAGAGGCCCTTCGGCCCATCAAGTCTGCACCGACACGTGAGAAATACCTGACCTACCTACCTAATCCCATTTACAAGCACTTGGCCCATAGCCTTAAATGTTATGACGTGCCAAGTGCTCATCCAGGTACCTTTTAAAGGATGTGAGGCAACCTGCCTCCACTACCCTCCCAGGCAGCGCATTCCAGACCATCACCACCCTCTGGGTAAAAAAGCTTTTCCTCACATCCCCGCTAAACCTCCTGCCCTTGAACTTGTGAATGGGCCTTCAACTGAGGGGGACCTGCTCCCTATCCATGCCCCTCAATCTCGTACACCTCGATCAGGTCGCCCCTCAGTCTTCTCTGCTCCAACAAAAACAATCCAAGTCTATCCAACCTCTCTTCATAACTTAAATGTTTCATCCCAGGCAACATCCTGGTGAATCTCCTCTGCACCCCCTGCAGTGCAATCACATCCTTCCTATAATGTGGCGACCAGAACTGCACACAGTACTCCAGTTGTGGCCTCATCAAGGTTCTATACAACTCCAACATGACCTCCCTACTTTTGTAATCTATGCCTCGATTGATAAAGGCAAGTATCCCATATGCTTTTTTCACCATCCCACTAACATGCCCCTCTGCCTTCAGAGATCTATAGAGACACATGCCAAGGTCCCTTTGTTCCTCAGAACTTCCCAGTATCATGTCGTTCATTGAATACTTCCTTTTCAAATTACTCCTTCCAAAGTGTATCACCTCACACTTTTCAGGGTTAAATTCCATTTGCCACTTCTCTGCCCATTTGACCATCCCATCTATATGTTCCTGTAGCCCAAGACACTCAACCTCACTGTTAAACATCCAACCAATCTTTGTGTAATTCGCAAATTTACTAATCTTACACCCCACATAGTCATCTATGTTGTTTATATAAATGACAAAAAATAGGGGACCCAGCACAGATTCCTGTGGTATACCACTGAACACTGGCTTCCAGTCACTAAAGCATCCTTCTGTCATCACCGTCTGTCTCCTACAACTAAGCCAATTTTGAATCAACCTTATCAAATTACCCTGTATCCCATGTGCATTTGCCTTCTTAATAAGTCTCCCATATGGGACCTTGTCAAAGGCTTTGATGAAATCGTTTTAAACTACATCAACTGCACTACCCTCATCTACACACCTGGTCACCTCCTCAAAAAATTCAATTAAATTTGTTAGGCATGACCTCCCTCTGACAAAGCCATGCTGACTATCCCTGATCAAACCTTGCCTCTCCAAGTAGAGATAGATTCTCCCCATCAGAATTAGATTCTCCCCATCAGAATTTTCTCCAATAGTTTCCCTACCACTGACGTGAGATTCACTGGCCTGTAATTCCCTGGCTTCTCTCTACAACCCTTCTTAAATAGCGGAACCACATTAGCTGTTCTCCAGTCCTCTGGCACCTCCCCCGTGGCCAGAGAGGAATTAAAAATTTGGGCCAGAGCCCCTGCGATCTCCTCCCTTGCCTCTCTCAGCAGTCTGGGACACAGATCATCCGGACCTGGAGATCTGTCCACTTTTAAGCCTGTCAACACCTCCAATACCTTGTCACTCCCTATATCAATTTGTTCAAGAACCTCGCAGTCTCTCTCCCCGAGTTCAATACCTTCATCCTCATTCTCTTGGCTGAAGACGGATGTGAAGTATTGGTTCAACACTCTAGTGATGTCCTCTGGCTCCACCCATAGATTGCCCCCTTGGTCCCTTACTTTTGGGCCCTACTTTTTTCCCTGGTTATCCTCTTCCCATTGATATACTTAAAGAATATCTTGGGATTTTTCCTACTTTTACCAGCCAGAGCTTTCTCATACCCCCTCTTTGCTCTCCTAATTGCTTTAAGCTCCACCCTACACTTTCTGTACTCCACTAATGCCTCCGCTGATTTGCTTCCCTTGTACCTGCTAAAAGCCTCTCTTTTCCTTCTGATCGTAACCTGAATATCTCTGGTCATCCATGGTTCTCTGGGCTTGTTACTCTTTCCTGTTACCCTAGAGGGAACATGTTGAGCCTGTACCCACCCCATTTCCTTTTTGAATGCCCCCCCCCCCCCCCCCACTGTTCCTCTGTAGATTTCCCCACAAGTAACTGTTCCCAGTCTATCTTGGCCAGATCCTGCCTTATTTTACAAAAATCCACTCTCCCCCAATCCAAAACATTTTTTTGCAACTTGTTTATTCCTTTGTCCATAACAAACTTAAACTGTACTATGTTGTGGTCGTTATCACTAAAATGCTCCCCCACCACCACCTCAGCCACCTTCATTCCCCAGAATTAGGTTGAGCACTGCGCCGGTCCTTGTTGGACCCTCTACACATTGACCTAAAAAGTTCTCCTGTACACATTTCAACAAATCCACTCCATCCAAGCCTTAGCACTATTAATGTTGGGAAAGTTGAAATCATCTAATATAATTACCCAATTGCTATTGTTTTTACACACCTCCGCAAATTGTGCACATATTTGTTTCTCAATTTCCCACTGACTATCTGGGGGTCTATAATAAACACCTAACAATGTGGCTGCCCCTTTTTTATTCCTAAGCTCTACCCATTCAATAAAAATCTGGAATTAAAAGCCTAATGATGACCATGAAATGATTGTTGATAACGTTGTAAACATTTGGTTCATTTCGTTGTCCTTACCTGGTTTGGCCTACATGTGACTCTAGACCCAAAGAAATGTGGTTGACTCTTAAAATGCCCTCTGAACAAGGGCTATAATGGATGGGCAATAAATGCTGGCCTAGCCAGTGATGCCCACATCCCATGAATGAATAAAAATAAAAGTTAAATACAATTTTCCCTTTAGAAATCCATGCTGATTCTTCCTTATCAACCCATATTTTTCCATGTGACTACTAATTCTATCCCGAATAGTTGTTCCTAGAATCTTGCCCCACCACTGAAGTGAAAATGACTGGTCTGTAATTCCTGGGCTTATCCTTACAACATTTTTTTGAACAAGGGCGTAATGTTTGTAATTCTCCAGTCCTCTGGCACCACCGAGTCTAGGGAAGACTGAAAGATTACGGCCTATTTGCTTGTGACCCAATGTTCTGAATAAAGTTACCATCTGGTAACCAGCACATGTACATTCAACTCTGTTCAAGTTTATTTTATTTTAAGTGCCCTTGAGCTTAAAGTAGTACAAAACTGAAGAGCTATGTTTCACTGTAAACTTAAGGTTACTCCAGTTCAGTTAACCCCTTAAATGCATAAAAATGATGGTCATTTAACAACTATATTTTATTCAAAATCTCAGGTTGAAGATATAGGAAGTGGATCTGAATAGTAGCATTTGTCCTCAATATCCTGGAGGCAACTTTTCCCACCTATTATGTGGTATATTTGCACTATTGTTTAGAGTCCTTGGTTAAAAATAGTAAACAATCATTCAGGAAAACATCAAATTTGGAAGTGATAAATGTAATTCTGGAACATTTTGCTTTAAGAGTAACACAGGAAGATGGCAACATCTGCAACAGAGTCAGCAAAACAAGCCATTCATAAGGGATTGTGAACTAAGTAACATACCATTTTGTAAGCCCATCCAAAGCTGCTTATGATCCTTTTTCTGCATCTCGTTGATTACTTGACTTTTGTGCTTTAAGGCATCAGCTTCCTTAATGCAAGACATAAAATGAGCTTCAACAGCATCTTTTGTGAGGCAATGAAGAAGTTCCGTTTCAGGAAAATTCTGGAAAAAAAAATATTAAGCACAATGTTGTACTTCAAGTAAGCAAGTATGCAATTTCTTCCACCAGCTCCAGGCAAAAAAAGTAAACAGAAATTTACTTTAAAACAGGTGATGCTGCTCTAGATCACTGATAACCCAAACATTACAGCTGCAGGTATAGTCATTCAAAGCTGACTTTCTCTTGAACTTCTGAATAATCAGTGGCGCGATATTCTAAGGCTTTGTATTATTTATAAAATGAACTCTACACCTCTCCAATGGCTCAGTGAGGTTACTCAGTAACTAGCTGAGCCATTCAGAAAGTCTCAGATTCACCTTTGATCTATGCGGAGTTATCTTTCATGTGGGCCTGTAGGCTGGCAGGATTGGTTACAGCACAAACTGGGATGGGCCTCACTCTTGGCCATATAAGTTGTTTTTTCCCTTTACTGTTGGCATTTCTTGTGAATTGTCCTGATGAGTGCAAGACGAAAAGCTTCAATAGCATGTCTCTTTTTTCAGCAGAACTCAAGTTCTGTATGACCAAACAACTATATTTTTTGTTATTTATTTTTCATTATTTCATGGGATGTGGGCATCGCTGCAAAGGCCAGCATTTGTTGTCCATCCCTACTTGCTCTTGAACTGACCTTGCTAGGTCATTTCAGAGGGAAGTTAAGAGTCAATCACATTGTTGTGGGTCTGGAGTCACAAGTTGGCGAGACCAGTCAAGGATGGCAGATTTTCTTCCCTAAAGGACATTAGTGAACCAGAAGGGTTTTTACCACAACTGATGATAGTCTCTTGCTCACCATTACTGAGACTAGCTTTATATTTCAGATTTATTAACTGAATTCAAATTCCACTAGGTCCATCAGTTTGCTCAATACCACTTCCCTAATGATTATAAATTCACTAAGTTCCTCTCTCCCTTCCTCCTCCTGAATTTACAACTATTACTGGAATGTTTTTTGTATCCTCTACAGTGAAGACAGAGCAAAATATTTGTTCATTTCATCTGCCATTTCCTTATTACCTATTAACTCCCCATTCTCATTCTCTAAGATTCTCTAGAGGGCCACTCACTTTACATACTCTTTTTCATTTTAAATCCCTGCAGAAACTCTTGCTATCCATTTTTGTATTTTCAACCAGCTTCCTCTCATACTCTAAATTCTTTCTCCTTATTAACATTTTAGTTATTCTCTGCAGTTCTTTGTATTCTGACCAATCATCTGACCTGCCACTCATCTTTGTGCCATTATATACTTTTTCCTCAAGTTTGTGCTTTCCTTAACTTTTTTGGTTAAACACAGATGATGGGTCCTCCCTTTAGGAATTTTCCTTTACAGTAGGAATATACTTATTCTGAAATATCCCCTTAAATGTCTGCCACTGCTTCTCTATTGATCTATCCTCTAGCCTTGTATCCCTGTTCACTTCAGCTAGCTCAGCTTTCATTCCCACATAGGTGCCCTTATTTAAGTTTAAAATCCTTGCCTTAGACCCGCTTTTCTCCATTTCAAACTGAATGTAAAATCCAATCATATTGCAGTCACTGCTACCTAGGGGTGCCTTTACTCAGGTCATTAATTAATCCTGTCACATTATACAATACCAAGTCTAATGTAACCTGAAGTCTGGTTGGTTCCAGAACATGTTGCTCTAAGAAACTATCTCGGAAGCATTCTAAGAACTCCTCATCCAGGCTACTACTACCAATCTGATTTTTCCAGTTTGTACGTACATTAAAATCACCCATGATTATTGTTGTCCCATTATCACAAACACCAATTATTTCTTCTTGTATACTTTGTTCTACATTGCGGTTACTGTTAGAGGACCTGTAGATCACTTCCCACTCGTGAATTTTTCTGCTACTATTCCTCAACCACACCCAAACTGATTGTACCTCCTGATCTCTTAAACCAAGGTCATCTCTAACTATTGCACCAATGCCACCCTTGATTAACAGTGCTAACCCTCCACTTTTACGTAGCTTCTCATTCTTCTTGAATGTCATATACCCCTCAATATTCAGGGCCTAATCCTTACCATCCTGCAGCCACAGCTCTGTAATGGCTATCAGATCATATTTATTTACTTCAATGTGCGCTATTGTTGTTAATTTGTTGTTATGAATGCTATGTGCATTCAGATACAAAGCTTTTAGTTTTGTCTTTTTGTTATCTTTGTAACATCTAATCTTGACTGTTGGTGTATTTTTAGGTTTTTTCTGTCTCTTCCGTCATTCTCTGACCCTCATTTCCTAAATTATTATACTCTCCTGTCTTGACACTACCCCTCGATTTGCTCCATCCACCCAAGCTTGATTCCCTCACCTCCCTTGTTTCGTTTAAAGCCCTCTCTACTTCCCTAGTTATACGATTTGCAAGGACACTCGTCCAAGCACAGCTCAGGTGTAAACTGTCCCAACGATACAGCCTCCACTTTCCTCAGTACTGACGCCAGTTCCCTATGTACTGGGACCCACTTCTCCAATGCCAGTCTGAGCATTCATTTCCCTAATCTTATTTGCCCTATGCCAATTTGCACGCAGCTCAGATAATAATCCAGAAATTATTACCTTTGAGGTTTTGCTTCTCAATGTGGTGCCTAACTTTTCATCCTGACAATGCAGAACCTCTTTCCTTGTCCTACCTATGTCATTGGTACCTACATGCATCATGGCAACTGGGTCCTCCCCCTCCCACTGCAAGTTCCTCTCCAGCCCTGAGCAAATGTCCTGAACCCTGGCACCGGACAGCAGTCTGGACTCTCGCCCTTTGCTGCAACGAACAATGTCAATCCCCCTCCCTACACTGTCCCCTACCACCACTACATTCCTTTTTGCTCCTCCCGCTTGAACAGCTTCCTGTACCATGGTGCCATGGCTAGCCTGCTCATCCACTTCACTTTCGTCCACACTAGTAAGCACCTTGTACCTATTTGACAACTGCAAAATCTGAGGCTCCTCCACAACTGTCTGCTTAGTCCCTTTAACTGTCTCATTCAGGATCACATCTTCCTGTCCCTCGCCGCTGTCCAAAACAGGCAACCCTATCCTAAGAGATGTGATCGTCTTCTGGAACAAAGTGTTCAGATATTTCTCCCCCTCCCTTATGTTGCGCAGTGTCAGAAGTTAGGCTTTCAGATCAGTAATCCTGATCCAGAATTCCTCTAGCTGCTTAAGCTTTCTGCAGACATGTTTGTCCTGGATTGCCTTGGCATCCAGAAGCTCCCACATTCCACAGTTGCATCATAACACCTGTCCTGCCACTGCTATTTAGCTAATTTAGTTTAATCACTTTCTTAATTAACTTAGAATAATTCCTACGTATACTGCAATTTACTGTGCTTATTAAAAGCTAGTGCCACTTACAACCACAAGTTATATACTGCTTGGCCTAAATAGCCAAGTGGTTATGGTACTGGGTTTGTAACCCTAAGATCAAGAGTTCAAATCTCACAATGGCAAACTATGAAACAATGTAACTTCATCTGAAACAGATGGAAATGGGTTTATACTCGAAAGAGTTACCCAACAATTTGCAGCTTGGCCTAAATAGCCAAGTGGTTATGGTACTGGGTTTGTAACCCCAAGATCAAGAGTTCAAATCTCACAATGGCAAACTATGAAACAATGTAACTTCATCTGAAACAGATGGAAACAGGTTTACTCAAAAGAGTATCAAGAGTTCAAATCTCACAATGGCAAACTATGAAACAATGTAACTTCATCTGAAAAAACAGATGGAAATGTGTTTGTACTCGAAAGAGTTACAAGTTATATACTACTTAATTACACAGGTTTGTGTTTTAGGTAATTAAAGTAAAATAAATAATTAAAATAAAGTTTGTTATTTTTATTTATTTTAATTAATAAACTCTACTACTCCTAATAAGCTTTACTACTACTATTACAAAAACCTTATTTTGAAGGTAACCTTACAGTTACCAATAAATTGCACCAATATTTAAAAAATGAGTAAAACAAATAAAATACTCATCAACCAATCACTTAGCTAGTTCCCTCTGAGATCACTTGATTTTCTCCAAATCTGGTTGGTCCACCACCCACCACCACAACCACCACCAACTGCTCTTTTATCTCCCAGCTCCTCTCTCGCTCCTTCTCATGCTCTTTTAGTTCAAACTTATCCCAATTGGCTGACTGAGTCACATGATGCAGTCCCAGTATTGATACTGTCAGTCTCATTATCCCAGCACTGCTGTTCAGGTGCCGAGACTGAAATGAACCACAATCATCATCCGGCCAATACCTATAATCATGGTGATAACTTGCATTCATCCAGTGCTTTTAATGTAGAAAATAGCCTCAATGCAGGCCATAGAGATGTAACCAGATTTAAAAAATGGACAATGAGCTAAAAAAGAGATTAGCTAAAGCTTTGTCAGAGCTGGGTATTAATGAGGGTCTTAAAGGAGAAGAGATTTAGCGAAGGAAATGTAAGGTGTGTGGTGAGATGCACCCCACCTCTGTTTGCCCCATGCTTAGAAGCCAGTCCCTCAGACAGATAAGAGAGGATACATGGAATTCTCTCCATAATATCTGTTTCTCCTTTTTGAAAGCAATGTCTTTGACTAAGGTCATCCCTCCTTTGCTTCAGTTTCCATCTTTGTCTGATTATGCTTCTTTGAAGCACATCAGAATGTGGTTCCACATTGAAAGGTGCTAGAAAAATACAAGGTGATATTCTTCAAACACTAACATGGGATCTTCAATGTCCACATAACCATGCAGACAGGGGCCTCAAAAGGATAACAATGTACCCTCAATTTTGAACTGATGGGTTCAAGTGAGATAATTTTGTTTTTTCCTATTTACATGCCACAACCTCAAAAGTTTACAAACTCCTCCTTAGTTTCTCCAACATTATGAACCAAATATAGTGAAGAGCTGTTAACAGTCAGATTATTCACTGAGATTAACCTTTGGGAGGGAGAAAAGCAACAAACTGATCTACTCATATCCCAGTAGTTTTTTTACTTATTATTCAACTTAATATTAAAGGGCTGTCAGCTGCGAAGCGCTCAGTCATATAGAATCTTGTGGTTGTTCACGAATGCGATATTATCCTTCTCCCCAAGAAGCATTCCTTTCTTGCCAACACAATTATAGTGAGAGGCTAAGACATTATCAGTTAGAATTTTCATGAAGAACATGGAAGCAGCATTTATGTGAAATCTGATGCTGATGTGAAGGCCCCGAAGGCCTTATTAACTACTTTGCCACATTATGATATCGTTAACAGCCGACCAATTAAAAGTTGCAAATGTTATTGAGCTCTTGATGAAGCTTGAAATGCCCTTTCTATACCGATAATACAACACCATCCATCCATGCTGGGGACTTAAACAACTATTAAAACACATGGGGGTTACAGACAATCTGGCAAAAAGGGACTGAATCTCAATAACTGAGAGAGGCAGCGATATAGTAGTATTGGAACTGGACTTGTGCTCCAGAAACCCAGGCTAATGCTCTGGGAACCCAGGTTGGAATCCCATCATGACAAGACAGTGAAATTTGAATTCAATAAAAATCTTATGATGACCATGAAACCACCATCAATTGTTGTAAATCTGGTTCACTGCTGCCCTTTAGGGAAGGAAATCTGCTGTTCTTACCCTGGTCTGGCCTATATGTGACTCCAGGCCCACAGCAATTGTAAGGGTAATTAGGGATGGGCAGTAAATGCTGGCTTAGCCAGTGGCCCCCACATCTCATGAAGGAATTAAAAAAAACTGAGCTACTGGCCTGATTTTCCTCTGCATGGGGGAGACAAGGCAATTTTCTCAGACACGTCATCTCAGCAAGGCAACCATTACCAAAATTTTCCATAATTCTTGGAAACTTTACACTCAGTGAGCACCATTCTGCTCTTACCTGGAGTGATGGTGCCCATAACTCCCACCCCTAACTTCTAAGAGGAACTACAGAAAAATAGATGGTAGAAAGTGTTCAAAACCTGACCGACAAGTATATAATGTGCATACCATGATACCTTCTTCTTTCACTCTTACACTCACATCTACAAAGCAATCTTCAAAGCAGCCACCAAAATCAAATTGACCATCAAAAGATTGTTATTATTACTATTGGCATGTGTTCCTTTTGGGAGATGATGGACTGCGCCCAGGGTGTATGTCACTTCTGTATTGAACATCGTCTGTTATGGCTGTAGAGGCTGATTCATGACTCGCAGTCCCATCCACAGCTGGCACAGATGAATTGCATTGTCCTGAGGTCAACTGATGTTTTTTCCTTCATTGCTTTTCCCCCATCTGGTCATTTATTTTGCCCTCTTTTCTCCACACCCTTCCTGACTGCTTGTCTTCAGGTACTTCGGTCAGCAGCAAACTATAAGACCATAAGATATAGAAGCAGAAATTAGGCCAATCGGCCCATCGAGTCTGCTCTGCCATTCAATCATGGCTGATAAGTTTCTCAACCCCATTCTCCCACCTTCTCCCCATAACCTTTGATCCCATTACTAATCAAGAACCTATCTATCTCGGTCTTAAATACACTCAATGACCTGGCCTCCACAGCCTTCTGTGGCAATGAATTTCATCGACTCACCACTCTCTGGCTAAAGAAGTTTCTCCTCATCTCTGTTCTAAAAGGTCTTCCCTTTACTCTGAGGCTGTGCCCTCAGGTCCTAGTCTCTGCTACTAATGGAAACATCTTTCCCATGTCCACTCTATCGAGGCCTTTCAGTATTCTGTAAGGTTCAATCAAATCTCCCCTCATCCTTCTAAACTCCATCGAGTATAGACCCAGAGTCCTCAAACGTTCCTCATATGTTAAGACTTTCATTCCTGGGATCATTCTCGTGAACCTCCTCTGGACCCTCTCCAGGGCCAGCACGTCCTTCCTGAGATACAGGGCCCAAAAATGCTCACAACATTCTAAATGTGGTCTGACCAGAGCCTTATAAAGCTTCAGCAGCACATCCCTGCTTTTATATTCGAGTCCTCTTGAAATAAATGCCAACATTGCATTTGCCTTCCTAACTACCAACTCAACTTGCAAGTTAACCTTAAGAGAATCCTGGACTAGGACTTCCAAGTCCCTTTGCACTCCAGATTTCTGAATTCTCTCCCCATTTAGAAAATAGTCCATGTCTCTGTTCTTCCTACCAAAGTGCATGACCTCACACTTCCCTACACTGTATTCCATCTGTCATTTCTTTGCCCATTCTCCTAACCTGTCCAAATCCTTCTGCCGCCTCCCTGCCTCCTCAATAGTACCTGTCCCCCCACCTATCTTTGTACCATCTGCAAACTTAGCCAGGATGCCCTCAGTTCCTTCATCTAGATCATTAATGTATAAAGTGAAAAGTTGTGGTCCCAACACTGACCCCTGCGGAACTCCACTAGTTACCGGCTGCCATCCTGAGAAGGCCTCCCTTATCCCTACTCCCTGCTCCTGCCAGACAGCCAATCTTCTATCCATGCTAATACCTTGCCTCTAAAACCATGGGCTCTTATCTTACTGAGCAACCTCCTGTGCGGCACCTTGTCAAAGGCCTTCTGGAAGTCCAAGTAGATAACATCCATTGGCTCTCCTTTGTCTAACCTCATTACCTCCTCAGAATTCTAACAGATTTGTCACGCATGACCTCCCCTTGATGAAACCATGCTGACTTTGCCCGATTTTACCATGCATTTCCAAGTATTCTGAAATCTCATTCTTAATAATGGACTCTAAAATCTTACCAACGACTGACATCAGGCTAACCGGCCTGTAATTTCCCGTCTTTTGCCCCACTCCCTTCTTAAATAGGCGGGTTACATTAGCAAATTTCCAGTCCTCTGAGACCCTCCCTGACTCCAGTGATTCCCGGAAGATCACCACTAATGCCTCCACTATCCCTTCAGCTATCTCCTTCAGAACTCTGGGGTGTAATCCATCTGGTCCAGGTGATTTATCCACCTTCAGACCTTTCAGTTTTCCTAGCACCTTCGCCTTAGTAATGGCCACCATATTCACCTCTGCCCCCCGACTCTCTTGAACTTTGGGGATGTCACTCATGTCTTCCACTGTACCTATTCAAAGTACCTATTCAGTTCCTCCGCCATTTCTTTGTTCCCTACTACTACTTCTCCAGCATCATTTTCCAGCGGCCCAATGTCCACTTTTGCCTCTCTCTTACCCTTTATATATCTAAAAAAACTCTTGCAATCTTCTTTTATATTACTAGATAGTTTACCCTCATATTTAATCTTCTCCCTCCTTAATTCTTTTTTAGTTGTCCTCTGTTGGTCTTTGTAGGCTTCCCAATCCCCTGGTTTCCCACTGCTCTTCGCCGCATTGTATGCTTTCTCTTTTGCTTTTATGCTGTCCCTGACTTCCCTTGTCCGCCATGGTTGCCTCGTCATCCCTTTAGAATGCTTCTTCTTCCTAGGGATGAATTTTTGCTGTGTCTCCCATGAATCAATTCTAATTCTGGTCAACCCAATGTCTCGCTTGCAGACAACCCTGCATCGCTTGTCAGCAGAGATGGACTCCCTAAATTGCTACCGAAAATAGGCTGCCTGCCTGGACTCCCTGGCGTAATTTCTTCTTTCCACAAGAACATGCATAGTTCCATCAGTTACAATGGAGCATAATCAGAGGCTTTCAAGATCAGCAACGGAGTAATCCTAGTGCCAACTCTCCTCGACCTATTTTTCTTTCTGCTGCTATTGTACACTTTCAGTAATTCAAATGAGGGCATTTACCTGCATGCCAGAGGTGACGGTTGGGTCTGTATCCATTGGAGTTTAGAAGAATAAGAAGCGTTTTCATTGAAACACAAGATTCCGAGGTGGCTTGACAGAGTGATGTTGAAAGGTTATTTCTCTTGTGGGAGAGACCAAAACTAGGGTACACAGTTTAAGAATAAACAATCTCCCAGTTAAGACGGAGATGAGAAATTTTCTCTCTGAGGGCCATGAATCTGTGGAATCTCTGCCCCAGAGAGTGGTAAAGGCATGGTCACTAAATATTTTTAAGGCAGAGGTAGAAAGATTCTTGACTAACAAGAGGGTCAAAGAGTATCTGGAATAGACGGGAATGTGGTGTTGAGGTCACAATCAGATCAGCAATGATCTTATTGAATGGAGGAGCAAGCTGGAGGGGCCAAATGGCCTATTCCTGCTCCTAGTTAATATGTATGCATCTATTTAACACTCTGCACCAAAACTAAGTGTGTAATGTCTTAGTTTATGAGTTGCTGTTTGCTGATGACTTCACGCTGACATCCTTTACTACAGTTCAGTTGCAACAGCTTGTAGATCGGATATCCTGGATCTGCGAGGAGTTTGAATTGACAGTCAGCATCTGGAAAACCAAAGTTATGGGCCATGACATAGAAATTCCACCTTCCATCAACACTGACAAGCTCACTCTGGTGGTTGTTGAAAGCTTCACATGTCTTGAGTCAACAATCATCAGCAACCTGTCCCTTGATGCCGAAGTCAGCAGCAGGGCTGCCAAGGCAGCAGCTGGCATGTCAAAGTTGAGAAGTCAAGTGTGGACCAACAGCAAAGTAACTGAAAATACAAAGCATGTGCACATGCTTGTGCTCTCAGAACTCTTGTCCAGTAGCAAGGGATGGACAACTTATGCAAGCCAAAAGATTTATACACCCTGGTTATGTGGAGAATGTGCAGACTTCTGAATCAGTGTGTAGAATCTAGTGAATCAAATAGCAAACCACCAGACACAGTTGCATTGTCATTTACAGAGAACAATCAGATATAGGTTAAGTCTAGCAGAAATGAGATCACTCGGAAGGGAGGAGCACATAAACCACCATTACATCAAGATAATGTGTACCCAAACAGGATTGCCCCTCACACCAACAATATCTTGGCAAAACTCAAGAAGGAAGAGCTCGTTAAAATCAGTGAAGTAGAAGTGACATGGTTACAGACCCCCTTGGGGTCTGTTCTGGTTCTAACACTTAACATACTTATAAATGATCCAATAATTGTCAGACCATTCAAGTATGCAGAGGAAGTGGCCCTGCCAGTCTTCAAGACTTCACAAAGATGAAGGGCTACTTGAACCAAGATATGGTGGTTGTCAGTGTATGTTGCAAACGTGGAGACTTAAGCCCAATATGTTGGAGATGGTGGCTACTTCCATCTAACGATGCCAACACTTCATGAAAATTCAACATCTTGGTGGAAAGGCAACATGAGACCCAAAGCTGGTCCATCTCAGAATGAATCTAGGTTGCACAATTACTTACAAGGACCACCTTACCAAGGTAGCACAGAAGATTAAGACCAGAAATGGTCTACTAATAAACTAATGCACTCGACTTATTGAAGCTGATGCACAAACGTTGTGCAGCTCGATACTAGTTCTCTATTGCTCAGCTGGAAGATATTGTGCAAATGTGATTAAACTTCCACACAAAACTAGCAGATGGACTATTAAATCAAATAATAAGAACATCAGGGACTTAAGATCAACAGACACCAAATGGCTGACAGTCATATCATATTGTAGCCAAGAGAAGAGAAGGTCCAGGAGATACCATAACTGCCACTTTTCAAAGCTATGCTGGAGGCACCTCACCATCATCTCATTAGCAAAGACCATTTTCAATTATGCCATCAACCATGTCCATGGTGGCCGCTCCCTCCTTATGGTAAACAGAATGGAGAACAATCTGCTCCCCTGTAACTTTTCCCTCATCACCCAGCTCAATTTCAAGCCAGCACACTATTTCTGGTGCAAACTCAGTGTTAAATAAGGATGCAAGGCGTGCAACAAAGCTTTACTTTTGGGCATCTTTCCATACTTGCATAATTTTAAAATCCTCTTGTAAATTTGGTTAATCTTAGAGTCATAGAAAGATTAGTGGCACCTTTGGGTGACTTTGTTCCGTAAGCCCTGTAGGTTACTGCACCTCAAGTGCATATCCAAGTGTGTTTTAAATATGATAAGGCTTGTTGCCTCTATCACCCTTGCAGACAGAGTGTTACAAACTCTCACCACACTTCGGATGAAAAAAATTACTCATTTCCCTCTAATCTTAGTTTTCTCTATACCAGTTGAAATGGTCCCAATATGTCATGTCTGTCTTCATGAATACTGTTTCCCCATCCCTGGCATAACTCTGATGAATCTATATCATTTGACTTTAGTGCCCTTCCTACAATTGAGTGTTCAGATATTCACAAAGGACAAAATCCAGTCCAATCATTGCCTTATACAAGCTTATCATTACCTCCTTGCTCTTACCCCACTCAGAAAACCCAAAAGCTATTGGCTTATTTTTAAAAAACCTTTTTCTACTTGTACTCGCATTTTTCAAAAATTACCCTGGAGCTCTCTGTCTTCAACACTATGCACAACTGAGAACTGAAGTTAGGGGTTTCTGTGCAGTAGCAATTAAAAACTTCCATTTATATATCACCTCAAGCATAGACATACATCACAAGTGCTTCACAGCACCATAATCAAAAACAGCTTTGAGTCAATGCTGCGGATATTAGGAGGGGCTTGATTATGTTTGAGTTTTAAGAAGGGTCTTAAAGGAAGAGAGGCAGACAGGTTTAAGGAAGGAATTCCAGAGCATTGGGCAGAGATGGCTGATGCACAACACTCAATGGTGGGATGAAGGGAGTGGCAAAAATATTCGATGCTAGAACTGGAATTATACAGAATATTCAGAGTGTTGTAGTCAATGACCCTCCAAATTCTCATTGTGTGCAGGATGTTTATTTGAATTCAAGGTACTTATTTTTTTCGTGGCTGTACGGACATGAGGGGACTTGGCAGTGTGGATGTTGAGAGGATGTTTCCCCTTGTGGGGACGTCTAGGGCTAGGGGATGTAGTTTAAAAATTAGGGGTCGCCCATTTAGGACCCAGTTGAGGAAAACTGTAATCAGCAATAAGTGGAGTTGAAGCTACAATCAGATCAGCCATGATCTTACTGAATGGCGAAGCAGGCCAAATAGCCTCCTCCCACCACTAATTCTTGTGGTATCTTAAAAGGGGACAACCTGCACCATACTTTTGGTTGCCGCACAGCCATTTGCACAAACAGCTCACAGGAAACACTGGAGAAGATTAGATGGGGAGGGCCAAGACATGAAAGGATTTGAAAACAGAAATAGTAACCCTTGATGTTGGAATCCTCAAAGTTGATAAGGTACTTTTCAAGGTTCCACAACTTAAGTTGCACACATCAATATTAAAGCAATTTAATTCTCAGCTTTTTACATGAATACATATTACTGAATAGATAAACTTTTGTTCTCATCTTTTGTATGCTCCCATGATTTTACCAGGATAATTAACCACCATAATCCTTTTGCATACTAATATAAAAAGAGGAACAACATTGATCATAAAGGAGCGAGATTAGGGGTGGGTGGGGTGGGGAGGGGAGAAGAGAACACAAATGCACACAAAATATACATATAGAAGATTCGACCTTCAGTTATTCTGATGAGATTCCTGGCAGCACCAGATTTTCTCTTAAATGAATTAGTATGGTTTATTTTAGCACTTTGAAAATCATAATGCTGCTTCCCAAACAATGATGGCACCCTCCAACATCGGAATAGAAAGTGATATTCATCCAAGCCATCCAAACCTCTCATGGTTGAAGAAACCATTTATTGCACTTTTTGCCAATGTCTAAGGCATAAAAAGTTTAATGAGCATTTAATAAAAGGTTATGTTTGCATATACAGGCATTCAGAACACAAAACACAGACAATCCTGTAGCTTTTAGATTTTGAATTGGAAAAAAAACTTGTAAAATCAACAAATTTCAAGTTACATTCCAAAATAAACAAAAAGTATTTTGCAGATTCTAGAAATCTTAAGCAGAAATGCGAAAAACAAACCATATCAATCAGCACTCCGAAGAAAAATGAGGAATTAACATCTCAGTTATAGATCCCTCAGGTAGAATAATTTTAATGAAAGATTCAACACCTAAACATTAACTCCTATGTTATCTTCATAGATAGCAGAAGGGATACGGAGAAGAAATATAGATTTAATGGCACAGTTCTAAACAGCGTGCCAGATCTGGTGGGTATGTGCATCCATCTTTGAAGGTGGGAGAATACGGGAGAGTGGTTAGCAAAGCACATGGTATCTTGGGCTTCATAAATAGAGGCGCTGAGTACAAAAGCAGTGAACTTTTATTAAACTCTGGTTAGGTCCCAAGTTATGCAGTGTATCCCATTCTGGTCAATACACTTAAGGAAAGATGTGAGGGTCCTTGAGAGGGCACAGAGGAGATTTACAGAATGGTTCCAGGTAGGGACAAATTAGTTACAAGGTTAGGTTGAAGAAGCTGGGGCTGTTCTTGCAGCAACTGAGATGGAGGGGAGATTTGAAAGGAGGTCATGGCAGATGGAGGGGAGATTTGAAAAAAGGTCATGGCAGGTTTAGATAAGGTAGACAAGGACAAACTGTTCCCATTGGCTGATAATACAAGGGCTATGGACACAGATTTAAGGTTTTGGACAAGAGATAGAGGAAATGTGAAATGTTCTTATTTTCCTCTACACCTCCTCTGCTCTACTTTTCTAATCATTTAGGCTCTTAGCCATGTATCACCAATTCTGGTAACTTGTTTTAAAATTGTATGTTCAAAACTCCATGGTTTTGGCCATGGTGAACTCTCTCTCACCCAGGAAACCTTGGTGCACAAGTCTGTGGAAACTTGATTTAACAAGTGTAAATTTCAAGTCATGGACTTTGTTGACAAACAAGAAATGAGCTGGAGTAAATAGTTGCTGCTTGGATTAGAGAAGCGTTGGAAATGATGTATATCAGGAACAATTTGGGTATACAGTGTTATAGATTACAAGATTAAATTAATGATGAAATTGTACAAGTAATGGTCCAACCACATTTAGAGTAATCAAAGTTTGGAATACCTCATTTTGGAAAGGAAATTAAAGCCACAGAGGACATGCATTGCAGATTCATCAGGATTAAGCCTGTGGTTATGAGAAGAGACATGAGATATTGGGCTATAGTGAAACTGCTGGACAGTGACTTATGACAGTCCCAAATTACTTATATGGCAATAGATACTAGCTGCACCTTGGAACTATGGGCTTCAGCAAATTAATAACTACAGAAATTCTTCAATGTGCCAAGTCATTTTACAACTTAAAACATGGGTCACCCAAGTAAGTGCAAAGTGGCAGGTTAAAAAAAAAGCCACTGTATAGAGGAAATCTCAGTTGCCAGCATGCATAGTGCCAGACAAAGCATTCTATCCCTGGGACTGAACGCTTGCAAATCCCATGGATAGAGAAGTTTCTCTACTGCTATTGTAAAGAGATCTCCATTACACCAGTCGAGAGCTGCTAATGCTTAAAGTGCTGAAGGGCAAGGTAAGATGTCTCACCACAGTTGCTTATGTGAAACCACAAATAAAGATTCTCAGAGGGGACCCCTAAATCCAGTAGCATTTATAGCAGTCATGTGATACTCTGCCAAATGGTGATGCTTCTACGAATATTTCCAATGAGACAATCCTACTTCATCAGTACACCTGGTACTAATGAGCCGCCAACAGCACCTTACCCACCCTTCAGCTTGGCCTAAATAGCCAAGTGGTTATGGTACTGGGTTTGTAACCCCAAGATCAAGAGTTCAAATCTCACAATGGCAAACTATGTAACTTCATCTGAAACAGATGGAAACGGGTTTGTACTCGAAAGAGTTACCCACCCTTCAGCACTTTAAGCATTAGCAGCCAGAGCACACAAAGGGGACCAAGGACAGGGGTCTACAGGATACCACCGCCTTCAATTTGACTGGGATCTGCCAGGCACCCCCTCAGTGGAGAAGGGCCATTGGTGACAATGAGCTAGGAAACCCAACAAACAGAAAATAAACTGAAAGCACATTCTACTGACAGGTACCAGCATTACGCATGAATATGGAAGAGGCAGTGCAGCTGGATCAGTTTTGAATTTCTCAAGCAAACAACCAGCAGAGTTGAATGGTCTCTTTTTCTGTTACAAATGTCTGCTGTCATATGACCAGGAACAATACCATACCACACAATGTGAATGGGGAAAATACCTGTTAGAGAGATCAAAAATCAACCCAAATGCTTTTTAAAATTTTTACTTATTTTTCTTTTACACATCCATCTACTTCAATTACAATTCTGCCATCTCTTTCACCATTCTAAGGTCATTCAATTTTAAATACAAGTAACCTTCTGCAGTTGCTACAAATGGGGCGATTAATTTGTTGGAAGAGAGTTATCATGCAGAACTGCTCAGAACCTGGAGTTTTACTGCCTCCAGGACTTTTCATGCCACACTTAAACAGTAAATTGCACCATATTTAGCTAGAAATTAATTTGATTTGTCTAGTGTATTACACCACAACAAATTGGGAGCAATTAGATGGATGACAATGATCATTTCCAGTCCTGTGCATTGCTGTGTTTAAACTATGTCTTAACTGGTAGTAACACAAATTGAGAGAATGTCACAGAATTCAAATACAGTATTCAATTTGGCAAACAGTAACATTTTGCTCTGTACCCAAACCAGCACTATAACCAAATTTAGCCCCCAAGGGCTACTTCAATAAAATCCAGATAGTTAAATTTCCCTTCTCTCCAGCTGTCAAATTTTACCATCAATCATGTCAGTAATGTTCGTAGCAACTGTCATGATTCCATCACTGTTCCAGGAACAATAATTTGAATACATGCAGCTCCTTAAAGTTAAGAAAAATATCCGAAGATTTCACAGAAGCACAAGGCTAAGAAACATTTAGCTAAAGGAGGAAAGATTGACGTGTATGACCAAAAACTTGGACAGAAAGAGACAGGTTTTAAAGAGGATCTTAAAAGGTGGAAAAGAGTGGAAAGCTAGTGTGGGAATCTAGAGAGGGGTTTCCAGTATTGGACACAGGTGATTGAACTTATAGTCAATCAGAATCATTCCTAGTGCTGATGAAAGGTTATCAGCCCAAAATGTTAACAGTTTTTCTCCCTCCACAGGTGCTGCCTGGCCTGCTGACTATTTCCAGTGTTTTCTGTTTTTATTTTGTGTAAAAATAAAGCATTAGCAGGGAGGAAAAAGAATGTGCAAAAAGACTGATTCAGGATGTAAAGTCTAATGGGGATGGTGAAACGATTGTAGGGATGCAGCAAGTTGGAGTCAGGAAAGAGGGAGGCCATGGAACATTTAGTATTCATTTTTGCCAACAAGGATTCATGGTGGAGTGGCCAATTGCGTTCCCCACAACCAAACTGCGTAATTTGGCTCCTAATGCAGCTAATGTAACAAACTCTCCTTCCAATATTTTATTCATATAATGTAGTTTGACAATTCACCTGTTTCTATGAATTTTTTTGCATAAAATTTGACTGGGCTATGATTTTGCTTCAAGACGCAACATATGAAAACAAATTCAGATTGTTTAGCCAGACAGAAAAGCCACTTTACATCTCAAGTCAATCATGTAAATTTTTGGCAGTTTTTCATAAATTGTTGACTTTTTCAACTGAAAACTTTCATATGAAAGATGGGTGCATCATCAAGGCTGCTGCAACTTTGAATGGAAGAGGTCAATTTTTGAAATACTTGCAAAGTATTCCATTTTCTGGCTAAAATTTTGCATTCCATTTGTTGTAGTGTTACATTAAAAGAAGAACCCTGTTGCGCTTTGTTCTTGCTTCCAATCCATGTTAACCAACAGGAACTTCAGTCAGAAAGGAAGAATGGAGGTCTTGTTAATACAGGGAATTAGAATATTGAGTTTACATCTCAGCACTTGTTTTCAGGAATTACAGAAGAGACAAAAGTCACTAATTTAGATCAGCTTTAGCCAAAAGAGAGAAGCCAAATGACTGCCATTAACCACAGGACTGGCAATCTCCCACAGAGAGGCCATAAGGATATGTCGCATACTTAGCCAACTTTCCTGGATTGTCCAGGAATCTCCCCAGCAGGGAATGAAATAGCCAGACAATTCTGCTAGCAACTAAGAACTCTGACCTTCATAATTCTCACCTTAGTATTGGCTCCCCAGACTCCCCATCCCTGCCACCCCTCCATGACCTGACCCCCTGCCACCTAAGGGAGCTGGTCTCTGCTTAGAAGTGACCAGAAACAGGATCAGCAGGTGCAGAAGGAGGGAAAATGAGGTGAGGATGGGACCCAGCAATTCCTGCAATGGCAGAAGCAACATGATGTGTAGGAGCAGTGCTGAGAGAACTGCAGCCAGTAAAAGGGCGAAATTAACCCTGGATACTTTACCATGGGTAAATATTGAACGACTGTATCCCACAAATCTACCAGTGAAAAGGAGAGAGCAAAGATTCTCACTGAAAGAATCAAGGGGAAAGGAGAAGGAAGATTTTCAGATTAACAGGTTACATCGCAAGTGGTTATTAATGCATAGATCAGAACATCATTCAAAAGGGAATAGATTAAGTATTAGTAAAGGATAAATATAAAAAGGGTCTGGTAGGAATTGCACTAGTGCATCAGTATTGGCACAGGTCCGAGTAGCCTCTGCCTGTGCTGTAACTCATATCATTCTCTGAAAAGCTTTCCATCTATACAGTAGTTTAGAAATGTTGGTGTACAGTTGAATTTAGGACGTTTCCCCATGTCAAGTACCCCAAACATCGAGAGCCCACTCTCAATTGTGTGATCTTTCAAATATTGGTGTGGGGGTTGGATGGCAGAAGAGAAGATAGAATCAGTGTGCTGCTTTCCAAAGCTGAGATCAAATCATCAGAAGTTCCTTTAAATCAGTCCTTTCAATGATTCTTGACTGGACTGGGAATGAAATTTCACCACAGCAACTGCATGTAAAGCACCATTTGACTTGCCCCACAGGGAACAGCATGGACTCAATGGGCCGAATGGCTTCCTTCAGTGCTGTAATGATTCTATGATTTGTTCCACAGTTTGCTCTTAATTAAAAATCACTCCATAAGCTTAAAAATACTTAAAAATGAGAAAGATACTCGGCCCTCTGAATTCATCCAAACACAAATGTCTGTCCAGTAGCCCCACATTGCTTCAACTACTTGTTTCTTAAATGATTCCAGTGTTATCATACTCAGTATTTTTACCAACAGCAAAAACTTGCATTTATATAGCAACTTTAATACAGCAGAATGTCCCAAGATACTTCAGTGGAGTGTTTTCACACAAAATTAATACTAAGGCATTGAAGGCGCCAATTAAGGCAGGCAAGTAAATGCTTGGTCAATGAGGCAGGTTTTAAGCAGCATGTTAAAAGAGCCGTGAAGGGTGGAGAGGAAAATGGTTTGGGATGGGAATAGATTTAAACACAAAGATAAGCATTTTAGAATTGACATGTTGGTGGATCAGGAGTCAATATACATCAGCAAACACAGGGACAGGGGTGAATGGGACTTGGTGTAAGTTAAGATATGTACAGCAGAGATATGGATGAGCGTAAGTTTAGAGAGTCACTCAGGAATTGCTTTCAGGAGTCTTTATGGCTTCAAACGAGCAGTTTTCCAGCCCCTTTGCCCATTTTAGATTGTTATAACCTCCAGAGTTTGCTGCTGTTTTGTTTTAAGGCAATCAACAAAGCATTATGATTTGAAGTAGTATAACTGGCATTGAGAGCTAAATGCAGAATTTTACTATGTTGCAGAAAGCTGGTACCGATCAAATTTAAATGAATTACTGCAATAAACACTGCAGTTTACACACATTGGGCAGAAAAAAAAACATACATGCAATTTGTATTATAAACCTTCAAACTGACATCTTTAAAAAGTCCTGGACATTTGCTTTCAATGCAGAAATTTTAACCCATGCAAAAGTTAAAGAAATGCAAAATTACCTTGAAATGCACTATAACGTTCCACGGTAGTGCAGTGTTCGACGCATGAAGGTCAAAAAGTAAACCGATTGGATAATGCCTAATGAAAAAAGGAAGCAAGATTGGTAATTGAAAAATGAACAAAAATATATCTCATGCACCCCCCCATGATTAAAGCTGGTTTTCAGAATATTTATAACCCTATTTGATTAAATAGGTAAGTTAATTGTCCACATGAATTTTTAGTACAGGCATCAGATAGTTTTATGAATCATTAATACTTGTCAACCTTTAATATGAGAAACTGATCAGCTTCCATTTACATTGTGATCACAAACAATGAGTTATATAAGTTAGGATATTGGAAGAAAGTTTGGTATACAATGCAGTACTTTTGCCTGAAACACAGGGCAACCTGTTTATTTGTCTTATGCACAGGACAGCTATTAGAGCAATTAGTTGTTTGGTAGTACAGAGGTTAAGTATTGTTGAAAAAAGAGACAGGCTGTTGATGTCTCTTTATTCAGCAATATTACAGCAATGTTAACTTTGAGCCACCAAGTTGGGTAACAAAAGATGATAGGAAGTTTGGAACTCTCTTCTGTAAATGAAAATTGATGTTGGACCAGTTGTTAATTTTAAGACCAAGATTGACAGATTTTGTGTTGACCAAAAGTGTTAATGGATATGGGGCAAAACTGGGTATATGGAGTTCGGTCACAGATTAGTCATGATCTCACTGAAAGGCAGCTGAGAGATAAATGGTCTCTTCTTGTTCCTATGTTACTATTATTGGATCAAGTTGAGTACCAAAACTAAAGAAAATTTGTTGGGTTGAAAGAATGTCCAGTTAGAAAATCCTCCTTATTCTTGAATGCTAACCTGAAAAGCATGTCATCTCCATTTTTTCTAATTTACACCTAGATTTTCAGTTGTGACTGACATTGATCATATTCTAAAGGCATTATATACTTGAAATGCAATTTTGGCAACTATCTTGTTATAATTCACAATAAGAGTTAGTACTTTTAGTCCTCATTCATTTTTCAAAATTCTGAGCCTCATCATCTCTTCTGTTGCTAACCTGTATTCCAAGAATGCAATCTTATCTTAATTGACAATTGATTGGTTGAAGCCAGGTCCTTTTAAATTAAAGTGTGCAGATTTTCCATTTCCCTTTCAGCTATAGAACATGGTCAGTGGTGTTCGGGTTTCTCCTCATTGCTGCATAGATGGATTGTGTTTCAGATGAGTGTGTTTTACATTGATGTTTACATACATTTCCCAGGCCCAGGGCTGACTGTTAAAATAAAGCCTGACTGATACATAGATTTGTACCATTAATGCTTAATGAAGGAAAGTAGTACCGAAATAGTTAAATAGCAAAATACTGCAGCTTTGGACATCTGGAACAAAAACAAAGTGCTAGAAAAACTCAACAGGTCCGGCAGCATCTGCAGAGAGAGAAACAGAGTGAATATTTCGAGTCCAATATGACTCTTCTTCAGACTGAGAGATAGAAATGTGATGGGTTTTATGCTGTTGAATGAGTGGGAGGCGGTGGTGGGGAAGAGTCAGATAGAACAAAAAGGAAGATCATGGATAGGTTAGAGGGCAGGAAAGGTTAAGGCCAAAGGAGTGGTAACGGCAGTACAGTCCAGAGAAAGCGTTAATGGCTGAATAAAGGACAGGTTTTTCTGAAAGCAAAAACACAAAACTTTATGAGAAAGGATTATTTTCTCACCAATCTTCATTGTTTTATTCATTCAGCATCTCAAAGCATTGGCTTTTATGTTCATTCGCTACACGAATAGAAAGCAAGAAAAATGGAGAATTTTGTATTTCTTTGGAACATTAATGAACAGTGCTCATGCTTGATCTGTAAGCAAAGGGCAGCTGTGGAAAAATAATGCAACATTCAAAGATACTATGAAGCAAAATAAGGAGAGAAGCGCAGGTACAAGTGTCAGGAAAGTTAAGGCCCTTGAAATATCTGTGCCTGCAAAACTATTTTTTGAGGCAGAATTTTAAAGGAACTGCATGAAATAGCATATCTACATTGACAAATGGCAGCCTCTCAAGAACCACTTTGCTGAGCGAATCGACAATTTAGCTCAGAATCTAAACAGTCAACTGCAGAATGAAGCAAAGTTATTTGCAGCTTTTTAAATTATGATTGATGAAAGCACTGATGTAGCTGAGCTAGCAGCATTCACTCATGGAGTGGATGACAACATTTGCATAACAGAATTCTGTGGAATTGGTGCAGACACAACAGCTTAATGGAAGCTCTAGACAAATGGGACACGGGCTGAACAAAAGCTGATTGTAGCTGTAGTGTACCTGCATTGCTGAGTAAGAGACCTGGAGTTGGATTTGATTTCTTATATTGCAACCAAGCATTGGTATGTTTTATTTTTATCTATTTCTATTGAAATAACATGAGCTTAATGTGGTCCATGCCAAGTGCCAGGATATCAGATTAGGCCCACTGTATAAAATGAGTTTGACACTGCCAGACTCCTCAGCAGGACACATGGAGGAAAATACTGCTCAAATGCAAACTGTTTTATCTATTTTCTTGGCATTACCATCATCAGTTCTGCTCTGTACCGTTCTCTCACTCCTGTCTACTAATAAAACTATCCTACCCACTTTCTCCACTTGGCATTCAGCTGAAGTGTGCAAGGTGTGAAATGCAGAGGAATTTAGTAACCACATTGATCTCAGCTTTTTAAATTAACTGTTTTCCAGATGCTCTGTGCTCAATTTAGGTTAATGTGCAAGGCGCAAAATACATAGATGGCAAAATGCATGGGCTTTAAATGAACTGAAAATCTATAGGGATTGTACTGTCAGTTGTCACTTAACACCATTCCTATTCAGAACACCAGGTGTAGCTCTGATGAAAGATCTTCAACTTGAAGCATCAACTCTCTGTCTCTCTCCATGATACTGCATGACCTGAGTATTTCCAGGATTTTGGTTTTATTTCAGATTTTAAGCATCCATAGTATTTTGCTTTTGTTTAGATACTGGAAGAAATCACACACTGGTCACATTAATACTTCACGACCACTTAACGCCCAGTTGTCACACCTTGTTGAATTATGAAATTAAGCTCTTGCAACCCAAAATTCTTGTCTCACCATGGGACTGGACAACAGACTGAAAATACAAGGCAATGAAGACATGGGGAAGATGGTGGGTGGGGGGAGCTGTTATCTGCCCAAAGTATTGCCTGAAGGGGTGAATGGGAAGAAGCAATCTTAGCGGCTTATTTGACCTGGAGGTGAGCTGCCAACCACATATCCACTCCATCACCAGGAACGCTTACCCCTTAATCACTTAACTTCATCCCTGCCTCTTCCACTTCTGAATCCCTCATCTATGTCTTTGTTACCTCGGCACTTTACTATTCTAGCACTCCCCTGGCTGGTCTCCCATGTTCCATAAACTTAAGCTCACCCAAAACTCTGCTGCCCATAGACTAATTCACATAAAGTCTCATTCATCCATCACCCATGTATTCCAGTCCCCATGAGATAAAGACTAATAGTGCATTAAGACTATTAAATTATTATATGTATCTATCCATCAACTTTAGTGATTTCTGTGCATAGACCACATTACTGTTCAACCACAATTCTAAACTTATCATTTAAATACTCTGATCTACCTTTCCTAGATCCAAAGTGGATGGCATCACATTTCCCCACATTGATCAATACTGTGGCTGATGGCATTTATTCACTTAATCTATCAATAGCCCTTTGTAACGTACCACTCCCGCCTTACTTACTGAGCTCTTAAGTGTCATCAGCAAACTTTATTCATTCATTCAGTTTTTTTTATAAATATCGTAAAAAGCTGAGGTCCCCCAAACAGATGGCAGAGGGACACCATTTGTCACATCCTGCCAATTGGAGTACACAGCCATTATTCCGACTCTATCTCCTACCCACTAACCAATTCATTGCCCATGTTAATAGATTGTACAGACTACACCTGAAAAACCACCACTTTCCCTCCCAATATGATCACAAATTTCCAAACTCTCTAGCCTGAAATGTTACTAAATAACCTACATCAGTTTTGTCATCACGTGCCAGCTGACAACGCACCAGGCTTCACCTCATCAACTGCTCTATCACTAGCTGCCACAAACTAACACACACCAGTTATGTCGACAGTCATTCAACAGAATTTGTTATAAATAAATATAATCCTTGTATGTAATACCGTCAATATTGGAATTTGATAAAATAATATTTATCCTTGTTTTCATAATGTTTTCTGGTAAATTTCCTTTACATACAAATTTACTATTTGATAGATTTAATAAAACCAGATTATCTAGCTATAGGACAAATGTTAGGTTACCAGATGCAACAGTAACAGCTAATTATGCAACTGTCAATGCAAATCTCTCCTGCTAACAAAAAAAAAAATCATGTCTGGCCATTACTTATACTGCAATGTGCATGTTGGGGGGAGGGCGTCTTGCACATCTTCACTCTAAGCTGAGTTTAAAGAACATTAAAAAGAAATAAAAACAAAAATACTGATGAAAGTCATTGACCTGAAATGTCAACTCGGTCTCTCTCCCTCCACTAGATGCTGCCTGACCAGCTGAGTATCTCTAGCATTTTATGTTTTTATTTTAGATTTTGGGTATGCATAGGCTGGAATTTTACGGCCCTACCACGGCAGGGGTGGGGCCGTAAAATGTGGTGAGCTATTCAAAAGTCCATTGACTTTAGCGGGGCCTGAAAATCCTGCCAGCAGAAGGGCCCATAAAATTCCACCCATAATATTTTGCTTTTGTATTGACCATACTTGTGTTGTGCAGGGTGGATTAGTTTGTACGTGATACTCTAGCATCATCTAGTGGCAAACGTACATATATACATAAGAGTGTGAGAAAGCACTTCTAAAGAGAAAAGGCAGGCTGGTATTTTCCGTTTAGACTCGTAGACACTCAATAGGGTTGTTTAACATTAGGATTGTATTGGCCTTGGCTGCGGTATGCCCTAACAATCACATCTAAACCAATCCATGAGAGGCAATGCTTTGTAATCAGAAGTAGAAACACAGGCCAACTTTCTTGCTCCATGCCACAGGGATGCTCAAGGTCCATTTAGTTGATATCATCCAACAGGATTTTACTGTATAGTCCCACTGCATATAGTGAGCACATTCAATGCTAATGCAATTTGCTTGCTATATGTATAGGTCAGTTTAAATGAATATTGATAATTTTATGATCATAGTTCTGCATCTTGTGTTACTGAAATCTGCCTTAATCTTCAAATTGTGTATCAAATGAGCTGACCCTCTCCTTATCTGTGGGATATCCTGACAGATGCGCTAAAAGATCATCAGGACCCAAAGCAGGAATATTAACTAGTAATTATCAAAACCAGTGAATTAAGTTCTAAACACATATTTCTCGTCTGCTTTGGCTTCAAAAAGATAACCTTTGAAAATCGGTTTTCTGCTAAATGTGCTAGTTCAGACATTTTCCCAGGCATTATCATTGCACTAATTCACTTGGAGAAAACACACTTCAACAGCCTGTCTGCTTCTTCCATCAATTTTTAGTTTACTTAAAAAAAACATGCTTTGCCAAGACAAAATTTTATCGAAGAGTTACATGTTCTCATGTTGTAAGATAGTTCTTTCCACTTATTTATGATTTGTGAAACAAAACCTTGTTTAATGATAGCTACACAATAACATACATTCTGTAGGTTATTTTAAAGGACCAAACATCAGTCATCATATCTTATTGCACAGAAGGGAGCCATTCTGTCCCAGTTCTTTGAATGAATTACCAAAGAGTTCCACTCCTCTCCAAAAGCATTATTAAGTATCACACAATTGAGCTAACCTGCCCCCTTTCAGCCAATGCATTCCCAAAAAAATGGAATTTTCTCTTCAGTATCCGCTAAATAACTTCCATATCTTTTCAGAAGATGTGTTACCATACATGGATTTGTAGTAAATAAATGGCCGAGATGTATTTTCTTCCCAACACCTTTTCTGAGTGTGTGGCGCAGAAGTGAGCCAGTGGATGAACATCAGATTCATACAACTCTCAGAATTTACACGATGTGCATGCCACTGAATGAGAAGGACTGTTCCCAAACAATCAGCATCCCCAACATCCATCACCATCTGTCAATTATGAAACCCATTTTTATTTTCCCAATTGTGTCTTCCAATTTATGATCAAAATACTTAACCTGTTACAAATAATCACAACTCCTTCCTCTTACCAAGCTTCTCTCAGCTTGCTGCTATGGTATCCAGCTGATATATTTGTTTTATGTCATGAAAACAAAGTAAGGGCATTGTACATGGAGGAGGAAAAACTGAGCAAATTTTATCCCATTATGGTGCTCTTGCTAGTAAAAAAGCTTGTTAAAAACAGCACTCTCCCTAGACTGAGTTAGTTCAATGAATTTAATTAAACAATTATATACATATCTGGATAAAAACCTTCCTCAGGATTGTGTCAAGGCCTGACTCACGAGAAATACTTTTTGAAATCATACACAAGCAGGTGACTTGCTTAAGTTCCTTGCATGGGTGAGTGCAGCTCCAACAACACTCAAGAAGCTCGACACCATCCAAAACAAAGTAGCCTGCTTGATTGGCACCCCGTTCACCGCCATAAACATTCACTCCCTCCACCACTGACACAGAGGCAGCAGTGTGTGCCATATACAAGATGCATTGCAGCAGCTCTTCAAGCCTCCTTCAACAGCACCTTCCAAACCCACGGCCTCTACCACCTAGAAGGGTAAGAGCAGCAGGTGCATAGGAGCACCACCCCTGCAAGCTACCTTCCAAGCCACACACCAGCCTGACTAAGAACTTGTTCTTTCACTGTCGCTGGGCCAAAATCCTGGAATGCACCCCCCCCCCCCCCACCCCCAACAGCATTGTGGGTGTACCTTTGCCACATGGACTGCAGCGGTTCAAGAAGGCAGCTCATCACCACCTTCTCAAGGGCAATTAAGGATGGACAACAAATGCAGGCCCAGCCAGCAACGCATACATCCCATGGATGAATAAATAAAAAGTGATTAGAAAGCTGAAATTTAAAGGGCATAGATAAATCCTTGAAAAGAGGAACACATACAATTAACACCAAAATACATTACAGTCATTGCTATTCTCAATAATATTGAATCAATTAATTTTTCCCATTCGATCTATGATTTTAGGTATGTAATTTTTTTATTCCTTCAAGGGATGTGGGCTACACTGGCTATGTCAGAATTTATCGCCCATCCCTCATTTGCCTTGAGATGGTGGTGGTGAGCTGCCTCCTTGAACTGCTGCAGTCCATGTGGTGCAGGTACACCCACAGTACTGTTAGGGAGTTCCAGAATTTTGACTTAGCGTCAGTGAAGGAACGGCAATATATGCCCAAGTCAGGATAGTGAGTGGCTTAAAGAGGGACTTCCAGGTGATGGTGTTCCCATGTATCTGCTGCCCTTGTCCTTCTACATGGTCATGGTTGTGAGTTTGGAAGGTGCTGTCTAAGGAGCACTACTGCTACCATGCATTGGTGGTGGAGGGAGTGAATTTTTGTAGATGTGGTGCCAATCAAGCGGGCTGCTTTGTCCTGGATGGCAACAAGCTTCTTGAGTGTTGTAGGAGTTGCACTCATCCAGGCAAGTGGAGAATATTCCATCACACTCCTGACTTGTGCCTTGTAGATCGTGCTCAGGCTTTGGGGAGTCAGGAGGTGAGTTACTCGTCGCAGGATTCCTAGCCTCTGACCTGCTCTTGTAGCCATAGCGCTGATAGTGGGGGATTCAGTGATGGTAATGCCATTGAGTGTCAAATAGCAATGGTTAGATTCTCTCTTGCTGGAGACGGTCATTGCCTGGGACTTGTCTGGCACGAATGTTACTTGCCACTTTGTCAGCCCAAACCTGGATGTTGTCCAGGTCTTGCTGCATTTAGATATGGACTGCTTCAGTATCTGAGGAGTTGCAAATGGTCCTGAACATTGTGCAATCATCAGTGACATCCCCACTTCTGACCTTAAGAGGAAAGGAAGGTCATTGATGAAGCAGCTGAAGATGGTTGGGCCTCGGACACTACCTGAGGAACTCCTACAATGATGTCCTGGAGTTGAGATGATTGACCTCCAAAAACCACAGCCATCTTCCTTTCTGCTAGGTATGACTCCAACCAATCATGCATTTCTCATCTCTTATTGCAGTGTCAAATAACATTCACAGAAAATATTGCACCCTTTGCTTGCATTACTCTGAATTTAGAAGTTAGTACAAAAGTATATGTAAAGTACACACATATTACAATCTTGTATTCTTACAGTTCTTTACACACAATTCAAGTTTTCAAATGTGCCCCTTTGTTAAGGCAACTGAGGGTCTAATAGGAAGGAGTCACTTAAATAGTAAAATTTATTTTTATATATAAATATAGAAACAGGACATTTCCGCCCAACTGATTCGTGCCAGCAATCAGCTTCTTCCAACTCCTCTTTGTCTAACCCCATCAGCATAACCTGCTACACCCTTCGCCCCTCATGTGCTTATGTAGCATCCCCTTAAATGCTATTGGCCTCAACACCTCCTTATGGTAGGATGCAGCACATCTTGATCACAGTATTGAGGCAATGAGTTCATGTTTTTGATGATTAGATGAACAGGAAAAAAGCCATAGAATACAAATTCCCCTTTTATCAAGGGGGCAAGAGATAGGAAGGAAGAGAGAGACTCAATAGTCCCACTGTTTATATCATTATCTCTTCTAAGTCCCACTCACCTATCTTCCTCCAACCTCACCAAGCTCCTGTTGAGGAATTATATGGGGAGCAACTCTCAGTGCTGGGTCACAATGGTAGTGGACAATTAGGCACCAAGTTGCTTCAAATATTCTACAAACAAATATTTAGTACCAACTCAGTTACATAAACAACTAGTATAAAGGATAACTGATGAGAAATAATGTGTAGGAACTTTCTAAGCTCAATACTAACGAATTTAGATCATATTAGGTTAACATATCCAAGATAAAATATTACAACAGCAATCGTTTTAAAATATTGGGGGCAATTTCAGAATCTAAATAAAAGTGTAAATGTGCTATGTTGTAAGCAGACTTATTCCAAATACAAATCGATTTTCAGTTGCTGATTTTTTTTAAGTAGCTCCGAGTACGCCTTCTAGTGAGTTACAAGTATTTTAATGGAGTACAAAACTCCAATGTTGAAGAACCTATGTCAATGGCAGAGACCAAACAGCCAACCACCACTGTAATATTTACAATGGAGAAACTAGAAATCATATTAAACAGAAACTCACCACTTCAGAGGTACTCCTTCATATTCAAACCACATCTCTCCCACATCCTCTTGTCTCATAACTTTCTGGAAGTGCTTTTTAGCTTTGTCAGTTACCAGCATCAAATAACTCACTCTTGGTAAAAGCAGCTGAAAAGAAATTGAGCAAGTTACTTCTAGGTGTCAAAAATTGGCATTGGTCTGATAGGCATTTATTGTGAGGGAAAGGTGGGGGGGAACACACAGTAGGGAGGTAGTTCTGTTGAAATGACCAGTCTGGAAAATCTCTAACATACCATACCCAATTAGTGCCATGAATATTGAAAATCAAAATCTACCTGTTACTTAGAAGTTTAAATCAAACCTTTCCAAAAAAGTTAAAATGTACTGCTGCTGATATCAATAATTTTAATCATTACTTGTTTTTAAATTGTGTTTTTTTTAATTCAAGGAAGATACATCTGTCTGCATTTATGTCCTCCCAAATCATGTATGTTCAATGTTTCTCTTTGAGGCAGTAAGGATGTATATTCATGTGGTTTGGCAAAAGCTCACTATCCAATTTTTTGACCCTACTTTTGGGAAGGCATGGCACCCAACTCAGTACTGTCAGCATTTCATATATCCTTAAATTATTTTCAGAGGAATCTAAATATATTTATGCTGTGGTTATATATGCAGACAAAAAAGCTTGTTATAAACTTTCTTCAGGTCTTTCTGTGCTAGAGGGATCTATTATAACAGCATGTGTCAAATCTTAGAATGATGCAAGGCAGAAGGAAGTCCATTGTGCCAGTGTGGTGCTTTAGAAATAGCTATCACTTAGTCCCATTGCCCTGCCCTTTGTCCATATCTCTGAAAATTATCCCCTTTTAAGCATTTATCCAAACTTGTTTGAGAGTTATTGCACCTGCATCCCCCGCCCTTTCAGGCAGGGCATTCCAAATTATCATAACTCAGTGTGCAAAAAAGATTTCTCCTTTTCTCATCTCTGGATCTTTTGCCAAATGTGACCTCTGGTTACCGACCCTTCCACTACTAGAAACAGTTTTTCTTTCTTTCCTCTCTCAAAACCCTTCATAATTTTGAACACCTCTATTAAAATCTTCTCTTTATCTTCTTTGCTCTAAGAAGAGCAATCCAAGCTTCTTTAGTCTCTCCATATAAGTGAAATTACACATCCATGACACCATTCTAGTAAATCTCCTGTGCACCCTCCCAAGGCCTTGACATCCTTTCAAAAGTGTGCTGTCCAAAATTGGACATAATACTCCATGCGAGACCCAGCCAGTGTTTCAGAAAGGTTTAGCATGGCCTCCAATGGCTCCTACAGGCCAACACTACAACATCATTGGCCTGAATGCAATCAAATCTAAGATTCTTATCCTATCAATGAGCAAAGTATTGGAGTCATTCCTCCACTTAAACTGGACTCTCTGATGTTCATGAGAAGGTCCACCAGCCTTGTCTACTTTTGTTCCACATCCTAAGTGGAGTTTGAGGGTTCCAGTCTTTCACCTGAGCTAGTAAAGGACTAAACTTGCACCATTATTTTGCTTTCTTTGGAGAGAAGAATGGCTGGGAAGAGAGAAAAAAATTGAGATAAAAGGTAAATGAGAAGCTAATTTGCACTGGCCATAATCTGCCAAACCTCCTTAAGATGCAGGAGTGGTGCCAAAGGACTGGAGAATTGCAAATGTTACACTCTTGTTCAAAGAAGGGTGCAAGGGTAAACCCAATAACTAGGCCAGTCAGTTTAACATTGGTGGTGCGAAAGCTTTTTAAAAAATTCAGGACAAAATTAACAGTCACTTGGACAAATGTGGATTAATTAAGGAAAGCCAGCACACATTTGTTAAAGGCAATATAAAAGCAAAATACTGCAGATGCTGGAGATCTGAAATAGAAAGAGAAAGTGTTGGAAAAATTCAGCAGATCTGGCAGTATCTGTAGAGAAAGAAACAGAGTTAACATTTCAAGTTCAGTATAACTCTTGTTCGGAACACAAGGGCAAATTGTGTTTAACTAACTTGTTTGAATTTCTTGATGAGGTAACAGAGAGCGCTGATAGGGGTAATGTGGTTCATGTGGTGTAGATGGACTTCCAAAATGCATTTGACATAGTCTCGCACGACAGGCTTGTGAGCAGTTATCGCTCATGGAATAAAAAGAACAGTAGCACCTGGATACAAAATTTACTGAGTAACAGGAAACAGAGTAGTGGTGAACAGTTGTTTTCCAGACTGGGGGAAGGTTTATCAGAGATTTCCGAGGGGTTGTCGTCAGGGCCCCTGCTTTTCCTGATGCATATTAATGACCGAGAATGAGGAGAGGCAACTTAAAATATAGGATACAATTCTAAAGAAGGTGCAGGAACAGGGAGACCTGGGGTATATGTGCAAAAATCATTGAAGGCAGCAGGGCAGGTTGAAGGAGTGGTTAAGAAAGCACAGAGCATCCTGGGCTTTGTTAACCGGCCATGGAGTACAAAAACAATAAAGTTATGATAAACTTGTATAAAATAACTGGTTCAGCCGCCACTCCAGTTCTGGGGACCACACATTAGGAATTTTGTGAGGGTGCAGAAAAGATTCACAAGAATGGTTCCAGGGATGAGAAACTTCAGTTACATGGACAGACTGGAAAAGCCAGGATTATTCTCGTTGGAGAAGGTTGAGAGGGTATTTGATGGACGCATTCAAAATCATGAGGGCTACGGAGAGAATAGTTAGGGAGATGCTGTCCCATTGGTAGAAGGATCAAGGCCAGAGGGCACAGGTAATTGGCAAAAGAAACAAAGACAACATGAGGAAAAACTTTTTTACATGCAGCAAGTGGTTAAAATCTGGAATGTTCTGCCCAAGAACATGGTGGAGGCAGGTTCAATTGTGGATTTCTAAAGGACAATTATCTGAAGAGAAAAAACTAGCAGGGCTACAGGATGAGTGAGACTACATGAGTTGCTCTTGCAGAGAGCCGGCACAGAGACAACCAAACAGCCAGATGGCCTTTCTGTGCTACAACAATTCTATGGTTCTATGAAATAAAGATGAGAGTAATGGTGAGAAATACTGACATGACTACATTACATTATAAGATATGGTGTTCCCTTTTTCACAACAGTGGAGGTGGAAGCTATTGTTCATGGGGAGCTCGCTGTGAACAAGCAGATCCATCACATTTCTAATTAGAAAAGTCCATACATATAAAAAAAGATTCGATATGCGGGTGGCAATTCAAATTTTATTTACTGTAGCCAGGTGATAACCATGACTTTTCATACCTTCAGGAGATAAGTACATTTTAATTCCAAAGCAGATTTATAAATCACTGAACAGGCTGACTAGCTTTACACAGGCAATCAATTAAGGAGAAAGGCAAAATTTGTTTTTGCTTAGTGGCCGGTGGAGTTGGGGAATCTGTAAATTAATCTAATCAGCTTAGTTTAAAAAGCACCACTTCTAGAAACTTTAGGAGCAGACGTCAGTCATTCAGTCTCATGTACAAGTTATTGGCTCTGTAATATGAAAAATATCTCAATGTGTCTTTTTTTTGTACTTGGAGTTATAAGCGAAAACCTGTTGTTTTGATTTTCTATTTTCAATAAAGTTAAATTATAGTTTATAGCTTAAATCGCATTTTCTGATGAGTGTTTTTCACTATCTGAAAGTTGGTGCAACAAGAGATTATGACACCAGCTTGCCTTTTATTCAAAAACTTTAACATAGTTAAAAAGTCCCAAGGGTTTTGCCAGAGCATTTTAAAACAACTTTGATTACATTGAAGGCAGAACATAAGGAGAACACCCAAGGCACTTCACAGGGCATTAAAACATAAAATATAACACCAAGCTACAGGAGATATTAGGGCAGATGACCAAAAACACAACCAAAGTGAGGTTTTGAGTAGCATCTTAGAGGAGGAGAGAGATAGAAAAGAGGAAAAGTTTAAGGAAAGAATTTGAGGGCTTAGGGCCTAGATAACTAAAGGCACAGCCACCAATGCTGGAGCAATTAAAATCAGATTAAAATAAGTATATTCAGTTACTTGCCCTCCACAGACTTCTGAGGTAGAGAATTTTACAGGTCCACCGCCTCTAAATTCCTCATCTCAGTCCTAAATGGCCTACCCCGTAACCTGAAACTGTCTTGCCTTGTTCTAGACAGCCCCTCAGCCAGAGGAAACAGCATCCCTGGATCCAGTCTGCCAGAATTTTATGCATTTCAATGAGATTCCCCCTCATTCTTCTAAACTCCAGTGAATACAGGCCTAATCGCCCCAATCTCTCCTCATACAATGATCTTGCCATCCCAGAAACCAGTCTGGTGAATCTTTGCTGCACTCACTCTATGGCAAGTATATCCTTTCTTCCGTAAGGAGACCAAAACTGCACATAATACTCCAGGTGTGGCCTCACCAGGGCCCTGTACAGCTGCAGTAAGACATCCTTGCTCCTGTACTCAAATCCTTTCACAATGAGGGCCAACATACCATTTGCTTTCTTAACTGCTTGCTTTCAGTGACTGGTGTATAAAGGGACCTGGGTGTCCTTGTACATCAACATTTCCCAATTTATTACCATTCAAGTAATACTTTGCCATTCTGTTTTCCTGCCAAAGTGGATAACTTCACACTTTCCACGTTATACTGCATCTGTCATGTATTTGCCCACTCAGTCACTAAATCGCCTCGAAGCCTCTTCACCACTCACATTCCCAACTAGTTTTGTTGTCAGCAAACTTGGAAATATTACATTTGGTTCCCTCATCTGAATCAATGATATATATTGTGATTAGCTGAGGCCCAAGCACTGATCCCTGTGGTACCCCACTAGTCACTGCCTGCTACTCTGAAAAAGAACCACTTATTCCTACTCTGGCATTCCTGTCTGCGAACCAATTCTCAATCCATGTCAAGATATTACCCCCAATCCCATGTGCTTTAATTTTGCACACTGACTACTTATGTGGGGCTTCATCAAAAGCTTTCTGAAAATCCAAATATACCACATCCACTGGTTCCCCCTTATCTACTCTGCTAGTTACATCATCAAAAAAAACTCCAGTAGGTTTGTCAAACATGATTTCCTTTTCATATATCCATGTTGACTTTATCTAATTCCATTGATATTTTCTAAGTGTCCTGTTGTTACATCCTTTAAAATAGGCTCTAGCATTTTCCCTATTACTGATGGAGGCTAACCAGACTGTAATTCTGTTTTCTCCCTTCCTCCTTTTTTAAAATAAATAGTTGGGTTACATCTGCCACCCTCCAATCTGCCGGGACTTTTCCAGGATCTACAGAATTTTGCAAGATGACAACCAACGCATCCACTATTTCCATTCCACCTCGTTTAGTACCCTGGGGTATAGGCTATCAGGCTCTGAGGATTTATAGGCTTTCAGCCCCATTTTTTTTTTCAGTCCCTTTTTTTCAGTAATCCTAATTTGTTTCAATTTCACCTTCTCACTAGACCCTTGGTTCCCCAGCATTTTTGGGAAGTTATTTGTGTCTTCCTCTGTGAAAACAGAACTAAAGCAGTTGGTCAATTACTCCGCCATTTCTTTGTTCTCTATTATAAATTCTTCCGTTTCAGACTGCAAGGGACCTATATTTGCCTTCACTAATCTTTTTCTTTCAACATACTTATATAAGCTTTTACAGTCTGCTGTTATGTTCCTTGCAAGTTTAGTCTCATACTCTATTTTTCACCTCTTAATCAACCTCTTGATCCTCCTTTGCTGAATTCTTCAGGCTTGCTACTTTTTCTAGCAACTTTATATGATTCCTCTTTGAGTCTAATACAACCCTTAATTTCTTTTGTTAGCCATACTTAGGCCGCTTTTTCTATTGTGTTTTTGCACCAGAAAGGAATGTATAACTGCTGCAATGCATGCATTGCTCCTTAAATATTAGTCATTGCCCATACACTGTCATGTCTTTTAATGTAGTTTCTAAATCTATCAGAGCCAACTCACCCCTCATACCTTCATAGCTTCCTTTGTTTAGATTTAAAGCCCTGGTTTCGGATTGGGCTGCTTCACTTTCCATCTTAATGGGAAATTCTACTTTATGGTCACTCTCCTCTAAACCACCCCACACAACAAGATTATTAATTAACCCCTTCTCATTGCACAATATCAAATCGATGACAGCCTGTTCCCTCGAAATACTCATCTAAAAAACATCTCGTACACACTCCAGGAATTTATTCTTTTTTTTATTCATTCATGGGATGTGGGCTTCGCCAGCTAGGCCAGCATTAATTGCCCATCCCTAGTTCCCCTTGAGAAGGTGGTGGTGAACAATCCATGTTGTGTAGGTACACCCACAGTGCTGTTACCAAGGGAGTTTTGATACATCTAGCAACAGTGAAGGAGGGGTGATATATTTCCAAATCGGGATGGTGAGTGACTCGCAGGGAAACTTCCAACTGGCAGTGTTCCCTTGCATTTGCTGTCCTCGTCCTTCTAGATGGTAGTGGTCATGGTTTTGGAAGGTGCTATCTAAGGAGCCTTGGTGAGTTCCTGCAATGCATCTTGAATATGGTACACACTGCTGCTGCTACTGTGCGTCGGGGTGGAGGGAGTGAATGTTTGTGGATGTGGTGCCAATCAAGTGGTTTGCTTTGTCCTGGCTGGTGTCAAGCTTCTTGAGTGTTGTGGGAGCTGCACTCATCCAGGCAATTGGGGAGTATTCCATCACAGTCCTGACTTGTGCCTTGTAGATAGTGGACAGGCTTTGGGGAGTCAGAAGGTGAGTTACTCATCGCAGGATTCCTAGCCTCTGACCTGCTCTTGTAGCCGCAGTATTTATACGGCTAGTCTAGTTCAGTTTATGGTCAATGGTAACCCCCAGGACATTGATAGTGGTGATTGTAATGCATTGAACATCAAGGGGCGACGGTTAGATGGCTTGCCTAAGTTCCTTGCCTGGGTGAGCGCAGCTCCAACAACACTCAAAAAACTCGACACCATCCAAAACAAAGTAGCCCACTTGAGTGACACCCCATTTACCACCATAAACATTCACTCCCTCCACCACCGACAGTGGCAGCAGTGTGTACCATATACAAGATGCATTGCAGCAGCTCTTCAAGCCTCCTTCAACAGCACCTTCCAAACCCACGGCCTCAACCACCTAGAAGGACATGAGCAGCAGATGCATGGGAACACCAACACCTGCAAGCTACCCTCCAAGCCACACACCGTCCTGAGTAGGAATCTATTCTTTTACTATCACTGGGCCGATATCACATGGAATGAATCAACTTGGCTGAAGACTGACATCTGTGATGCTGGGGAAACTCAGGAGGAGGCAGAGATGGATCATCTACTCGGCACTTTTGGTTGAAGATTGTAACAAATGCTTTGGCCTCATGCTTTGCACTGATGTGTTGGGCTTCCCCATCATTGAGGATGGGATATTTGTGGAGCTGCCTCCTCCGGTGAGTTATTTAATTGTCCACCACCATTCGCAACTTGATGTGGCAGGACTGCAGAGCTTAGATCTGATCCGTTGGTTGTGGGATTGCTTAGCTTTGTCTATCACTTGCTGCTTATGTGGTTTGGCACGCAAGTAGTCCTGTGTTATAGCTTCACCAGGTTGACACCTCGTTTTTAGGTATGCCTGGTGCTGCTCCTGGCACACCCTCCTGCTCTCTTCATTGAACCAGGGTTGATCCCCTGGCTTGATGGCAAAGGTAGAGTGGGGAATGTGCCATGCCATGAGGTTATAGATTGTGTTCGACTACAATTCTGCTACTGCTGATGGCCCAAAGCGCCTCACGGATCCCCAGTTTTGAGTTGATAGATCTGTTCGAAATCTATTCCATTTAGCACGGTGGTAATGCTACACAACATGATGGAGGGTACCCTCAATGTCAAGGCGGGACTTCGTCTCCACAATGACTGTGCAGTGATCATTCCTACCAATATTGTCATGGACAGATGCATCTGCTACAGGCAGGTTGGTGAGAATGAGGTCAAGTATGTTTTTCCCTTGTGCTGGTTCCCTCACCACCTGCCACAAACCCAGTCTAACAGCTATGTCCTTTAGGGCTCGGTCAGTAGAGATACTACCAAGCCACTCTTGGTGATGTACATTGAAGTTTCCCACCCAGACTACATTCTGCGCTCTTTCCACCCTCAGTGCTTCCTCCAAGTGATGTTCAACATAGAGGAGCACTAATTCATCAGGTGAGGGAGGGTGGTGCTGTAAAGAACATATCTTTTTATTTCCGTTGGACTGTGGATTAAAATTACAATGTCTGCAGTTTGAAAGGCATTTCTACTGGAACAGTGTGAGGAATATATACAATGTTGCTGTCCTGGAACAGAGTATGCCATGAAAGACAGGATGATGCTGAAGAGGAGTCCGGTCTTATGGGGAACTGCCTGGCAAAAACGTTTTAACTGGCTCCTGGCCAGGTGACTAGGGTTTGTGTGACAGCAGTGCAGCAGAATAGCTCCTAGCCTGAAAGGAAAAAGACATAAAGCCTCTCTCTCCTGTGTGCATAAGATTCCAGTAATTCTACAATAATAGCTAGCTGACTTTTTCTACTCATAGCGTTATCGTTATAACCTGCTCTCTCTCTCTGAAAACCCTTGTCAAGAAGCAAAGGGGAAAATCACTGTTAGAGGCATTGAAAGGTAGGTGCTCAACCAGTGAACTAAAGACTGAAAGTGCTGGAAGACCACCTCGTGTCAACAAAGAACTGAGAGGAATTTGGAAGACATCAATCAAAATCAACCCATCAAATTCTGTACTCTGGAATTGGTGCTATTGAACTGTTTTATCCCATCCATGTTTTTGTGTGCCTTATGTGTCTTGTACATGTATGTATAGGGATTTAAGGGGTAGAATTTGGGCTATAGAGTTAGAAATTAGCAGCTCATATTTCTTTCTTTTGCCACTGGTTAAAGATAATTGTTCAATGAACAGTTATTAACTTAATGTTTACAAACCCGGTGCTTGTATTCTGTTAACCTAAATTAAAGAATTAGGTGGGCTAATCAAACTTCTTCATATTTGTTGCGGCTCAGGGAGCAGTGGGGCTTGATATTGCAGCTCACAATCCCCAGTGAGTTATGACGGTGCAAGATAATCAACAGGAGGTCTCCTTGCCCATGTCTGACTTGATGCCATGAGACTTCATGGGATCCGGAGCCAATTTTGAGGGGACTCCCAGGGCAACTCCGGCCCGACTGTATACCATTGTGCCGCCACCTCTGCTGGGTCTGTCCTGTTGATGGGACAAGACATACCCAGGGCTTGTGTAGTAACTTTATATGTGGCACCTTACTGAATGAAATACACTACATTTACTGGTATGTCTTTGTCCACCTTGCTTGTTACAACCTGAAAGGACTCTGATAAATTTGCTGGTACACTTTTATATCTGTAAACTCTGCCCTCACCTGTCACGCTCTGGTTATCATTCCCCATGTCATTATGCTGTACTATTGCCTTGTCCTCTCTTCAACTTCCCCATTCTTCCCTCACATAACCATAAGCAGAGTAACAAACACAATGGATTAGCACAGACCAACAAAATGAAAATCTCATCTCGAATAGCCTTCATTCAATAATTCTGATTGGAATGTGTTCATACAACCTCAATGCTTCCTAATGTGTCAACCAAGGCTCAATTGGAAGCATTCTCACCTCAGAGTCAAAAGATTTTGGGTTCAATTCGCTCTCCAGCACTTGAGCACAAATATTAGGACTGACACTGCAGTGCAGTACTGAGAGAGTCCTGCATTGTTAGAGGTGCCACCTTTCGGATGAGACATTAAACCAAAGCACTCTCTGCCTTGTCAAATGGATGTAAACTATCTTATGGCACGATTTTGAAGAATAGCAGGGGAGTTATCTCCCAGTCTCCTGGTCAATATGTGTCCCGCAATCAAAATCACAAAAACAGATTATCTGGCAGGATGACATTGCTGTTTGTTGGAGCTGGCTGTGCACAAATTGGTAGTCGTGTTTACTACATTAGAACAGAAACTAAACTTCAAAAGTACTTCATCAGCTATAAAGCACTTTGGCGCACCCAGTCATTAAGATGCCTTTGTGCTGAATCTGAAAACTGTTCAAACCAGTGCAGTAATGAATGCTCCAAGGATGAATTAACAGCAAATTTAGATACCAGAGGAGAGATTTGCTTTGGCTCATGTATTTGGCATGGAAAATGCTTCATGCCAACACCAGATATCAAATGTTATTTGAAAGTATAAAGGGCCGACTGCTTCTATCAGGGGATAGATAAAAGAGGGAACACTGAACTGGTAACCAACAGGAGGCAAAAGAAAGAAACCTTCCCATGTCGCAAATACAGCACTTGTTTATCAAATAAACTGCTCACCATATTTTAATATGAAACAATGCCAAAAGCAAAATTAGATGTTTAAATATCCCTAATTATTAATAGGACATCTAAAAGCACCTGGAGATGGGTAGAAGACACTGTATACACTATAAGTGGGTTACACTCAATGCGCAGGTCACATATTGAACAGTACTTGCCCCATTCCATAAAGCAGAGATATTTTCTTTCCTCATACTTACATAATAAGGTTCAGCCTCTCTTTCAGTTATTTCATCCTGAGATAAAATGAAACAGGTTGGTATTCTTCCAAACCAAACATCCCGTAATACATCTCTGTCATCTGTCATTTTTCCAACGCTCAATGTAGCACATATAGACAGATGTGTCTGTCAAAGCTTTGGGGGTAAAAACAAAAAACAGTAAGTATACACTCAGCTGGCAAAACATTAGCAAACAATGACCTTGTGTTCATCAACATTTGTCCCCACCTCCCGCTAACTCAGGACAAACTCTTTACAACAGCATGACCATACTTAAAAACCTGAGTAAAGGGTAATTGTATATTCGCATATTCCTCAGAACCACCTTACACCCCCTCATCCATACACTATCTCTACCCATTATAGCATGCAGCCACATTCGAACAACCTTAACATTTTGCCTAGGAAGATCTTGTCGCGTCCCTGCCTCTGAGCCAGAAGCTCCGGGTTCAAGTTCCATTCCAAGACTTTATAGCCAAGGAAGGTGCGTTCATAACACTGGCAAAGAGGATGAGTATAAACATGTAAATTCTTCCAACATACACCAAGAGCAGGCAGTAAGAGCTGGAGAGATTCCTAGTCAACCACGTTCAAAGCCAGAACAGAAAGTGGCCATTCAGTCCATTATGCCTATATAATCTCTCGACCTTGTCCTTTCCCGATATCTTTTCTATTTTCAAGTACTTGCACACTTGCCTTTTGAAAGTGATTATGGCTTCTGATTCCATCACTTTTCTAGCAAGACAGTGTGTGTCCCAACATCCGTTGCATTAAAAATAAATCTTCTAGCCTCTCCGAGTTTACATTGAGGAAGATAAATATAACAAATGACAATGAGATCAACCTTCACCCTCACTCTAGACTGTGCAGGTTAAGTTTCTCTAACCTTTGCCTCTATTCATCCTCAACACTTGGGGGATCAGCCTTAACTTCTCTGCACCCTTCCAAGCATGTGGACACGTTTTGCGCCTTGTAGGAAAAGCTGAACACAGTATCCCAAACGGGGTTACATTAGTGTTACATCAGCCTTAGTACAGCCTCTGGAGCTTTTACCCCTCAAGAGTCCCTTCAGGATCATACATGTTTCAATAAGATCATCTCTCATTTTTCTAAACTCCAATGGAAACAGGCCCAACTTGTCCAACCTTTCCTCCTAAGATAAACATTTCGTCCCAGGAATCAGTCAAGTAAACATTTTCTGAACTGCTTCTAATGCAATTATCTCCTTTCTTAAGTAAAGAGACCAAAACTGTACACAGATGTGGTCTTACCAACACCCTGTACAAATGTAGCAAAACATCCATACTTTCATAAAAGCAAAATACTGTGGTTTGACAGCACCTGCGGAGAGGAACACAGTTAACGTTTCGAGTCCATATGACTCTTCATCAGAACTAAGAAATATAGAAATGAGGTGAAATATAAGCTGGTTGAGGGGAGTGGGGCCGGTAGAGCTGGATAGAGGGCCAGTGATAGGTGGAGGCAAAGAAGAGATTGTCAAAGATGTCATAGACAAAAGGACAAAGGGGTGTTGACGATGGTGATATTAGCTAAGGAATGTGCTAATGATGACATTAAGGTTAGAAAGCAGGACAAGCAAGTGACAGATAACTCTAGTGGGGGTGGGGTGGGGGAGGAGGGATCGAAATAGGCTAAAAGGTAGTGATAAAACAGTGGATGGAAATACATTTGTAGCTTCACGAGGTTGACACCTCATTTTAGATATGCGTGGTTCTCCTCTAGCATGCCCTCCTGCACTCTTCATTGAGCCTTCATTGTCACTGGGTCAAAATCCTGGAACTCCCTCCCTAACTGTACTGTGGGTGTATCTACATCACATGGACTGCAGCGATTGAAGAAGGCAGCTCACCACCAGCTGCTGAAGGGCAATTAGGGATGGGCAATAAATGCTGGCCTAGCCAGTGATGCCCACATCCCACGCATGAATAAGAAAAATTGAATTTTGTCATTTATTGCAAGGAGGATGGAATATAAAAGTTGGGATGTTTTGCTACAGTTGCACAGGGTGTTGGTGAGACCACATCTGGAGTATTGTGTACAGTTTTGGTCTGCTTACTGAAAGGGCATAATTGCATCAGAGAACGTGCACTTGACTGATTCCTGGGAGGAAGGGTTTCAGCTATCTGCTGCTCGTCCTTCTAGATAGTAGCAGTCGTAGATTTGGAAGGTGCTGTTTGAGGAGGGTTGGTGAGTGCCTGCAGTGCATCTTGTAGATGGTGCACATTGCTGCCAATGTGCGTCGGTGGTGGAGGGAGTGAATGTTTGTGGATCGGGTGCCAATCAAGCTGGCTGCTTTGTCCTGGATGGTGTCAAGCTTATTGTGTTGTGGGAACTGCACTCATCCAGGCAAGTGGGGAGTATTCCTTCACACTCCTACCTTATTTCTTGTAGATGGTGGACAGGCTTTGGAGTGTCAGGTGGTGAGTTACTTGCCACCATATTCCTAGCTTCTGACTTGCTCTTGTAGCCACAGTATTTGTACAGCTAGTTCAGTTCAGCTTCTGGTCAATAGTAACCCTCAGGATGTTGATAGTGGGGGATTCAGTATGGCAATGCCATTGAATGCCAAGGGGCATTGGTTAAGTTCTCTCTTATTGGAGATGGTCACTGCCTGACACTTCCTGTTCCACGGTAACATGGTCAGTTTGCTCATCCACCCTATAGCCTCCATTTTCATCCATACATGTTGCAAGGATCTCAAACCCACTGTTGGACAATTGCAAGGGCTGTGGCTCCTCCACTTATACCTTCTCAATCCCTTTACCTGCCTCACTCGCAGTACACCCGCCTGTCTCTGACCACTGACCAAATCAAAAGACATTTATCCTAAGGGGTGTGATTGCCTCTGGGAACAACCGCAGCAACCTCGGTTCGAAGTCACGGCATTGCGGATCAGCAATGACACAGCAATGGGCTTCAAACATTTTCATTAATATAAACTCTTATTTCGTTGCCACAGAAGGCTGTGGAGGCCAGGTCATTGAGCGTATTTAAGACCAAGATAGATAGGTTCTTGATTGGCAAGGGGATCAAAGGTTACGGGGAGAAGGCGGGAGAATGGGGTTCAGAAACTTATCAGCCATGATTGAATGGCGGATCAGACTCAATGGGCCGAATGGCCTAATTTCTGCTCCTATGTCTTTATGGTCTTAAATTGTCCAGGTAACCTTCCCCCTCCTGATGTAACATTTCATATTTTCTGTTTCTAGTTTACCAGCTCCATTTAATAGCCAAGCTAAATTCTTATCAGAATACAAGAAAAATGAGTAAGCCATTTGGCCATTCAAGCCTACTTTGCTTTTCAATATGGTCATGGCTGATCTTCTACCTCAACTCCATCTTCTTGCACTGTCCCCATAACCTGTGATTCCCTTATCATCCCAAAAATCTATCAATTTCTGTCTTAATTTCTCACCCAAGTCCTTAATGGCTGATCCCTTATTCAGAGACTGTGATCCCTAGTTCTGGATGCCCAGACCAGAGAATACATCCTACTTGCATCTACCCTCTTAAGTTATATGTTTCAATGGACTCACTTCACAGTTTTCTAAATTTCAGTCTATTCAATTTCTCCTCCCAGGACAATCCTCTCATCCCAGAAACCAATCTATTGAAACTTTGCAGTGCTCCCTCCAAGGCTATCCTTCCTTAGATAAGATGACCAAGAATGTATACAGTACATCAGGTGTGGTCTTAGATACAGCTTATACAAACTTCTTCACTCTTGTAATCCAACCCCTTTGTAATTAAAGCTATGGTACCATTGCCTTCCCAATTGGTTGCTGTACCTTAAAGGTAACTTTATAATAGCTGCAAGGATACACAGGTGTCTTTGAATCCTAACCATTTCCCAGTTTCTCAAAGTGTTTGTATGTTTTTGTCCAAATCAATTAATCTTATAACTTAACTTCACAGAGAAAAGCACACATTTAGATGCATAAAGATGAAACATTTCAAATTGATAGGATTAAAATATCTAGTTATGACAGTGCTATTTTACAAGGGGGTCAAATTCTCAAAATACACTTCTGAATTAGACCAATACATGGGGGATGGGGGTTAGAGCGGGAAGGTGCTTCCAGAACAAATGTTCGTTAAGGTTACATTCAACTTCAGATCAGAGTCGCAGCTCTCTACCTTATCCCTGGGCCTAGCTAGGTGGATATACAGACAAAATAGTCCAAAATACAGAGTCACCAAGTAACTAGACCTGCAAAATTCACATGAAGAATTCAAGGCTTTTGACAGCAATCCTTCCGCAAATGTGTGTTTTAAACACACGCGTGCGCCCATTTAGGAAGGGGGACACAATTCTTTGATATTGAAAGGGAACCGTTCAGTAGTTACAAAACGACTAAAAACTCCAATACAAAGTCAGACACTGAAATATTCACGCTTTAACATATCAATTAAAGATGCCACTTAAAGGAAATCGCTGCATTTACACTTCAGACCTTTTCTCTCAGCCGCTTGCCCCCGGATCACAGCTTTCATTTCAATTCATTCTGACTGACCAGCCTCCACCGGTCGCGCGCCCACGACCCCGCGGCACCTCCCCCCCCACCCCCGAAAACTCCGGCCGCGCGCGCGTCCCGTGCCCCTCTCCTCCCCCCCCCCCACCCCCCGCGCGCGTCGGCCGCGAATGCGTCCCGTGCTCCGCCTCCTCCCCACCGCCGCAAGCGGGTCCCGTGCCCCGCCCCCTTTCCCTCGGCCGCGCGCGCGTCCCGTGCCCCGCCCCCTTACCCCCGGCCGCGCGCGCGTCCCGTGCCCCGCCCCCTCTTCCCTGGCCGCGTTCAGGAGGAGCAGGGACGGAAGCGGCCTCCTTATCGTAACCAACCCGGTACAGACACAAGACAGGTCAGCCCCGCGCCCTTTCATCTTACCTGGTCGTCCTTTGAAGCAATTACTACCTCCCGTACTTATATACTCCTCACCTCCGTTCCCTAATTCTTGAGCCCCCGGCTCCGAGTCCGCCGCTTTTTCACAAACTCAAACCGAACGGCACGCCACTTCGTGCATAACATGCGTCATCGGCACGTGACCCCCGGCTCGGCCCTCCCTCCTGGCAGCGGCAGGATGGGCCAGCGGGAGACAAACAGCGACAGCGCGATACCACAGCGCCACCTGCTGCACTGAAGGACCACAGCTCCCAGTCTCAGGGTTTACATAATGTATTAAAGCTCCATTCGGTCAACAGCACTGCAGCTATTCACACGCCTTATCTGGAAACATATTTCGTTTCTTTAATCGTTATTTTTTGGCTTTTATACTATGAAAACCTTTACCATCTAGATTTCTCCTACGTTATCACCGACCTCCCCTTTTGTTTTTCCTCCTTTCACTGACTCAAAACTATTCTGATGAAGGGTCATCAACCTGAAATGCTAACTCAGTTCCTCTCCACAGACGCTGCGGGACAATGCTGAGTATTTTGTGTTTTTTATTTCAGATTTCCAGCATCTGCAGTATTTTGCTTTTTTTCAAGACTTTGTAAGTTCTTGATACTATTTGAACTTAAAACCCAGTTTTGTTCATTTGAAATAGTTTGGTGAAATAACTCAGGAAACTTTAATAAGTTATAAACTAACACTTATCACAGCAAAGCAGTGACTTTACAGGCATACTACGGTTCTTGCTTCCTGGTTCAGCTTTGGGCACAGGTCGACACTCGGTCTCTGTTCTCTCTGTCACTTCTGTGCTCTTCTGCTTCCCTGTGGGCAGCAGGCTATACAAACTTCAATTTCAAACTTGGTGCGTGGCTTGGTATTATGACACAGCCGATGGTAAAGGCTGAGTTGTTCTAATCTTAGAGGGAAACTTGTAAGAACTGTCAAAACCCATTTTTGCAATTTGTATGTTTCGAGATGCAGACTTTGAGTTCAGGAGTAATAAGACCACCGAGTCTCAAGATGTTTGTTATAAAACTAAATTAAACATTTAATAATACAAGAAAGATTGTAAATGATACATATGCCTACAAAATTACTACTATAATAACTACAAAAATCCTCCAATTAATCCAACTCAGTTACACCCCTGTTAAGGCAACAGTAAATCTTGTAGATTTAAACAGACACCTGGCAAAGCACACCTTGAACAGTCCCATTCAAAACAAGTTTCTTTCAGCTCTGAGTCCTTGCAGACAGCAGCTTGAGGCTTACAGGCTGGAGTCTTCTCACACTTGTTGGATCTTAAAATCCCTCTACCTTACACACAATCTCCTTTCTCCTTTATACATATCTTTCTCTTTGAATCTAAATTTTCCATTGTATTACTAGGCTATTAATTTTACCTCTACTAACAATAACATCCTTTTAAAGCACCAATTTTATTAGTAAGCTGAAAAAATAAATAATTGCTTGGCGTCTTCTAGGTAGGTGCAAGATTTCGCCCGCAGTCTTGAATGGTTTCTTTTAATAAATGCAAATTTACACTTTACCTTCTACCCTCCTTACACTCATCTAATTAACATCTCAAAACTACAATACATCAAAGCATCCAGACTAGCTGGCTTTAATCAATTAAGACACACACAGACCCCACCAGAACTCTATTTTTTTTTAAATTATATCTTCTTGACTTCCCCTCCTTATCGAGAAATGAACCGTCATAATTCTAAAAGGCAGCTTTATTTTTTATTAACCCATATTTCACTATCTCCTATACTTAACAATATATTTACACAATTACATTAACAGATGCATGCTTTAACATAACATATAAATAAATCCTTGGTATCAGCAGAAATCATTCCAATTTAGATGTCCAGGTTTTAAAAATGTCCAATTTCCCCTTTAGGCTTCAAACTCTTGATAATGCATCTGCAATCATATTCTCTCATCTGACGACATTTATTATCTGTAGATTAAATGGTTGCATTAATAAACTTCACCTGAATAGCCTTGCACTTCTGTTTCGAAATTAGCCCAGAAACTTTAAAAGATTGTGGCCTGCATAAACAATTGTTTCTGATGAATTGTTTACCACATAGATTTCAAAATGCTGGAATGCTAACACCAAACCCAGCGTCTCCTTTTCAATTGTTAAATATCTTCTCTGTTGTGCATTCAACTTTTGTGAAAAATACCCTATCAGTTTTTCAATTCCAGTGTCATCAACTTGTAACAGTACGGCCCCAATGCCTTCATCACTTGCGTCAATGGCCAAATTAAATTGCTTGGCATAATTGGATACTGCCAAAACTGGTGTCATAATTAATAGAGTTTTGAATCTATTAAATGCCTTCTGACACTCTGGTGTCCATTAAAACTTCTTGTTCTTTTTTAATAGTTCAGTCAGTGAAACAACCACACTGCTAAAATTTGGTGCAAATTTCCAGTAAAACGCATTCATGCCCCAAAATCTCAAAACTACTTGCTTTGTTGTGGGCCTTGGGGAATCCACATTAGCCTTGACTTTCACATCTCTTGGAGCCACCTTACCATGCCCAATGGTATGGCCTAGATGCATATCTTGCGCTTTTGCAAATTCACTTTTAGCCAAGTTCATCACCAAATTAGTTTCTTGTAATCGAGTAAATAATTCTTCCAGATGCTGTAATTGCTCATCCCACATCTGACTGTAAACTATTAAGTCATCAATATAAAGCACAATTGCTTAGACTTGCAATGACTTTGTCAGTTTTTGAAATATTGCAGGTGCATTCTTCATACCAAACGGCATGACTTTAAACTGATATAGTCCATTTGGCATCACAAAAGCCAATATCTCCTTTACTCTCTCTGATAACGATGCTTGCCAATATCCTTTTAACAAATCAATCTTTGTGATAAATTTTGATTGTCCCACATTCCCAAAGCAATCCTCCAACTGTGGTAAAGGAAATTAATCCGCTTTGTCCCTGCAATCACCTTTTGATAGTTCACACGCAACCTTTGTGTTCTATCTGGTTTCAATACCAGTACAATAGGTGAACTCCAGTTACTGCAACTAGACTCAATGATATCATTTTGAAGCATGAAATCAATTTCTCTCTGTACTTGTGATACCTTCCAGATTTAACATATAAGGGTGTTCACTTACCAAAGATGAAACTTCTACAGAGACATCATGTGTAGCTAAATCTGTCCTCCCCAACTTATTCCCACAAATAGGTTTCTTTGACTGCAATAGCTTTTCAAAATCACTGACACTTGCCTGGAAGGTAACTCAAAGTACCCTCTTGTTTTCCAGTTTGATTGGAGGAAAATCAGTTTCAGGGGAGGTGATAGCATAGTGTTATTGTCACTAGACTAGTAATCCAGAGACCGAGGATAAAGTCCTGGGGACCTGGGTTCGAATCCTGCCATGGCAGATGGTGGAATTTGAATTTAATAAAAAATCTAATGATAACCAGGAAACCATTGTTGATTGTTGTAAAAACCCAAATGGATCACTATTGTCCTTCAGGGAAGGAAATCTGTTGCTCTTACCTGGTCTGGCCTACACGTGACTCCATACCCACAGCAATGTGGTTGACTTTGAAATGGCCTAGCTAGCCACTCAGTTGTATCAAACCACTACAAAGTCACAAAAAAGGAATGAAACCGGACGGACCACCACGTGTCGACCTAGGCACCAGAAATGACAACGGCAATCTCAGCCCTGTCGACACTGCAAAGTCCTCTGTACTAATATCTGGTGGCTAGTGCCAAAGTTGGGAGAGCTGTCTCACAAACTAGTCAAGCAACAGCCTTACATCATCATCCTCACAGAATCATAACTTACAAATAATGTCCCAGGACAGGACAGACCCAGAAGAGGTAGCGGCACCGTGGTATATAGTTGGGAGGGAGTTGTCCTGGGAGTGCTCAACATCTACTCTGGACCCATGGAGTCTCATTGCATCAGGTCAAACGTGGGCAAGAAAACCTCCTGCTGGTTACAAAATACCAAACTCCCTCAGCTGATGAATCATTTCTCCTCCATACACTACTTGGAGGAAGCACAGAGGGTGGTTAGGGCACAGAATTTACTCTGGGTGGGGACTTCAATATCCATCACCAAGAGTGGCTTGGTAGCACCACTACTGACCGAACTGGCCAAGAACTAAATGACATATGTGCCAGAATGAGTCTGCAGCAGGTGGTGATAGAACCAACAAGAGGGAAAAATATACTTCACCTCATCTTCACCAACCTGCCTATTGCAGATGCATCTGTCCATGACCGTATTGATAGGAGTGACCATCGCACAGTCGTTGTGGAGATGAAGTCCCATCTTCACATTGAGGACACCCTCCACCGTGTTGTGTGGCACCATGCTAAACGCTAGATTTTGACTAGATCTAGCAACTCAAGACTGGGCATCTATGAGGCGCTGTGGGCCATCAGCAGCAGATTTGTACTCAAACACAATCTGTAACCTTATGGCCCAGCATATCCCCTACTCTACCATTACTATCAAGCCAGGGAATCAACATTGGTGCAATGAAGAGTGCAGGAGGGAGTGCCAGGAGCAGCAACAGGCATACCTAAAAATGAGGTGTCACTCTGATGAAGCTACAACACAGGACTACCTGCATGCCAAACAGCATCAACAGCAAGTGATAGACAGAGCTAAGTGATGCCACAACCAATGGATCAGTTCTAAGCTCTGCAGTCCTGCCACATCTAATCATGAATGGTGGTGGACAATTAAACAACTCACTGGAGGAGGAGGCTTCACAATTATCCCCATCCTCAATGACAGAGGAGCCCAGCACATCAATGCAAAAGATAAGGCTGAAGCATTTGTTATAATCTTCAGCCAGAAGTGCCAAGTGGTTGATCGATTTCAGCCTCCTCCAGCATCACAGCTGCCAATTTGATTCACTCCACATGATATCAAGAAACATCTGAAGGCATTGGACACTGCAAAGGCTATGGGCCCTGAAAATATTCCGGCAATAGCACTGAAGACTTGTGCTCCAGAACTTGCTGCGCCCCTAGCCAAGTTGTTCCAGTACAGCTACAACATTGGCACCTACTCAGCTATGTGAAAAATTGCCCAGGTATGTCCTATACACAAAAAGCAAGACAAATCCAGCCTGGCCAATTACTGCCCCATCAGTCTACTCCATCATCAGTAAAGTGACAGAAGGCGTCATCAACAGTGCTATCAAGCGGCACTAGCTTAGCAATAACCTGCTCACTGACACCCAGTTTGGCTACTCAACTCCTGACCTCATTACAGCCTTCGTTCAAACATGGACAAAAGAGCTGAACTCTCAAGGTGAGGTGAGAGTGACTGCCCTTGACACCAAGGCAGCATTTGACTAAGTGTGGCATTAAGGAGCCCTAGCAGAGCTGGATTCAATGGGAATCAGGGGGAAAACTCTTCGCTGGTTGGAGTCATACCTAGCGCAAAGAAAGATGGTTGTGGTTGGAGGTCAGTCATCTCAGCTCTAGGACATCACTGTTTGAGCTCCTCAGGGTAGTATCCTTGCCCAACCATCTGCAGCTGCTTCAGCAATGACTTTCCTTCCATTGTAAGGTCAGAAGTGAAGATGTTCGCTGATGATTGCACAAGTTCAGCACCATTGGTGATCCCTCAAATACTGAAGCAGCCCATCTCCAAATGCAGCAAGACCTGGACAATATCTAGGCTTGGGCTGATAAGTAGCAAGTAACATTCGCACCACACAAGTGTCAGGCAATGACCATCACCAAGACAGAAACCAACCATCTCCATCTGATGTTCAATGGCATTACCATCACTGAATCCCCCCACTATCAACATCCTGAGGGTTACCATTGACCAGAAACTGACCTGGACTAGCCATATAAATACTGTGGCTACAAGAACAAGTCAGAGACTATAAGTCACCTCCTGACTCCCCGAAGCTTGTCCACCATCTACAAGGCACACGTCAGGAGTGTGATGGAATGCCCCCCACTTGCCTGGATGACTGCATCTCCAACAACACTCAAGAAGCTTGACACCATCCAGGACAAAGCAGCCCACTTGATTGGCACCACATCCACAAACATCCATTCCCTCTACCACTGATGTGTAACATCTACAAAATGCACTGCAGGAATTCACCAAACTCCTTCGACTGCACCTTCAAAACCCATGACCATGACTATCTAGAAGGACAAGGGCAGCAGATAGGTGGGAATACCACCAAATGGAAGTTCCCCTTCGAGACAGTCATCATGCTGACTTGGATCTATATCACTATTCCTTCACTGTCGCTGGGTCAAAATCCTGGAACTCCCTTCCTAACAGCACTGTGGGTGTACCTACACCACATGGACTTCAGCGGTTCAAAAAGGCAGCTCACCGCCACCTTCTCAAGGGCAACTAAGGATGGGCAATAAATGCTGGCCCAGTTAGCAACACCCACATCCCATGAATTAATTTTAAAAAAGAGTCCTGCACTTCTACCTATTTCTCATTATCTCCCACCACTAATACCTTTTTCTGTTCCTCTTCCCTGTCAAAGTACTTGTAAGGCATATTTACATGACCCACCCTCTGCTTCTTTCTTCTGTCTGTCTGGAATATTTATTAAATAATTTACTTCTCTCAATTTCTTTTCAATCCTGTATGGCCCACTAAACCTTGCCTTTAATGAGTCACTCAGTACTGGTAACAGAAGTAGCACTTCCTCTCCAGCAATAAAATTCGAAGCTATATCCTTCCTGTCTGCTTTCGCTTTCATCACTTGCTGTGATATCTTTATACATTCCCTAGCCAATTCACATGCTCTGTCTAATCTCTAAAGATTGATACATAATCCAGGAGAGTAGTTTCTGGATTTTGACCCACCAATTTCTCATAAATCAATTTCAGTGGTCCCCTCACCTCATGACCATAAACTAATTCAAAAGAACTAAAACCAGTCAATGCGTTAGGAGCATCTCTAACAGCAAATAACTAGAATGGAATCCCACTATCCCAATCCTTGGATAATCCTGACAGTTAAATGCATGGCTCAAAGATTGGTGTGGGAGGAATGGATTTCAGTTCATGGGGTACCGGCACCAGCACTGGGGTAGAAGACAGCTATTCTGGTGGAACGGGCTTCACTTGAACCATGCTGGGATCAGTGTCCGGGCAAATCGAATGACTAGGTCTGTAAAGAAGGCTTTAAACTAAATAGAGGGGTTGAGGGTTCTGGAGAGGGGATATGTAGGGTAACAAAGCTAAAGGACATGGCAGCGTTGCAGGGCAGTTATTTAGGCAATGATACCCAGAGTGTGACAGGAAGAGACAGAGTCCAAACATTTGAAAACAGTAACAAATAGAGTCAAAGGGGGAAAAAGTGATAAGAAGGCAAAATTAATGGCTCTTTACCTAAATGGACATAGTGTTCGGAAAAGAATTAATGAATTCACAGCACAAATAGAGGTTAATGGTTATGGCTTAATAGGCATTACAGAGACATGGCTACAAGGAGATCAAAGCTGGGAACTAAATTTGCAGGGGTATGTGATTTTTCAAAAGGACATGCAGGTAAGAAAGGGTTGTGGGGTAGCCTTGTTAGATGGAATAAGTACAATAGCAAGAAATTATCTTGGATCAGAAGACGTAGAATCCATATGGGTGGAGGTAAGAAGTAACAAGGGGAAGAAGACATTGGTGGGAGGAGTCTATAGGCCCCTTTTCAGTTGCTACGCTGTAGGATGGAGAATAAATCAGGAGATAATGAGGGTATGTAAAATAGGCAGTACATTAATCATGGGTGACTTTAATCTTCATGTAGATTGGGAAAATCAAATTGGCAGAGATAGCCACGAGCAAGAATTCATAGGGCAGAATTTTATTGCCCCGTTTCGGCGGGGACAGGGCTGTAAAATGTGGCAAGATATTCTAAATCCCATTGACTTCAGCCGGAACATAAAATCCCGCTGCCGTAAAATTCTGCCCATAGAGTTTATTCGGGACAGTTTCCTAGAACAATATGTTGTGGATCCAACCAGGGATCAGGCTATTTTGGATCTGGTAATGTATAATGAAGCAGGATTAATAAATGATCTCAGAGTAAAGGATACCCTCGAAAACAGTAACCATAATATGGTAAAATTTAACATTCAATTTGAAAGTGAGAAACTTGGATCAGAAACAACTGTGCTAAGCTTAAATAAGGGTAATTACAAAGGAATGAGGGATCAGAGTTGGAATGGACTGGGAAAGAAGTTTAGCAGAAAAGATGCTTGATGAACAATGGCAGACGTTTAAGAAAATAGTTCATGACTCCCAACAGAGATATATCCCAGTGAGGAAGAGGCATTCTAGGAAGGGGATAAACCAACAATGGTTAACCAAGGAACTTAAGGAGTCATCCTTAAGGAAGGGAGACAAATTGAAAGAAAAAAGCATACAATGTGGCAAGGATTAGTGCTAAGCCAGAGGATTGGGAAAGTTTTAAAAAACAACAAATGATCACCAAAAAAAAAATAAAGAGGGAGAAAATAAACTTTGAGGGTAAACTAGCAAGTAATTTAAAACAGACAGTAAGAGCTTCTTTAAATATATAAAAAAAAGAAAGAGACTAAAGTGAACATAAGCCACTTAGAGAATGAGGCTGAGAAATAATAATGGGGAACCAGAAAGTGGCAGGGGAGTTGAATAAATAATTTGCATCAGTCTTCACGGTGGAAGATACTAATAGTATTCTAAAAATACTAAATAATCAAGGGGCAAAAGCAGGGAAGGAAATAAATACAATACTATCAAGAGGGAAAAAGTACTAGGGAAACTAATGGGACTAAAGGCCGATAAGTTCCCTGGACCTGATGGGGTTGCATCCTAGGATATTAAAAGAAGGAGCTGCAGAGATAGTGGCTGCACTGATAGTATTCTTCCAAGAATCCAAGGATTCTGGAAAAGTCCCAGAGGATTGGAAAACTTCCTAAGTAACGCACCTTATTCAAAAAGGGAGGGAGACAAAAAAACAGGAAACTATAGGCCAGTTAGCTAAATATCTGTAACAAAAACAGAATTACCTGGAAAACCTCAGCAGGTCTGGCAGCAGCGGCGGAGAAGAGAAGAGTTGGCCTTTCGAGTCCTCATGACTCTTCGACAGAACCAGCATCCGCAGTTTTTTGTTTTTATCTCTGTGTTGATGCTGCCAGACCTGCTGAGTTTTTCCAGGTAATTCTGTTTTTGTTTTGGATTTCCAGCATTCGCAGTTTTTTGTTTTTAGCTAAACATCTGTCATTGGGAAAATGTAATAGATGTATTTAGAAATGCATAATCTAATCAAGCAGAGTCAGCATGGCTTCATGAAGGGGAAATCATGCCTGACAAATTTATTAGAATTCTTTGAGGAGGTAACAAGCAGGATAGATAAAGGGGATCCAGTAGATGTAATATATTTGGATTTCTAAATAGCATTCGATAAGGTGCCACACATATGGCCACTTAATAAGAGAAGAGCCTATGGTGTTGGGGGTAGTATATTAACACGGATAGAGAATTGGCTAACTAATAGAAGACAGAGGGTTGGGATAAGGGGGGCATTTTCAGAATAACGACCTGTAACTAGTGGAGTGCCACAGTGTGGAAGAATAAAATACATCTATACTTATGAGAGAAATAAACTTAAAATCCATGTACAATGAAATTACTGTAGAAAGTCCCCAAACTGTCACGCAGCCAGCACATAAATTAGCAAATCAAAGGGCCAGTGCTACCTTCCCAGACTAAGGGGCTCCAGATGTCAGATACTGTGGCAAAATCTAAGAGAGAAAAAACTATTGTGTGTGCATTGCCCAGGATATGTAACCATTAACACTATCTATTTGCTGAACCATTGACATTGTCCTGTCTTCTTGCTAAACCATTGACATTGTTCTGTCTACTTGCTAAACCATTGACATTGTCCTGTCTAATCGTTAAATCATTAACACTTGTCGCTATCCTTTGAAGCCATTTGAAACTATTGTGATTGCCCAAGTTTCTGTCATGAACCTTTTGCTATATCTATGTGTGTAAAGAAGGTTAGACAGAGTGTCAGCTAACTCCACTGTAAGCTGCTGGGCTCTCCGTGTTATCACGATTTTAATAAAAGGCTTCCGAGACAAACCTTCTGGGTCTGAGTGTTCACTCCGATTTCCGTGACAAATTGGCGACGAGGATGGGATCCGACTGAAGTCCTGTGGCCTCTTAAGTTGGAGAGGTAATTGAAAACCTGGACCCTCAGATCTCTGAAAAAGAACCCTTGCGGAGAAAGGGAGAGACTCTCCAAAGTTGGGGAGAGTACGAACTGCATCCTAGCTGAAAGGAGGAGTGCAGTTAAATAGTGTCCCAGCTACCTCTTAAGTTGGAGAGGTGAAAGGGGGACGTAAAGCATCCTAGCTGAAAGGGGGAATGCTTGAAAAAGGGTAGCTACCGACCAAAGAGACTTAAGTGACCCGAAGAATCGGAGGACTTGTTAAGGAACTTTTAAACACTGGTGAGCGCATAGGGTAGGAAACGCGCCGCACTGTTAATTGTGTTTTCTTTGCAGAAGAATGGGAAGTCGCAACAGCAGAGCGGTCTCTGCCAATCCCCCCGCTTCTCAACGTACTAAGAACAAACTGAAACCAGCGAAACTGGAGCTTAAATTAGGAACTTTGAAGATGGGTAAGAAAATGAAAAAAGTAGTAGTATACCCAGGGGTTCGAGTCCCCTGGAGGTGAAAAGTAACTAATTTCTGTGTTTTCTTTTGTGTATATTATTAAGTAAAATGGGAAATATGACATCAAAGAAACCCCAGGTTCCCCCTTTGAAGGGAACCCCAAATGCTTATATGTATGTCCGTTGCGGTCCTGAAATTGTCCAATATGTTTCTGATTGGGTTAAATGGACTCAAAGTAAAGGAGAGAGCTTCCCACCAGCTGGAACTTTTAATCGGAACAGATTTGAGTGCTTATAATATGTTTTAAGGAAAGTAGATAGTCCGCTACTGAATTTTCTATAACTTAAAAAAAGTGAATTGATCTAAGTTACAAGAGCTGTTTGTGCTGAAGAGAGAGAGAGAGAGAGAACGAGAAAGGGTACCCCAGGGGGTTAATAAGCAATTGACAAGCAGCAGCAGAGAAAATGTGTGCTTTTGTCAGTTTGAAGGTCCCTATAGGTGGAGCCTTCAAGATCCCTTTATTCCCCCCACTGCTACTCGAAGCTTCGCTTAGAGTTAAGTTCAATATTATAGGAGTATTGATACATACCTTTATCTATGTGTTTGTTTGTGCAATGAAGCATTTGTATGTGAGCTTTAATGTGTTTTCTTCCCTGAATTGTCTTTTGTGTGAGTAGTTGAGCACTTTAGCGTCGAAAGCCCCATATTAGATTAAAGGAAAAATTTATTCAAACATTCCAAAGATTTGAGTATAAGGTTTGAGTTGAGATTTCTGGCAAAAATCATAATTTGAAGGTAGTGTAAAGATAAAACAGGGCTTGCCTTTGTTTGAGGTGAACCAACCCTTGTACCACCCCCTTGCAGACTAGTAGGGACTAACCCTCATCATCAGCTTCCAAACTGATTGGGATTAATACATACGAGTTAGTATTCTAAAATTCTGAGAAAAAGAAATTACTTGAAATTCAGAAAGATTCTAGGAAAACGAAAAGACATAAACACAAGGTCTAGGTGGTTCCAATGGATAAAAAGGGGTTTCTTATGAAGAGATGAATTACATATTAAAGGAAATCTGCTTTCCAAAAGCACTGGAATTTGAATTTGGGACAATCTTGAGATGTAAAGTGCAGTGTAATTTAACAGGGTACTTTTGAATGCTATCTAAGATAAAGAATGTGTTGATAAACATACGGAAATTATAACTTGGATACACATCATTACACATGAAAAAGAGGTTGTTTTAATTTTGATAGTGTAAATTACAGTTCTTACAAAGTTTAAAAATTTGAGGTTTGGTTCTTGATAAAGTTCTCAAAAAGGGAATTTTCATTTTAAAAGGTCTCACAACAATTGGCACTAATTCAAATGCTGCAAGCTTTTGTATTTGTAAAGTCTGTTCCCAAAATATGAAGCTAAGCTCAAGACCTTGACAAAGTTTGGCAGAAATCCAATTTTTGGCTGAGTTAATGAACCTGGGATAATTCTAAAAAAGGGTCAGACACAATTTAGTGGGTTACTTTTAAGACAATAAAATCTTTTGAGAAGAAGAAAAGGAAGCAAAACATGTCAATACCTGATTTCTGTTTTTAAAGCTGTTATGAGAATATTTTATTTATTTTAAAGTCTCTCCAGGCAACCTGAACAAGATAAGATGATGGTAGCTGTTGCAAGTGTAAAATGGTATGAGGCAAGTAGGAGAATGAGTTAGGGAAAGAGGACATAATGTACAAACTGTTTTAAGGGAAATGAATTTGATAATCTGGCCGTCAACTGAGGCATTGGAACTGCACGGGGGAGATAAGCAAAGATCTAGAGATAGAGATCCCCGTTGAAATGGAACAGTTAATATGGCCTAAAGAGTAAGGAAACATTTTAAACAATCAAGACAATAGATAAATTGAACTCAAGAGAACCTTAGGATGATCATGGTCAGGAAAGAAAACTTAGATCGGCCTTTTCCTTATGGTTATGAGCCCCCTTTTGATGATGAAGATACTATTCCTCATTAGTATTAATCTAAAAGTTTTAACAAGGAGGGATTGTGGAAGAATAAAATACATCTATACTTATGAGAGAAATAAACTTAAAATCCATGTATAATGAAATTACTGTAGAAAGTCCCCAAACAGTCACGCAGCCAGCACATAAATTAGCAAATCAAAGGGCCAGAGAAAAAACTATTGTGTGTGCATTGCCCAGGATATGTAACCATTAAGACTATCTACTTGCTAAACCATTGACATTGTCCTGTCTATTTGCTGAACCATTGACATTGTCCTGTCTAATCGTTAAATCATTAACACTGGTCGCTATCCTTTGAAGCCATTTGAAACTATTGTAATTGCCCAAGTTTCTGTCACGAACCTTTTACTATATCTATGTGTGTAAAGAAGTGTTAGACAGAGTGTCAGCTAACTCCACTGTAAGCTGCTGGGCTCTCCGTGATATCACGATTTTAATAAAAGGCTTCCGAGACAAACCTCCTGGGTCTGAGTGTTCACTCCGATTTCCGCGACACACAGGGATCAGTGCTGGGGCCACAATTACTTACAATATATATTAATGACTTGATGAGGGAAATGAATGTATTATCATCAAGTTAGCAGATGACACAAATATAGGCGGGAAGGCAAGTGGTGAGGATGACACAAAGAGTCTGCAGAGGGATATATAGACAGGTTAAATGAATGGGCAAAAACTTGGCAGATGGAATATAATGTGGGAAAATGTGAGGTTATGTACTTTGGCAGGAAGAATAGAAGAGGTGAATATTATTTACATGGAGAAAGACTGCAGCACAGAGGGATTTGGGGGGTCCTCCTATATGAATCCCAAAAAGCTGGCATACAAGTTTAGCAGGTAATAGGCAAGGCAAATGGAATGTTAGCCTTTATTTCAAAAGGGAATGGAATATAAAAATCAGGAAGTCTTGCTGAAACTGTGCACGGCACTAGTTAGGCCACACCTAGAATACTGTGAATAGCTTTGGTCCTCTTATCTTAAGGAAGGATGTAGTGGCATTGGAGGCAGTCCAGAGAAGGTTCACTAGGTTGATCTCAGGTATGGAGGGATTTTTCTTATGAGGAAAGGTTGAGTTGGTTGGGCCTGTACTCATTAGAGTACAGAATAATGAGAAGTGACCTGATTGAAATATGTTAGATTCTTAGGGTGCTTAACAGGGTAGATGCTGAGAAGTTGTTTCCCCTTGTGGGAGAGTTTAGGATCAGAGGGCATAATCTCAAAGTAAGGAGTTGCCCATTTAAGACAGATGAGGAGGAATTTCATCTCTCAGAGGGTAATGAATCTGTGGAATTCTTTACTGTGGAGGATGTAGAGGCTGGGTCATTAAATATATACAAGGCTGAGATAGACAGATTTTTAATCAGAAAGGGGATCAAAAGTAATGGGGAAAAGTCAGGAAAGTGGAGTTGAGGATTATCAGATCAGCCATGATTTCATTGCAAAAACAATTACCTGGAAAAACTCAGCAGGTCTGGCAGCATCGGCGGAGAAGAAAAGAGTTGACGTTTCGAATCCTCATGACCCTTCGACAGAACATGATTTTATTGAATGGTGGAGCAGACTCAATGGGCTGAATGGCTCTTATGTCTTATGGTATTACGCTCTCATCATAGATTTTAAAGCTTGTTGCCATCTTTCCAAAGCTCCTTGTGACTTGGGATGATAAGGTTTTGACTTAAACTGTTTTATCCCCAAACTGTTCATTACTTCCTTAAACAGCTGTGACATAAAATTTCAATCCTGACCTGACTGTATTTCCTTAGGTAAACCATATCTTGTAAAAAAATTTAGTTAACTCTTCCACAATCTTCGAGGTTGGAATATTTCTCAAAGGTATTGCTTCAGGAAATCTGTTAGATGCATCCATTATTGTCAGTAAGTACTGATTTCCACTTTTAGCCTTAGGGAGGGGTCTTACGCCATCAGTCATGGCCCTAGTGAAAGGTTTTTCAAATGCCGGCATTGGGATTAAAAGTGCCAGTTTATTCACTGCTGGTGGTTTCCCTATCACCTGACATGTGTAACATATCCTACAGACTTTGATTACATCCCTATGCATCCTGGCCAAAATAAATGTTTCTGAAATTTTACCTGTGTCTTTCTAATTCCTAAATGTCCCCTCATTGGAATTTCATGAGCAATCCTCAGAATCTTATTTCTATACCCTGATGGGATAACAATCTGATAAACGTCCCTCCAGCTTTCATTTGCTGAAATATGATCCATCTCCATTTTCTCATTAAAATATTACCTTAAAGATAATAACATTCTGGAATACATTTTGCCTCTGTTTCTGAGAAAGCTGTCTGATATAACCATTTTAATTGCAAACTCTTTTGCTGCAACTCGATTAACTGCCTTGTGTTAAACACTTCTGCTGAATTGTCCTCTCCTGTGTCTTTCTGGGTAATGTTATGAAACACAGTGCCTGCTAATTGGATTTCAATACCTTATTCCTGCCTTTGAACTGTCTGTCCTCCTTGTTTTTCTTGTTTCAACCTCTGTGCCTGTGAACTCATTATCACACAATCTGGAAACAATCTAGGATGCTCTCTATGTAACACCTTTGTTGAAAACACTTCTACAGGCTGCTCAACTATTATAGGTATCACCCACATTTATGATCCAGCTATATCATTAGCCAGAATAAATTGAACCCCTGCAATGGGCAATTTTTCCACTACTCCTACAGTCACTTTGCCAGTTTTCCACTTATTTTTTTAAATTTATCTCCCACAATGGAATAGGTTTAGCAACTCCATGAACCCCACTTATTATTAGCTGTTCCTGCAATACTCCCTCTGAACAACACACATCAGTATCCCACAACATTAAAGGATTGACTAGCCCCTGTGTCTCTTAAAATTTTAACATCTTTACCTACTTCACTGTGTACTCATGGAAAGACTTTCCCTTAACACATAAAATCTTTAAACGCTTCTGCAAACTGCTCCTCACAATTCTCTTGGGTAAACTGTGAACACATTCCCACTTCTTTACCTATCACTGATTCTCCTTGTTTTACTTGTACACAAACCATTTGTTTTTCCTGTGCCTGAACCTCAGAACCCACAGTACTTATACTCACAGAACTTTTCTGCACCCTAATAATTTCAACAGATCTTCCCTGCAATTTCCAGTACACTGACCTTGTGTGCCCTACTTTATTACAATTAAAATACCTCAACTTTTTAATGTTGCTTCTACCCTCAGCACCTTCCTTTTTATTCTGAGAAAAAAACTCCTTGGGAATTTCCAGCTACTCCTTCTCTTGCCTGACTACCTGCCATCCTTTCACCTTCCTACTTTCTATCCTTTTCCGATTTGAAAGTGAAGGAAAAAAAAGTTTAGCTCTATGATCTAACTCATAATCATCAGCCATCTCTGCTACTTTTCTTACCATTTGAACCCTCTGTTCCTCCACATTACCTCTCACTATCAAGGGAATTGAATCTTTAAATTCTTCTGAAATAATTATTTCTCTAAGAGCTGCACATGTTGTCTCTAGTTTTAATGCATGTATCCACAGGTCAAAACTATTTTGTTTTACTCTCCCAAACTTAATATAAGTTACAGCCCAGGCTGTTTTCTCATATTCCTAAATTTCTGCCTGTATGCTTCAGGAATCAACTCATATGCACTCAGAATAGCCTTTTTCACCATATCATAATTTGCCAACATTTCTTCTGATAGAGAAGCATATACTTCATGTGCTCTACCCACCAATCTGGATTGTAACAATAATGTCCAGTTCTCCTGTGGCCATCTCATCAGTTTAGCTATCTTCTCAAATGAAATAAAGAATGCTTCAACATCTTCTTCCTCAAACTTTGGAAGAGATTGTACAAATTTAAACATCTCCCCACTGGATTTTAGGTTTGAGGATTTTTCCTCATTAGAACTTTGCTCAGAATTTGAGGTCTCTTTTTTAACTTCCAGCCTTTCAAGCACACGTTCTCTTTCCTTGGTTCTCTCTTTCATTGCTAACTTTTCCCTCTGGAGATCAAGTTTTCGCATTTCCATTTCTTTTTGAAATAACCTTCCTTTTTCCCTTTCTTTTTCTGCTGCCTTTAATTCCAGTTTCTTTCAGTTCCTTTGCTTGTTCAAGTTTAAGCTTCTTCATTTCTAACTGAAGTCGCGCTACCTGAAGCTGTGACTCATTAGTGTCAGATTTCATTTCTAACTTCAAATGCTGTGCTATACCTTCACTTTTTTCTGCTTTCCTAGCCCCTGAAGGTAACTCCAATTGTAATTTAACCACCAACTCTGTTAACCTACTCCTGGATACTTTATGTAAACCAATCAGAGTTATACCTTCTACTTCGAAAAAAGGTTTAGCCATGGACACAGCATTTTTGCAGTCTCACCACTACAAAAACCTCACCCCCAACTCCTGAATTCAAAATGCTTCTCATACTCGTAACCTTAAGACTCACCAATTCCAAAAAGTCAAGGAGTTTCAAAGATATCATGGACGAGCCCCCAATTATTATGATGCAGCCAATGGTAAAGGCTAAGTTGTTCAAATCCTGGAGGGAAACTTGAAAGAATTGTCATAATCCATTTTTACAATTTGTATGTTTCGAGATGTAGGCTTTGAATAAGACTATCGAGTCTCAAGAGGTTTTTTTTAATAAAACTAAATTAAACATTTAATAATACAAGAAAGATTGTAAATGCATATATACATCTACAAAATTACTACCATAATAACTACAAAAACCCCCTAATTAATCTGACTCTCAGTTACACCCCCATTAAGGCAACCCTAAATCTCATAGATTTAAAAAGACACACCCATTCAAAATGAGTTTCTTTCGGCTCTGGGTCCTTGCAAACAGCAGCTTGAGGCTTACAGGCTGGAGGTTTCTCACACTTGTTGGATCTTAAAATGCCTCTACCTTACACACAGTCTCTTTTCTTCTCTATACATATCTTTCTCTTTGAGTGTAAATTTTCCATTGTATCACTAGGCTTTTAACTTTACTTCTAACAATAACATCCCTTCATCCCACCAATTTTATTAGTAAGCTGAAAAAATAAAACACATTGCTTGGCGTCTTCTAGCTAGGTGCAAGATTTCACCTGCAGCCCTAAATGGTTTCTTTTAACAAATGCAAACTTACACTTTACCTCCTACCCTTCTAAAGTTTACCTAATTAACATCTCAAAACTACTATACATCAAAGCACCCAGACTAGCTGGCTTTAATCTAATTAAGACACACACAGGCACACACATAGACACAGACCCCACTAGAACTCTATTTTTAAAAAAATTCCAATAACATTATTACATCTTCTTGATACTTCGTCAGTAAAAGCTGCTGTTTATTAACTCTTTCCAAGCCCACAACCCACAGTGTGATCAGTTATGTTATTGCATTCTGATTGACCTACATGAGGTGATGCTATTTCCTAATTGGTTTAAGGGGTGTGTGATCAGTCTGTGATTGATCCTCAAGAATGATGGTCATCGATTGATGTCAGATCTCACTATCCTCTGATTGATTCCTTAAAATGTGAATTACTTATAAGGCCATCGTCCTCATCATAGATTGTTTCTGTCACTTTTATGACTTCTTGCTAAGATGAAAGGATGTTTTACGATATCTTCCTTGACCATTTGTTTAGGATTGGGAAAGTGCACTGTCACATCCTCATGAATGATACCTTGAGTTCATCATCTCAGACTTTGCTTAATTGCTGCAGATTCCTCATTAAATCAGAACCTTTATCAGTGGTTGTTTTAGAGGCCATTTGCTGTTTTTCCCTCTGTGATGGTTAGTAATTGAAATGAGTTACTTTGGTTTTAAAACAAAGGATAGAATGGAAAAGTTGCTTGTAACCTGTTATACAGTTACACAACTAGCCACACTGTTACAAAAGTTAACTGTAATACAAAGAATACAATGAGCCAAACATAATTGCTTTTCTTCGAAAACACTGCCAATTAAAACTAACTTAATGTAGAACACAGCTGTTGTTATTCTTTCCTCCTCTCTGCACAATAAATCCCTTCTAACTTTCCTTTGCTAATAACACCAGGTTTCGATAAGGGTAACAATGTAAGCTTGCCTTGAATCAACCTTGAAGGAGGCAAGTTCTTGCAATGTGGCTCTGAAATGGCAATAAGTACAACAGGGGCCTCTCCAGTCCCATGGTGCACTTCTCGATCAAATGAAGCTAAGCAAAGTCACATGACATTAAATACTGAAGTCCTCTATAGATTACAGTTTAAAAAGGATAATATACTATTAGGTTAATCGATTAATATACTTTGATTGTGTGTAAACTAAACTAAAACTAATCATTAAACATCAATTTCCCTACAGCTTCACTCACTTGCAGTCATACATAGACTGAACTATGATTTTTAATGAGAGAAGTCCATGGAAGGCCCTTAACTTCATCATTAATAACCGGCGCCCTGGCAGCATAGCCTGGAAGTCTGGATCCTGCTGAAATCTTGATGCACACACATGCACACTAAAAGCGCACTGCATTTGAACTTCCAACTTGGGATTTTTTAACTGCACAGCTGAGTACGCCACACTGAAGGATTTAATTGATGTCACAGCGCTAATTTCCCCGAGATGCCCCGATGATAGGCAAGTGTTTACATGGATTTCTTTACACACTTTCATTCTTGGTCTAACTGTAGTAAAGAGAGGCAGCAGGCATTTTGGAGAGATTCTTTGGGTGGGTGAGTTTCATTATATATGTTTAAAAGATGTTGAAAGTAGAAGTAATGTGCAGAAAGTGTAAAAAAGATAGAAATTTTATTCTTTTCACAACCTTTTCATGCAATTCTGATGTTTATTCCATTAAAGAGTCACTTCATATTTAACAATGTAGGTTTGACTCACTGAAGTGTCTGCAATAAGTAATTTTGTAAAATATGTGTTTACGATGCATTTTAATGCAGTGTGGTGTATTTCAGTTTTAAGAGTCCCTTTAATGTGATGTTGATCCTTAGAAGCTTCTCAAATAGTTGAAGTATATGAAAAGGAGTTCAGCTTTCACTATTACAAGTATGTAATTTGGCCATTTCAATTGCTTTAGAAAAATGTAATGCTTAAAAGGACAAATGCAAACCTTCTAACAGCTGATCTGAACCATTTCTCTGACAGGTATTCCAGAATCCAGTGCAGATTACAAACTTGATCTAGAGTCATGTTCAACAGCTGGTATATTACAATTGCTGCTCTGCCTATCAGAACCACCCTACTTCTGTTGAGGGCTCAACGCAGGCGCAGGGACCATGAGAAGAGAATCAGGAAACATGTCTGCATTCAACTTGGAATTAGCGACATGTGCCACACATTGCAGAATGCTGCAAGGACCTGCATTTGCCAGGCAACTGAAGCAATTTTTCATCAGGCTTCAGTTTTTATTAATTTTGACATGTCCCCTTTCAGGATGAAGGAGTGGTCCCTTGCATTCCACAAGATTGCTGGTTTCCCAAAGTTATTGGGGCTATCGATGGGACACATATTCTGTTGAAGATGCCAGTAGATGAGGCTGTTTCATTCATCAGCAGGAAGGGGTTCCATTCGCTGAATGTGATGATAGTGTGTGATGCCCAAATGAAGATCCTCAATGTGCATGCAAACAATCGGGAAGTGCCCATGACACATTTGACCCGGCGAACTCAATGTTGCACCAGACCATGACAGCATCACCAGGAATTAGAGGATGGCAACTGGGTGATAAGGGATGGCTTATAACACCACTTCGGAGGATCACCAATGAAGCACAGGAGCGATATGATCGTGCACATGTAGCAATGCATCAGGTGGCGAAAAGGACAATTGGAATTCTAAAGGCACGTTTTTGATGTCTGGACAGGTCAGGGAGCAGGTTCCAGTATGCACCTGCAATAGTCTCAAAGATATAGTACGTTGTAGTATGTTGTGCATTGCACAACTTTGCCCTCCAGCAAGGACTGAACCTTCACCCTGAAGTTGACTTGGCGCCAGAAATGGCGGAGCTAGAGGAGGGCAATGTGGAGCCTGATGCACACATGCCTCCTGGAGCATGTGAGAAGGCCCAGGCTCCAGCTGCAGCCAGGGCAGCTCGAGATCGCCTGGTCACTTCTCCTTTTGGACATTGAACTTTGAAAATTCACCATGTGTCCCTCCCTCCCTTCCTCCTTCCCTCCCTCCTTCCATTCCAAAATAAGACAAGAGAACTGTTGTGGTAAAGTTTTAAAAAAGGTTTCATTTTATTTGTGCAAATGTAGGAATGTGAGGTAGTTATTATTCAAAATGTTGTAGTGCAGCTGCTTAAGTTAAAGGTTACACTGTTGTCAAAAATGTAAGATTTTGTATCCGTTTCATTATTTTTGTGATTAACATTTTGCACATAACTTCACAGACTGCTATAAATATGTAATTACAACATTTCTTTTATCCATTCATGGGATGTGGGCTTCGCTGGCTGGGCCAGCATTTATTGCCCATCCTTAGTTGTCCTTGAAAAGGTGGTGGTGAGCTGCCTTCTTGAACCGTTGCAGCCCATGTGGTGCAGGTACATCCACAGTGCTGTTAGGAAGGGAGTTCCAGTACTTTGACCCAGCAGCAATGTATTTCCAAGTCAGGACGGTGAGTGACTTGGAGAGGAACTTCCAGGTGTTCCCATTTATCTGCTGCCCTTGTCCTTCTAGATGGTAGTGGCTGTGGGTTTGAAAGGTGCTGTCGAAGGAGCCTTGGTGAATTCCTGCAGTGCATCTTGTAGATGGTACACACTGCTGCTACTGTGCATCAGTGGTGGAGGGAGTGGATGTTTGTGGATGCGGTGCCAATCAAGAAGGCTGCTTTGTCCTGGACGGAGTCCAGCTTCTTGAATGTTGTAGGAGCTACACTCATCCAGGCAAGTGGGAAACATTCCATAACACTCCTGACATGTGCCTTGTTGATGGTGGACAGGCTTTGGGAAGTCTGGGGGTGGGTTGTTCATCGCACGATTCCTAGCCTCAGACCTGCTCTTGTAGTCACAGTATTTATATGACTAGTCCAGTTCTGTTTCTGGTCAATGGTGACCCCCAGGATGTTGATAGTGGGGGATTTGGTGATGGTAATACCATCAAACATCAAGGGGTGATGGTTGGACTCTCTCTTGTTGCCGATGATCATTGCCTGACCCTTGTGTGGCGCAAATGTTACTTGCCACTTGTCAGCCCAAGCCTGGATATTGTCCAGATCTTGCTGCATTTGGACATGGACTGCTTCAGCATCTGAGGAGTCATGAATGGTGCTGAACATCGTGCAGTCATCAGCGAACATCCCCACTTCTGATCTTATGATGGGAGGAAGGTCATTGATGAAGCAGCTAAAGATGGTTGAGCCTTGGACACTACCCTGAGGAACTCCTGTGGTGATGCCCTGGATCTGAGATGATTGACCTCCAACAGCCATCTTCTTCCTTCATGCTAGATATGACTCCAACCAGTGGAGAGTTTTCCCCCTGAATTCCATTGACTCCAGTTCTGCAAGGGTTTCTTGATGCCACACTCAGTCCATTCTCATCTCACCTCAGGAGTTCAGCTCTTTTGTCCATGTTGGAACCAAGGTTGTAGTGAGGTCAGGAGCTGAGTGGCCCTGGCGGAACTCTGGCAGGTTATTGCAAAGCAAGTGCCGCTTGACAGCACAGTTGATGACCCCTTCCATTACTTTATTGATGATGAAGAGTAGACTAATGGAGCGGTAATTAGCTGGGTTGGATTTGTCCTGCTTTTTTGTGTACAGGGCATACCTGGGCAATTTTCCACAAGGCTGGGTAGATGCCAGTATTGTAGCTGTACTGGAGCTGCTTGGATAGGGGTGCAGCAAATTCAGGAGCACAAGTCTTCAGTGCTATTGACAGAATATTGTCAGGACCCATAGCCTTTGCAGTATCCAGTGCCTTCAGCCATTTCTTGATATCATGTGGGGTGCATCAAATTGGCTGAAGACTGGCATCTGTGATGCTGGAGATCTCTGGAGGAGGCTGAGATGGATCATCCACTTGGCACTTTTGGCTGAAGATTTTAGCAAATGCTTCAGCCTTACCTTTTGCACTGATGTGCTGGGCTCCTCCATCATTGAGAATGGGGATATTTGTGGAGCCTCCTCTTCCAGTGAGTTGTTTAATTGTCCACCACCATTCACGAGTGGATGTGGCAGGACTGCAGAGCTTTGATCTGATGGTAATGGTAGAGTGGGAGATATTCTGGGCCATGAGGTTACAGATTGTGTTTGAGTACAATTCTACTGCTGCTGATGGCCCACAGCGCCTCATGGATGCCCAGTCTTGAGTTGCTAGATCTGTTTGGAATCTATCCCATTTAGCATGGTGGTGGTGCCACACAACACATGGAAGGCAGGGCTTCGTCTCCACTTGACTGTGCAGTGGTCACTCCTACTGATACTGTCAAGGACAGATGCATCTGTGGCAGGCAGGTTGGTGAGAAGAGATCAAGTATGTTTTTCCCTCTTGTTGGTTCCCTGGTGGTTGCCATTGAGCAAAAACTGACCTGGACTAGCCATATAAATACTGTGGCTACAAAAGCAGCTCAGAGACGAGGAGTCCTGCGATGAGTAACCCACCTCCTAACTCCTCAAAGCCTATGCACTAGGCACAAGTCAGGAGTGTGATGGAATACTCCCCACTTGCCGCAGACCCAGTCTAGCAGCTATGTCATTTTGGACTAGGCCAGCTCGGTCAGTAGTAGTGCTACCTAGTCAGCCTTGGTGATGGACAGAGTACATTCTGTGCCTTTACCACCCTCAGTGCTTCTTCCAAGTGGTGTTCAACATGGAAGAGCACTGATTCATCAATTGAGGGAGGGCAGTATGTGGTAATCAGCAGGCTGTTTGTTTCCTTGTCCATGTTTAACCTGATGCCATGAGACTTCATGGGATCAGGAGTTGATGTTGAGGACTCCCAGGGCAACTCCCTCCTGACTGTATTCCACTGTGCCACCACCTCTGCTGGGCCTGTACTGCCGGTGGAACAGAACATACCAGTGATGGTGATGGTGGTGTCTGGGACATTATCTGTAAGGTATGATTCTGTGACAGAACATACCAGTGATGGTGATGGTGGTGTCTGGGACATTATCTGTAAGGTATGATTCTGTGAGGATGACTATGTCAGGCTGTTGCTTGACTAGTCTGTGAGACAGCTCTCCCAATTTTGGCACCAGCCTTCAGATGTTAGTAAGAAGGACTTTGCAGGGTCAAGAGGTGGAGGAGCCAGTGTTGGAGGGAGAGGGGAGGAACCCTAATGTCATCCGCATCGTCCCCATGACGTAACCTCCTGTGTCCCAGATGCATGCCCAGTAGGAGGTTGATCTAAACTGGGCAGCTGCTGAACAGAAGGTGCAGGCACTGCTACATGACTAGCAGCAACTGTCTGTGAACTGCAAGGCACCTGGCCGTAGGGTGCAGCTTCAGGCGTTACAATCTTAGTTAGAATCTCACAGAGACACATAAGCTCATTCTGCTCTTTAACATTTGTTAAGACCTGTATTGTAGTTGTGAATTGGCCTCACAACTTTCACTTCTCTGTGATAGATCCCTGCTTCAGCCAGTCAAGGATAAACTCATCATCATCATCATCATCATCATCAACTGCATAGGCCGCAAGTTGCCTGTGTGGTTGTGGAGGTGGGGGAAGCTTCTGCTGCCAATGCCACAGGCTGCTCGCTTCCTGAAGGTTCTGAGTGCCCTCCTTCTGACACAGCAGTCATATCATCACAGGCCTCCCCTTCGCCAACCACCATTAAATTTAGCATCAACACAGGACTTCCACAGCATGGCATCTGTCCTGCTGTGTGGATAATTACCCAGGTAAGTCTTGTACAAACAGGACAGATCCAACCCAATCAATCACTGCCCCCATCAGTCTACTCTCATCAGTAAAGTAATGGAAGGGATCATCAAAAGTGCTATCAAGCAGCACTTGCTTTGCAATAATCTGGTCACTGACGCCCAGTTTGGGATCGGTCAGGGCCACTCAGCTCCTGAACTCATTACAGCCTTGGTTCAAGCATGGACAAATGAGCTGAACTCCCCAGGTGAGGTGAGAGTGACTGCTCTTGACATCAGGGCAGCATTTAACCAAGTGTGGCATCAAGGAGCCCGAGCAAAACTGGATTCATTGGGATTTAGGGGGAAAACTCTCTACTGGTTGGAGTCATACCTAGCACAAAGGAAGATGGTTCTGGCTGTTGGAGGTCAATCATCTCAGCTCCAGGACATCACTACAGGAGTTCCTCAGGGTAGTGTCCTCGGCCCTACCATCTTCAGCTACTTCATCAATGACTTTCCTTCCATCATAAGTTCAGAAGTGGGGATGTTCACTGATAATTGCACAATGTTTAGCACCATTCGTGACTCCTCAGATGCTGAAGCAGTCCATGTCCAAACCTGGGCAATATCCAGGCTTGGACTCACAAGTGGCAAGCAACATTCATGCCACACAAGTGTCAGGCAATGACCATCTGCAACAACAGAGAACCTAACCATCGTCCAATGATGTTCAATGGCATTATCATCACTGAATCCCCACTACCGACATCCTGGGTGGTTACCATTGACCAGAAAATGACCTGGACCCGCCATATAAATACTGTGGCTACAAGAGCAGCTCAGAGGCTAGGAGTCCTGCGATGAGTAACCCACCTCCTAACTCCTCAAAGCCTGTCTACTAGGCACAAGTCAGGAGTGTGATGGAATACTCCCCACTTGCCTGGATGAATGCAACTCCAACAGCACTCAAGAAGCTTGACACTATCTGGGACAAAGCAGCCCAGTTGATTGGCACCAGATCCACAAACATTCATTCCCTCCACCACAGATGCACAGTAGCAGCAATGTGCACTATCTACAAGGTGCACTGCAGGAATTCACCAAGGCTCCTTTGACAGCACCTTCCAAACCCATGACCACTGCCATTTAGAAGGACAAGGGCAGCAGATAGATGGGAACACCACCACTTGGAAGTTTCCCTCCAAGTCACTCACCATCCTGACTTGGAAATATATCGCTGTTCCTTCACTGTCGCTGGGTCAAAATCCTGGGACTCCCTTCCTAACAGCACTGTGGGTGTACCTACAACACATGGACAGCAGCGGTTCAAGAAGGCAGCTCACCGCCACCTTCTTAAGGGCAACCAGGGGTGGACAATAAATGCTGGCCCGGCCAACAAAGCCCACATCCCGTGAATGAATAAAAAAATTACTTTCAAAGTTTGAAATCTTACCCTCCTGCAAGGCCTCCCCTTTCTCCACTGCAGCTACAATGTTGCATTGCTGCGATATACTCACCTCCGTTACATCTTGATCCTGTTCAGGTATCTCTGCTGCTGCACCAAACTTATCTACATTGGCATCTGATGGGACTGTGGCATCTGTGAGAGCAAAAAAAGGCACAATTATTTTCTGTAACAAATTAACTGCCATCTTGATGGCGTGAACACAACTTTTTTACCTCCACTCATTCCCACATCTGATGCGCCACTCTTTACCATGGAGTTGGAGAGACTCATCAGCCTCCATACCTGCTCCTCCTGTTAGGTTGTTAATGTACGTCAGCCCCCCTCCAGTCAGTGAGCGTTCCTGGCCATTATGGGCCAGCTTCATCTAAAGAAAGAAATGGAATTTTTTGTTTTTTATGAAAAACTGACTGTCCTGCCCTGTGTCACATTTTACGACTTCTGGAGACAAATGAAAGCTTGTATTCTGTGGGACCTTTTGTTCCATTATAACACTTATGATAAACCCAGAGCCATCTCCAAGGTAAATGTATTTTACAACATCTCTAAAAGTTAGCAAATAAACTGCATTGTCTTATCGAGATTGGATGGAACTGGTCCATTGCGTCTCCAAGGCAACTGCATTCTTTACTTTTATTTTTCTTTGTGCTCCTCTCCACAGATGCTGCCAGACCTGCTGAGTTTTTCCAGGTATTTTTGTTTTTGTTTTGCATTTTTTACACCTCTGTATGTCTTATGAAGATTGGATATAACTGATTCAAAGTTTTTCCACGGCAGCTACATTTTTGGCACCTCAAACTTTAAGTAGAAAACTTCTGACTTTTCTTAATTTTTAAAGTCACAAACTAGGATTTTAAGTTTCAGGAATTACTTTATGTATTCAGATATAAACATGGCTGAATGCATTAAATCATTCAGTTTCTTATGGCACTGATCCACCATCCTAGGCACAATCCTGTTGGCATTAAGAACTGCTACAGCCTGTTTCCAAGCCTTGCTCTGAAGTGTTCTTGAAGGCTTAGATTTTCCATGCCCTAGGGTGTCACCAGGCTTTTTCCACCTCATTTAAAAGAATATTCAATTCCTCATCTGTGATGTTTTGACTCCTCTTCTTCGCCACATTGTCATGAGTTGTTATTTTTAAATGCACAGACTATGAATACTTATAAGCACGCTTCACTTAATGTCAGTTGATGACATTACAGATTTTAAAAAAAACAGAAACTAAGTTAACTTATAACAATTGGCTGAAAACTGTATTCAACAATTAAAAGAAATTAAATTAAATTATTACACTTCGAACAAGTCAGTAACAACAGCATTAACTTTTTTCCAAAGCGGGGTGGTGTGTTGATTACAGACTCTGTGCTGTCGTTTAACACCTTGAGAGTTTAAGGCAGTCAGTGTCTTTGGCTGGAATGTTGATGTCAGCGTGTGGGGGTGGGCCTGACGCGCCGACGCGCAAAAAGACGCGCGATGATGTCGGGCGTGCGTCCCGATGTCATCACGCGTCATTTAGATATTTCGCTCGGCGGGCAGATGAAGAGCCCAGGCGGCCTTGGTGTTTTTCAGGAACCATCATCCACGGGCGGGATGAGGTTTCCTGAAGGTTTCATAAAATTATTAATTAATTTTTGCACAATTCACAAACCTGTCCCAGCTCATGTGGCACTGTCACATGATGGGACATGTTTAAATCATTTTTTTCCTCCTTCATTTAAAAGTTTCACTCTCAACTCAATCTCCCTGAGGTAGATCCGTGACTCTGGGAGATTTCTGCGCTGCTTTGCACGCGTGCATGAAAGATCGCAGGCCCCGACTCTCTCTCCTCCCCCCGCCCGCACAGATAGCGCTGACCACTACCGGCCATGCGTCATGCTGGGCGGGCCTTAATTGGCCTGCCCACGTAAAATGGCGGCGCGCAGCCAATCACAGGCAGCGATTGGCTCCTCGCCCTCCCCCACCCGCTCCTGCCTAGCCCACCCGACATAGGTAAGTTTCTGGTCTTTTTTGTTTGAATGACCCATTCAATTTGAAATTATCCTTTAAATTTGTTTCAGGAAAGGCATTGAAAGGACATCAGTCCAGAAGGTTCCTCCTATTCCTTCTTGAGGCAGGGGAGTGGTTTTAATCCATAAAAAAAGTCGGGTGATCGTCAGGCAGCCACCATTTGCAGCCTTTGGTTCAGTTTTAAAAAACATGAAGTATTGACTGAAAGTTCGGAATATACTGGATGACACTAGTCTCATGGTTTTCAGCTAATAGTAGTGCCTCATTGTCATTTTAAGTGATATTAACACTGCTCAGAGATTGAACCTTGTATCTATCTAGTTTATATGGATCAGCAGCACACTAGGTAATATGTAATTAAATGTAACCTGTTTCAATATGGTTTCACTTTTTAGAAATGTCCTCAGTCCAAATCTTTTTAGAAACATTTCCTTTGTTATTTGCAATTGTTTTACAAGTACATTGTCACAACATACTTAGTTTATACATAATGTACTATTTTTGCATTGCATAGAGACCTTGCCTTTTTGATTGTAATGTCAATCATGACCAGCCATTTTAATAAATGAATGTTGGTATTAGTTCTGTGCTAGTTCTTTCCCTACTTTTGTTAATGATCTTCTATAAAGTAATTAATTTTCTGTACAATCAAAAGCTCTCAGAGCTTGGTGAGGCCGCTAATATCCAAACATCAAATGTGCTGCTTTTGTAAATGACTTAATTATAGTGATTATACTATCTTACATTTTCGATCTCAGAAAGCAATTATAATGTCAGTTTTATACTCGAAATAAGTATCTGACTTTTCTGCTTGCTAAGTGCCTTCAATCAGAACCTTCGGAAGAATGAGTGTATCCCTATCAAATTTACATACTTAATACTTCTTTTCAAATATTAGAACTTGTGATCCTTACAGCTGGATTAATAGGACCTGTCACCACCTGATACTAATTGTTCTGAGTACGTGACATTACACTGTCATGGAGCATAACCAACTCATTTAATCATCTGAGAAAAGCTTCCTCCAAAGACTGGAAAATAGTCCTTTACACATTTACTATATTCATCAAAAGTAACTAAAAATAATAGTAAGGATGGTTTTATTGTTTGTAGGGTACTCAGGGTAATCAAAAACTGGACTGAACTGAAGACATATTGGCATAGGTTATAAATGAAGATAGAAATGTCTGATGAGTTGAAGATATAATGCATCTGATTTTACTTTTAAAGAAAATATGGCAATCTCTCATGTCTAATGAAATAGCTAAAATTAGAAATAACTTTTGATACTGTGGTTTCCAAAGTTGGACCATGTGTCAATCTTGGGTCAGTGTGGTGCAGCCACCTCTGAGTCAGATGGTCATGGGTTTCAAGCACTCCAGAGATATGAGCATACAAATCATTGAAGATAGCAGGATTGGTTAGTAAAACAGTTAAAAAAGCTTACAGGATCCTAGGCTTTATAAATGGAGCCATAGGGTACAAAAAATATGAAGTCATGCGAAACCTTATCCCAATTGGAGTATTGTGTCCAACTCTGGGCACCACACTTCAGGAAGAATGAGAAAGCTTTGGAGATATTTACTAGAATGGCTCCAGGGATAAGGGATTACAGCGTTGTGCCCAGTGAGTCAATGTGCTGCATCTAGTGCGAGGATGAAGAGAGTTAGCATGCTTTTTGCTTTTGTGCGCTAGTTTGCTTCTCATTTTCAGCCCACACTGGTGGCTAGCTGCAATGCAAAAAAGAGAGCCAAATGTACAAGTCTCTCCCTCAGAGGAGTTTTGGCCCCCAGATATTCGGTGTTCAGGCCCATTGATATGTGGACAGGCTCTGGAACTAATGAATCAAACTCCTAGTTATAAGCGAATAGCCCCACTGCCTGTGGATACCGCAGGAGACTTGAAGGCTAAGGGAGTAAACTGGGAAAAAAAATTCTGGAGTGGAGCCCAAGGGCAGACTAATATATAAATATGTAATCTCTCCAACAACTTCTACAACTAAGCTGGTGCCAAATGTAGTGCTTTGCATTCCTGTGGACTCAACCAGGGAGGTAGAAGCATAGATAGAAACATAGAAAATAGAAGCTGGAGTGGTCCATTTGGCCCTCTGAGCCTGCTCCACCATTCAATATGATCATGGCTGATCCGCTATCTTAACGCCAAACTCCTACTCTCTCCCCATACCCCTAGACACCTTTAGAGCCTAGAAATCTATTTCTTTCTTAAACATATTCAGGGATTTGGCCTCCACAGCTTTCTGAAGGAGAGAATTCCACTGGTTCACCACCCTCTGAGTGAAGAAGTTTCTTCTCATCTCAGTCCTAAATGGCCTATCCTATATCCTGAGATATGATCCCTTGTTCAAACCATCCACCCACCCCCACCCTACCCCCGCCACCAGCCAGAGGAAACATCAACATCGTCCCTGCATCCAGTCTGTCAATCCCTGTCAGAATTTTATATGTTTCAATGAGATCTCCTCTCATTCTTCTAAACTCTAGTGAATGTAGGCCTAGTCAGCCCAATCACTCCTCATACGACAATCCTGTCATCCCAGGGGCTGCATCTTCTGGTTGGCAAGCGCGGGGCAGGGCTCGCTTGCCGATGCATAAAATGATGCCGGGTGACATCGGGCGGGCGTCCCGACATTGCCCCGCGCCATTTACATTTTCAAGTTGACAGGCGTGCAGCCAAGTCGGCTGTGCGCACACCGACCTGTCAACAACCACTTAAGGCCTTTAAGAAAGTAATTAAGCTAATTAAAGGACCTGCCCGTCCAACCTTAAGGTTGGGGGGGCAGGCGAGGAGGCCAGGCGGCCTTCAGAAAAAGCAAGAAACCTCATCCACGGGTTTGATGAGGTTTCATAGACCATAAGACCATAAGACATAGGAGCAGAAATTAGGCCATTCAGCCCATCGAGTCTGCTCCGCCATTCAATCATGGCTGATAAGTTTCTCAACCACATTCTCCCGCCTTCTCCCCATAACCTTTGATCCCCTTACCAATCAAGAACCTATCTATCTCAGTCTTAAATACACTCAATGACCTGGCCTCCACAGCCTTCTGTGGCAATGAATTCCATAGATTCACCACTCTCTGGCTAAAGGAGTTTCTCCTCATCTCTGTTCTAAAAGGTCTTCCCTTTACTCTGAGACTGTGCCCTCAGTCCTAGTCTCTCCTACTAATGGAAACATCTTCCCCACTTCCACTCTATCCAGGCCTTTCAGTATTCTCTAAGTTTCAATCAGATCCCCTCTCATCCTTCTAAACTCCATCGAGTATAGACCCAGAGTCCTCAAACGTTCCTCATATGTTAAGCCTTTCATTCCTGGGATCATTCTCGTGAACCTCCTCTGGACCCTCTCCAGGTCCAGCACATCCTTCCTGAGATACAGGGCCCAAAATGGCTCACAATATTCTAAATGTGGTCTGACCAGAGCCTTATAAAGCCTCAGCAGCACATCCCTGCTTTTATATTCTAGTCCTCTCGAAATAAATGCCAACATTGCATTTGCCTTCCTAACTACTGACTCAACCTGCAAGTTAACCTTAAGAGAATCCTGGACTAGGACTCTCAAGTCCCTTTGCACTCCAGATTTCTGAATTCTCTCCCCATTTAGAAAATAGTCTATGCCTCTATTCTTCCTACCAAAGTGCATGACCTCACACTTCCCCACGTTGTATTCCATCTGACACTTCTTTGCCCATTCTCCTAACCTGTCCAAATCCTTCTGCAGCCTCACCACCTCCTCAATACTACCTGTCCCTCCACCTATCTTTGTATCATCTGCAAACTTAGCCAGGATGCCCTCAGTTCCTTCATCTAGATCATTAATGTATAAAGTGAAAAATTGTGGTCCCAACACTGACCCCTGCGGAACTCCACAAGTCACTGGCCGCCATCCTGAGAAGGACCCCCTTATCCCCACTCTCTGCCTCCTGCCAGACAGCCAATCTTCTATCCATGCTAGTATCTTGCCTCTAACACCATGGGCTCTTATCTTACTGAGCAGCCTCCTGTGCGGCACTTTGTCACAGGCCTTCTGGAAGTCCAAGTAGATAACATCCATTGGCTCTCCTTTGTCTAACCTACTCGTTACCTCCTCAAAGAATTCTAACAGATTTGTCAGGCATGACCTCCCCTTGATGAAACCATGCTGACTTTGCCCGATTTTACCATGCACTTCCAAGTATTCTGAAATCTCATCCTTAATAATGGACTCTAAAATCTTACCAACAACTGACGTCAGGCTAATCGGCCTGTAATTTCCTGTCTTTTGCCTCACAACCTTCTTAAACAAAGGGGTTACATTAGCAATTTTCCAGTCCTCTGGGACCCTCCCTGACTCCAGTGATTCCTGAAAGATCACCACTAATGCCTCCACTATCTCTTCAGCTATCTCCTTCAGAACTCTGGGGTGTAATCCATCTGGTTCAGGTGATTTATCCACCTTCAGACTTTTCAGTTTTCCTAGCACCTTCTCCTTGGTAATGGCCACCATATTCATCTCTGCCCCCTGACTCTCTTGAACTTTGTGTATGTCACTCGTGTCTTCCACTGTGAAGACTGACGCAAAGTAACTATTCAGTTCCTCCGCCATTTCTTTGTTCCCCACTACTACTTCTCCAGCATCATTTTCCAGCAGCCTAATGTCCACTTTTGCCTCTCTCCTACCCTTTATATATCTAAAAAAATTCTTGCAATCTTCTTTTGAGGGTTTTAAAATGTTTATGAAATGTTGAAATAAAAGAAATTGACATGTCCCAGCTCATGTGACAGTGCATCAGGAATTTTTTTTCCACACTTGTACAAATTTTTAAAACTTCCAGCGATCTCCCTGAGTCGGCACTTTGCCTCAGGGAGATCTATGTGCTCTTTCGTGCACACGTGTGAGAGAGCGCACTCCAGGCTTAGGGAATCCCCCCCAACCCCCACACTGGCACAGGGAGAGCACAGCGCTTCCAAGCGATTGTCACACTGGGCGAGCCTTAATTGTCCCGCCCACGTAAAATGACGGTGCACCCCCAACCGGGGGCGCCGATCAGGAACCTGCCCACCCGCGCCCTCTCCTGCACATCCCCCCCCAATGGGGGGTATAATGTTGCCCCAGAAATCAGCCTGCTGAACATTTGCTGCACTCCCTCTATGGCAAGTATATCCTTTCTTCAGTAAGGAGACCAAAACTTGCGCGATGCTCCAGGTATGGTCTCACCAAGGCCCTATACAGCTGCAGTAAGACATCCTTGCTCCTGTACTCAAGTCCTCTCACACTGAAGGCCAACATATAATTTGCCTTCTTAACTGTCTGCTGCACCTGCATGCTTGCTTCAGTGATTAATGTACAAGGACACCCAAGACCTTTTGTACATCAACGGTTCCCAATCTATCACCATTTAAATAATACTCCACCATTCTATTTTTCCTGCCAAAGTGGATAACTTCACACTTAGGAAGACCCTGATGTTTGGACAACCCAGGATCTCCATAAATTGTGCTCAGTCTTGCTCCTTTGAGAGGACATGGCAGAGCTTTAACACAACATGGAACATAGTAGTTATGAGTGATAAGCCTGGGACATGGTGGTCTCTCCCAAAGCCCAATTTGCTTGGTGTAGAGAATGGAAGCTATGGGCTTTGGGAGAGACCACCATGTCCCAGTAGTCAGCCACTGCCACATCAAGTCAGCCAGCCTCCAGCTAGTAAGGTGCTGACTGAACACGGTCCATCTGCTGCAGTGGGTGCTTGGAGCTTAGAGTCTTTGCTCAACAAGTGGACAGAATCCATCAAACCAGGCAAACAAACAGAAATAAAGAACTTTCCAACTCTTCAATTGGCAAGCTGGAACATCAGGACCATGTGACAGGATTGACAGACAACTTGCAACTGGTCGATAACACGTGTAAGACAACTGTGATTGACTTGAAACTTGATAGGCTGATGGGTGTGACCTCTGGAGGCAGACTTTGGAAAGGTATTGGAAGAGGTGAGCAGAAACGAAAAGCTCAGCTGACTGAAAAGAGGGCTCAGAGAAAACAGAGGCCAGCGAATTGTGCATCTTTTCAGTTCACCCTCTTCCTCTGCTGCGAATGGAACAGAGACTGCCATGCCAGTGTGAGATCCTTAGCCACATCAGGCGATGCTTAACAAGGAGTTGACCACCACGGGACAAACCATCGTCTTACACGATGGAAGCCTGCCACTGGGGCTAGACTGGAGAAGCTGGGGTTTATCTCCTTAGAGCAGCGAAATCTAACCTGAGGTTTGATAGAATTGTTTAAAATCATGAAAGGTCTAGGATAGGGTAAATAAAGAGAAAACTATTTCCAATGTCTGAAGGGTCAATAACTAGAGGGCAAAGGTTTAAGGTGATTGGCAGAAGAACCAGAGGCAACATGAAGAAAAGTCTGAAGAAGAGTTATACGGACTCGAAACATTAACTCTGTTTTTCTCTCCACAGATGTTGTTAGACCTGATGAGTTTTTCCAGCATTTTCTGTTTTTGTTAAAGAAAAACTATTTTTTATATTTTTTCATGGGATGTGGGCATCACTGGCAAGGCCAGCATTTGTTACCTATCCTTAATTGCCCTTGAACTAAGTGGCTTGCTCGCCCATTTTAGAGGGCGGCTAAGAGTCAACCACACTGCTCTGGGTGTGGAGTCACATGTAGGCCAGATCAGGTAAGGATGGCAGATTTCCTTCCCTAGAAGATATGCAACAAACAAGAATAGTTTCATGGTCACCATTGCTGAGACTAGCTTTATATTCCAGATTTATTAATTAAATCTAAATACAATCAGATACTATTGGAACCCATGACTCCAGCGCATTAGCTGGGGCATCTGGACGATATCACCACTGGGCTACCATCTCCCCTAGATTTCCTTACCAGATGGTTAGGATTTAGGATGCACAATTGAATACGATGATGGCTACAGATTTAATAATAGCATTTATAAGAGAATTGGATAAATGCTTGAAGGAGACAAAACATTCAGGGATACATGGAAAGTGTGGGAGTGCCGCATTGCTCTCCAAAAGAGCCAGCACGGATTTGATGGATTGAAAGACCTCCTTCTGAACTGTACTGCTCTATGGGCTGGATTTTGTGGAAGTGCAGACAACGCTGCTGGAGCCAAAAGTGGAAGGCGACCCTGCTTCAGCCAACGACAGGACCCGGGAGGCATATTCCTGCTGTGGCCAATTAAGTGGCTGCAATCCAATTGTGGATGGCAGCCCACATCCAAGAGCTGCAACTGGGCTGACAGTTCAGTGCCACTACTATCTGAGCCTGCAGCTGCAAGGAGAGGGAGTGTCAATGACCAGCTGCCGTTGAAGAGGGGTAAGTGGGGTTGCGGGACGTGATAGCCTGGCAGGCACGCCCCACATTGGGTGGAGGTTGTCATGAGGCACAAGTGGCGCTGCTGCTGCAGGAGTGGCCATTGCTGCCAGCATGCCACTCTGTAGACCATGGAGAGCCCAAAAAGGAGTCCTCTCCCCAACCTCTCGTCCCCCCACCTTGAGCCCACAGGAGGTCACCAGGTTTCACGGCACTGTCTCTCCATGCAACAGGGACCCCCTGCCACTCCACCCGCTGATGTGAACCCAAGGTGGTTCTGCCATTGGCAAAATGGCAGGGTGGCAGGAAGACGTCTTCATGTACCATTTTGCCAGCTTTTCCATCTCTAAGCCTGTGGTCAAGGGGTGGTAAAAATTTCCAGCAATGATTCTATAATCTAGGCTGACACTACAATGCAGTACCAAAGAAGTTCTACATTGTTGTGGGTACTGGGCTAAAAATTGGTTTGCCTCATTATTTAGGGGTGTCATGAAGTGGAGGTAGGCAGCATAGAAATTTCATTCTGCCACCTCATTTATCTGATGGTAGCTTAGAGCCAAGGAGCTCCTGTGTTACTGGCTGCCACTGCACAGAACAGGTAACTGAGCAGCATGTGCTAATAGCACATTGTGGAGACAGCTTTCTGTTCTTAAAGATTGTCTGTCCCCTACCACTGAATTCTACTGCTGCAATTGTAAAGATGACACCAGGGCAAAGAAAGGGCTCCAGGGTCATGGATGTGGCACTGAAAGTCTTACTGGTGAATGTGTACAGCAGAAGAACTGCAATGGATCTGCAGGTGGGGGTGAGGGGTGGTTGGGGAGGGGGAGTTTGTAGAGGGATGATGCCACAAGACCCAAAGGACAACTTTCCTAAGGGTGGTGGGAGCAGACGTCCAGACAGGTTAGTTCTCAGCATCAGGACCCGATGGCCTGTCAGCTGTGTCACAAGATGTCTCACATATGCAAGGTTAAGGCCAGTGAATATGCCTTCACGTGCTATATACCAACCTTCAGACCACCAGCCTCTCAGGCTACTCAAGTCATCACATCCCCATCAGTCACCCAGCAGCACATTCAGGCACTCACATCTAACATCCAGATACTCCACCTTACTCTCACACACCTTTCAATGTTACCAGCCTCACACTCAGGTCTCGCTGTCTGTACATACATCCAACTATTCAACTATGGCAGGTACACTACCCAAAAACTGTGCGATATGATCACTGACATTCTACCCTCTCTCATGGAGGACAAGGTGGCACTAAGTAGAAGGCAGTTGAACAAAACCGATGAGGGACAAGGATGCCTGCATCCCTGAGCCCTATGAAGGAGATTAGTCCTCACATTATAGGGCTGGTTGTGACAGAGCCCGTGGTGTCTGGTATCACTCAGAATATTGAGGAAGTTCCTGTATGTTCCTGCCTTATGCGCCTTCTTAACTCCCAGCGCACTCTTACCCTGCAAAGTGGGATGATGAGCAAGCTGCTGATGGTGCCACCATGGAGCCCTTGCTTTAAACCCCATCCCCCTTCCCTCACCCTAAAGCCCCCTTTCTGATTTTCTGCACTACCCAGGAATTGTTGCCTGCTCAGGAACCGCAACCACATGATGAGGAGAAAGGGTAACACCATACCATTGATGAAGAGGCCCTGCTGCTTGATCTGACAGTCTCAGCCATCAACTCAGATGCTCGCAATGCATGTATTTTAGAGGGTAGTATAGAGTTGTGATATGCACTGGGCAAGAGTGGAAAGCAGTCAGACCAGGGGAGAGGATAAATCACATGCCAGCTCACTGGATAATGAGATTGCGGATGAGTTCCACTGCAGAGGACTTAATTGAGGATCTCGATGGAGTTGCACACAGGAGAACACTGACATGTACACCAAGATGCTGGGTGCAAGGAGCATGGAGGAGTCTGGCTCCAACTTGGGAGAGAGCAATGCACAGAATTTGCCTTCTCCCCAGCATATGCTCCATCTCCCTGTCATCCTGCAGACCTAAAGACACTGCAACTGCAGCCCCATACCTTTTGAAGCTTTTGTGTGGACAATCAGCTATTCCTTTGCACTCCCTGTGAGGGTGAAGTTTTCTTTCAGAACACTTTCAGCCAAATCCAAGAACTCACCACAACCAATCCAAAAATACTCGAGTAAGCTCCAGAGACTTTGCAAAAGCAGAAGTTCTTCAAAATCACCATATCTGCAAATTGGGTGCCTGGCATTTAAGTAATGTTAGCTATAGGCCCCTCTTACAGCTAAACACTTGATCTTCCACGAGTGACAAGCAAAATTTATTGAATGGAGCCACATTATCGAAATTTGGAAATACAGCATCACATCAGCAAGTAGGGCTGAGTGATTTTACTAATTCAGCTGCTTCTGGTGCTGTTATGATGTGGCAGATAATGTGTGCCAGGCAGATCAAATCCACGATGGAAACTTGATCACGTGGTCACAACTGTTTTGCAATTTGTATTTTATTTCGAGATGTGTTCCCTGAATTCAGAAGTAATAAGACTACCATGACTTCAGAGGTTTTTAGGAAACTAAATTAAACATTTATTAACAAAAGAAAAGATTTCAAACACATACACAGGTGTACAAATTACTAATATTTTAAATTTTATATATATATAATTTAAATGTACAAGTACAAATTATACTAACTCCTAAAGTCCCTAATTAATCTGGTTCCCAGTTACACCTCAGTTAAGGCAACAGTAAAAACAAATAGATTTAAAGAGACCCAGGTAAAGCAACACGATACCCTGGACAGTGATACTCAAAGTGAATTTTCTCACCTTCGGTTCCTGTAGACAGCAACTTTATGTATAGAATCTGGAGGCTTTTCACACTTGTGCTAGACCTTAGAATGTCTTCTCCTCTTTTCCGTAGCCTCATTTCCTTCATACATGTTTCTCCCCTTTTAATGCAAATTTCATTGTTCTAATATGTTTTTTCAACCTTACCTTTCCCATAATATAAAACTTATCATAGTGCTAATTTTATCAGTAACATTTGGGGAAAATAAGCACATTGTTTGGCTTTGCTTCTTCTGGCTAGGTGTAACATCTTACCATCTCTTTGAAATTCAAACTAACCTAATTTATCTACAAATGCAAATGTTCCTTACACCTCACATTCTAAAACTTCAGCTATGTTTACGTATTTAGCATTTCAAATCTAGTATTTTGTTGATAACTCAAAGCTTCCAGATCAGATCAGAATTTCAAAGAGATGATTAGATGTTACACCTAGCCAGAAGAAGCTAAGCCAAACAGCATATTTATTTTTCCCAAATGTTACTGATAAGATCAGCTGTCTCCAATTCAATTAAGCCCCCCCCACCCCTCCGCCACCACACATGCATACAAACAGAGAAACTAATCCAAACTCAACTATTAACCCACTTTTACAATAAGTCACAGCAATATTATGAAAATGATTAGATTTTCATGACACCTCCCTCCTTATGGGAAAATGTAATGTCATAATTTAAAAAGACGGCTTCAGTTTCTTAACCTATTTTACATTGCCTCCTATACTTATCTATATACTCACACAATTACTTTATCAGATGCATGCATTAACATAATGTATATACAAATCCTTGGTAATAACAGAAATCATTCCAGTCCAGTGTCCAGGTTTTTAAATGTCCAATTTCCCTTTGAGCTTTAAAATCTTGACAATGCATCTGCGATTAGATTTTCTCATCTAGCCACATGTATATTTAATGGTTAGATTAAATGGTTGCAGTAATAAACTCCATCTGAATAGCCTTGCACTTCAGTCTCAAAATTTGTCCAGAAACTTTAAGATTGTGGTTCAGGCACAGGAAAAAAACAGTGGTTCATGTACAAGTAAATCAGGAAGAATCAGTGATAGGTAAAGATGTGGGAATGTGTTCACAATTAACCCAAGAGAGTTCTGAGGAACAAGTTTCAGGAATGTTTAAAGATTTTGTATGTGAAGGGGAAGTCTTTCCATGTGTACAGGGTGGAGTAAACTTTAAGATTATAAACAATTGTTTCTGACAAATTGTTTGCAAAGTAAATCTCAAAATGCTGCAATGCTAACATCAGACCCAGAGTCTCCTTTTCAATCGTTGAATATCTTCTCTGTTGTACATTCAACTTCTGTGAAAAACACCCTATCGGTTTTTCAATTCCAGTTTCATGTTCTTGTAACAGTACGGCCCCAATGCCTATATTGCTTGCGTTAACAGCCAACTTAAATTGCTTGGCATAATTGGATACTAACAAAACTGATGTTGTTGTCAATACAGTTTTCAAACTGTCAAATGCCTTCTGACACCCCTGTGTCCATTAAAACTTCATGTTCTTTTTTAATAGTTCAGTCAATGGAGCAACCACACTGTTAAAAATTGTTTTCCGCTTACTCTTTAAATTTACCTTCCACTATGCAGTAGGTTTAGCATCTCCATGAAATTCGCTTATTTTCATGTGTTTCTGAAATACTCCCTCTGAACAACAAATATCACTATCCCACGACATTAAGGATTGACTGTGTGTCTTAAAATTTTGATATCTTTACCTACTCCACCCTGTACACATGGAAAGACTTCCCCTTCACGTACAAAATCTTTAAACATTCCTGAAACTTGTTCCTCAGAACTCTCTTGGGTTAATTGTGAACACATTCCCATATCTTTACCTATCACTGATTCTTCCTGATTTACTTGTACATGAACCACTGTTTTTTTCCTGTGCCTGAACCTCAGAACCCCCAGTACTTTTACTTCCAGAACTTTTTTGCATCCCAATAATCTGAACAGATTTACCCTGTAATTTCCAACACACTGACTTCATGTGCCCAACTTTATTACAGTGAAAATAGTTCAAATTTTTAAGTGTCACTTCTACTTTCAGCACCTTCCTTTTTATTCTGAACTAACGCATAATCATCATCTATCTCTGCCGCTTGCCTTACTGTTTTAACCCTCTATTCCTCTACATGAGTTCTCACTACCGAAGGAATTGAATCTTTAAATTCTTCCAAAAGAATTACTTCTCTAAGAGCTGCATATGTTGTCTCTATCTTTAATGCCCATATCTGCCAATCAAGATTACTTTGTTTTATTCTCTCAAGCTCAATATAAGTTTGCCCGGGCTGTTTTTTCATATTCCTAAATTTCTGCCTGTGTGCCTTAGGAGCCAACACATATGTACTCAAAATAGCTTTTATTTAAACTACATCATAGTCCATTGATATTTCTTCTGACAGTGAAGCATAAACCTCATGTGCTCTAACCACCAACCTAGATTGCAATAACAATGTCCAGTTTTCTTATGGCCATTTCACATGTTTAGCTATCTTCCCAAATGAAATAAAGAATGCCTCCACATCTCTTTCATCAAATTTTGGAAGAATTTGCACAGATTTAAACATGTCCCCACTAGGTTTTAGGTTAAAGGTTTTTTTCATCATCAGAACCTTCCTCAGCATCTGATGTCTCCTTTTTAAAATCTAGTTTTGTAAGCTGGTACTCTCTGTCTCTTTCCTTCATTCTCTCTTCCTTTTCTAATTCCACTATTTCAGATTCTCTTTCTTGTCTTTTTCTTTCTCGTGCCTTTCCGCCAATTTCCGTTGGAATGCCCTTTCTCTTTCCTTTTCTTTTTTTTTGCTGCCTCTAGTTCAAGTTTTCTCATTTCCATTGCTTGTTCAAATTCAAGCCTCTTCATTTCTAACTGAAGTCTCACTACATCCAGCTGTTTGTCACTAGTGACAGGTACCCTTTCCAACTGTGCTATCACTTCAACTATGTCTGCTTTCTCTGCTCCTACATGTAACCTCAACTGCAAGTTATCAGCGAACTCTGCTAACTTACCCTTAAATGCATTTTGTAACCCAATCAGTTATATCGTCTACTCCCAAAAATTTTTTAGCCATGGACACAGCAGTCTTACCACTTTAAGAACACCCCACACCAACTCTTGAATTCAAAGCACCTCTCGTGCTCTTAACCTTAAGAGTCACCAACTCCAAACCAATTAAGGAATTTCAAAAATATCGCACAAAGAGCCCCAGATTTGTCATGATGTGGCAGATGATGTGCTCCAGGCAAATCAAATCCACAAAGGAAACTTGATCACATGGCCACAACTGTTTTGCAATTTGTATTTTATTTCAAGATGCTTGCCCTGAATTCAGAAGTAATAAGACTACCACAAATCCAGAGGTTTTAGAAAACTAAATTAAACATTTATTAACAAAAGAAAAGATTTCAAGCACATACACAGGTCTACAAATTACTACTATAATAACTCCTAAAACCCCTAACTAATCCTTTTATATTTTCAATCATGCAAGAGGAATGATTTAGTTTGCTCAAGTTCCAATAAAGACTCTTCACTTTAAGTGGTAACCTATCTCTTTCCCTTTCAAGCATTGTAATCAACCGTGACCCTCAAGTCCAGCTAGGTACTCTCCTTAACTCTCTTATGAGTGCTGCTGTGAGGTGCGATCCCTGTCCTTGAAGCCATGGTGGAGGCAGGCTGCTAATTGTGATGCCATGTGGCCTGGGGTGACCTTGGTGGCCCTCCCACCCAGAGGCCAATTAAGGACCTCTTCCTGCTGCCCCTGGCATTTTGCTAACAGAGGGTGGACCATCTGGTGCATGGAAAGGCTGCCTGGTGAACCCTGGTGGCCTTGCTGTTTACTCGGGTGGGGTGGCAGCCTGCCTATTTGAGCACTCTGTGCCACTCGAGGCCCCTCCGCCCAGTGGCAATGGCTGCCCCCATGGATATGGCACTTTGTATCTGCCCTCACCAACCCCAAACCTCCTTGCCTGGTTCAGGTGCTGTACACCACACTTACTTAGTTGGATAGGCATGGCGTCCTCTTTTTCCAGGTGCAGTCTCCCCCAGTCCCGGTGGTACTGCTGAGACTTACTGAACTGCTGGTCTTCTCATCTCGGAGCAGACAGACATCATTTAAAGGGACGGCAGCCCCCATGGCAACTAATTATTTGCCGAAGCCAAGTAAAATGCAGCTGGGGATGTTCCCACAAACAGCCGAGGCAGGGTCGCCCCTGGTTTCCAGCCCTGTCATTAGGGCCCCTGCTCTGCTGATAACATATTGGCCATTGTCTTCATCAAAAATTTCAGTAAAAGAGCCCAATAAAATCTGAGCAGTGAAGCTTTTACAATATATTTTACTACTTTGCTCCAGTAAGCACAACTATTTCAAACACCATCCATCCAGAATTTTATCTCAGCTATCTAGTTTTTAGTATTTTCTTCAGACCTCTATCATTGAATTTTAACCCATATTGTTGCAAAGGACAGAAGAAATCAAGGAAATTGGAATTAAGGGTAGAGTTTTCCGTTTGACACGTAAAATGATGCATGGTGACGTTGGGCAAGTGCCCCGACATCACTGCGCGCCATCACGATATTTCGCTGGGCCGGTGCGTGATGAAGTCTGACACACGCCCGCCATTAATTAACAGCTAAGGCCCTTTAATGTTCAAATCGACGCCAATTTTTTGGTGCCCATGCAATCTTTGAGTCGGTGCACGAGCACAATGGGCAGGCGGCTAGGAGATATTTGTATTAACCTCATCCACGGGCGGGATAAGAGGGCTCACTGGGGTTGTGAATCTGCTCTGTGAAGTATTTATTGTTGGGAAGTTTTTTAAACTTGCCTGTGTGATCTGCAGTACTTCAAAATGCATACCACCTGCTTTTTCTGGACTCAACCTTCAGGTCAGCATTCTGCACTGAGGAATCTCTTTTGGGCCTGCAGGTTTCAGGATGCCTTCCCTTGGCCTGGGTATGGGAGCTGATCTGTCCACTGGAGGCAACTCCTCTGAGGAGGAAGGGAGGGCTAGAATGGAGAGGTAGCCAGGAGTGCACAATCAGCTTCGAGGGGGGCCACCCTTGGAAGGACATGCGCAGGCACAAGGGGTGCAGAGTGAAGAGGTAGTCCAAGGCAGAAGGGGCCGCAGAAGACTCCACTATCCTGCTGCTAGGGTATACAGGTGGCGAAGCAGCTACCTCAATATATCTAAGGTGCAGTTCCAAAGGAGGCCCTGTCTCTCAAGGGAGACAGTCAACTATATCTGTCAGATGACTGGGCCTGAGATCTTCCCTAACTGTATGGGCGGACACCCATGCCAGTAGCCCTGAAGGTCACAGGTGCCCTCTACTTCGATGCCTCTGGCTCCTTCCGGGGCTCAGTGGGTGATCTTTGTGGTGTCTCCCGATCAGCTGTCCACACTTATGTCAAAGAGGTGACAGACGGTCTGTTCAGGCATGTGTTGACCTTCATCCACTGCCATTTGGACCAGGCCAGACAGAGCGAGCCAGAGGTTTCACAGCCATTGCTGGCTTCCCCCGTGTCCAGGGTGCAATAGACTGTAAACATGTGGCCATCAAGGCACCAGCAGGTGAGCCGGTGCCTTCGTCAACAGGAAGGGCTTCCACTCCATGAATGTGCAGATAGTGCGTGATCACAGGATGCTGATTCTGCAAGTCTGTGCAAGGTACCCAGGCAGCTCCCACAATGCCTACATGCTCAGACACTCCCAGGTGCTGGGGTTCTTCAGTGCTCTGGCCCAGCTTGATGGTTGGCTGCTAGGTGACAAGGGCTATCCCCTCAGAAGGTGGCTCATGACGCCTCTCCGCCATCCAAGAACAGAAGCTGAGCAGCGGTACAATAGGAGCCACGCCTCCACAAGGGCTGTGGTGGAGAGAAGCATCAGAATTCTCAAGTTGCGCTTCTGGTGCCTGGGCCGCTCAGGAGGCGCATGCCAGTACCCCCCAGATCGTGTGTCGGTAATAGTGGTTGCATGCTGCGCTCTCCACAATCTTGCGCTGGAAAGGGGGGACACTGGACAACGAAGACGTCGACGCAGTGGCTGCAGCTGCACACAATGAGTCCAGCAGTGAGTCCGAGGATGCGGAAGCACAGGGAAATGTTGAGGGGATAGACGCCGACTCAGGATTACTCCAATGAACCTTCAGCTAGCACAACACAGATGGATCACCAGGACAAGCCTGGGCTGCCGTCTCGATACTCGACATCCAAGTGCAAAATCTGCCAGGTCAGCAGCACTAACTAAGGGTTTTATAAATAAAGCTGAATGTCCAACAAATCACTCGTTATACTTTTGTCAACCATACACCTGCAGAAGAAATGAGGCACCCTCAGCCATGGTCACACATCCGCATTTAATGTGTGAAGCAAAAGAACTTATCATAAAGAGAAAACAATAGTATTAACAATCAAAAAGAACTAATAAGGACCTCAACTCGGGCCAACACAAAAGCATCAGTAAAAAACCAGTGGTGTGCCTAAGATGTCTTATACTTTAATTTACGGGTGCTACATCCTGGTGCTGCTCCATCGCTCGGAGTGGTATCTGAGCCAGCTTGCTGACTCTGCTGTCCTGCTGGCCTTGATGACCTTGGCAGTCGTCCTCTGGCCCGTGGAGCCTGTGCTGGCCCTGCCTGGGAGGGAGCTGCCAGTTCCACAGCTGCCATCTCCCCAGTCGACGCAGCCTCACCGGATGAAACGGTCACTGGGGGAGGGGCAAAGGAGCTGGTGCCCTCACCCGGAGTTCCCTGAGAGGAGCCCACAGAGACTACAGGCAGTTGCTGCGCTGACTTAAGGTCACTTCAGACCCTCCTGCTCACTGTGGATGGATGGGCAATGAGCTGGGAAGCTTGATGCCTAAACCATCTCCCACACTGGCACTGACCAGCTGAGGTCAATGCTGATGTGAGGGCTTGCTGGTCAGAGCACATCCTCAGGAAGTCCTGGCGGGTCTCCTGGAATAGACTCTCCACGGGAGTCGCCACTTTCTCCACGGAGGACACATGGTGCTCAGTCATATAGCTCATTGCTTTGGCGAGAGTCCGCATAGACTCCTCCACCACGGAAACCAAGCCAAACATAGCCCCATTTGTCTCCCCCAGATGCTCCCACAAACCCAGCCTCATTTCCTGCAGCTGCTGCGTCGCCGACGACTCCAGAGGTACAGCATCAGGCACCAACTGGCCCCTGCAGTCCTCCGACTGCTGGCATCATGGGCACTCTCTGTCTCTGCCAGCTTCTCCAGCGAGTGTGAAGTGCCTTCACCGCTGTGCCCCAGGACATTAGCTGATGCTCCAATTCCCACCAAGCTGCTAGTATCTGCGCTGGTGCCTGCCTGGCAGATATGGTGTGATGCTGGTGAGACTTCAGGCCCCTCAGGTGTGAGAGGAGGCATCTGCTGCTCCTCCTCCCGGCCCTGCTCCAATGATGCTGAAAGGAAGAACAAGGACAGTGGATCAATTAACATGGAGACAGTGACAAAGTTCATCCCTGTCCTTTTGGCTCATTATGCACTCAACCTTCCAGAACCAATGGTTCAGCAATGTTGCAACAATAACTAAGTTAACAATCATCAGTGCTTTGGCCGTTCGGAGGACAATGCTGACCTCACTGTTGGGCATAAATGCCTGGCCATGGCACCCCAGCCTCACCGACAGCAGTAGACCTGGCCGCATGGCGTCTCTCCAGTTCGAGGGCCTCCTACTCGAAGTGGTTTAATATGAAGAGCTGTGCCTGGCCACCTCCAGTCCTCACACACTCGGCCACATTCTGCACATTCTTCTCCTGAAAAAGAGCGAAGAGCATTAATTAGGGCAAATTGCACATGGGCTCAGTTAGCGCACGGCCCACCTCAACTATAGTCGGACATATCAGGCCTCCAGTGCCTCCTCACCCCGCTGCAGCCGATCACTCAGACAAAGATGCCAGGCCTGCTCCCCAGAGCCCTCCTTGGACACATGCTGCCTACATCACATTGGGAACCACACGGTATTTCCTCCCATAGCAAGGAGGCGCAAGCACATGCAGCGTAGAGGGCAGCAGATGGTTCGTTGCCACGCTACCTTGAAGCTCCCCTTCCACCATCTCATCACCCTGACTAGGACATGTCCTGGAGTTCTGAGTCTGCGCCTAGGTGCAGCTCCTCCAGGTTGCCCCTAAACCAGTCATGTGGGATTCAGATCAACTCATGCATGGGGGACAACCCATCTCCTCATGACGTACTCAGGCTGACTTCAGCATAGGCACTACCTGCTTGCCCATCCAGCAAAGGAAAAATGTCGTCAATAATTCAATGCAATCATGACACTGAGACCAAGGGGTTGGGGGGAGGGGGGTGGGGGCACAGAGAGTAAAGTTACCTGCTGAGCTAAATGCCCAATGCCAACATGGTACTCGTCCTGCCAGAGCGCAACAAATCATTGAAGTGCTTACAGCACTGGATCCACATGCGCCACTACACGTCGCGGGAGCTCACCACCTCCACCACCTCCTCCCAGGTACGTTTCGTTATGTGGGGGGGGGCCTCCTCCTCCCATCCTGGGGGACCAACACCTCCCGCCGTGGTGCCATCTCCTCGAGGAGGGCAACAAGGCAGTCATCAGAGAAACGAAGGGCGCACTGGCCGCTCGCTGGCCTACCCTCCGGCCTGGCCTGCTCACCTGAACCCTTCTGTCGTGGCCTAGCACTGCCCATTGTGAGCAGCCTACAAAAGGCTGCCAGGCCTTCTTTCAAACAGACTGCCAGGTCGCCATTGGACCCGGCGGTCTGTGCACCCTCACTGCCGCCCGCACACTCTGGCTATCCTTGGGAGTCGGGAATTACGCTGGGCTGCCTGCGTAAAATGGCGGCACAGCACGGACCCAATCGCGGGTGGCCATCGGGTCCATTCCCGCTCCTGCTCCACCACTGTACCCCACACGCCCCCCACCCTTCCACCCCACGGCCAAACTGAAAATTCTGCCCTAAGTGTGGGTAACATTGGGTTACATCCCAGATTTGCACTAAGTGCGGTGGGAAAAAGGACATTTTACCCACTGGCTGCAATGGCAGATTCTCACGCCCGTATCGTCCCAATCCCACCTCATTAATTATGCATTCTCACGAGAAATGATGCTACAATGGCAGTTGGGCTCTCAATCACCCGAAACACCATCACCCCACTGCCTTACCACACTGGGCACCATATTTAAAGTTCAGTCACACACACACACCCTCCAGTGCTTCCAGCCCACGACTGCTGCAAAGTTGACATGGCCCCGAAAGTCAAGAAAACTGCAGCTCCCCCATTTAATGACTCATCCCTCAAATGCCTTTTGGGTGAAGTGGAGGCCTGCCACGATGTCCTCTATCCCCACTCTGGCTGCAGGTTGCGCAGCAACCTCACAAATCCAGCATGGAAGGTGTTGGCAATTGTGGTCAGCGTCAATGTCTTACAGGGCAGCCACCCAGTGCCGCAAGATGAATGATCTCTTCAGTTCTGCCAGGGTAATTCACTCTTCTCTGACACTCAAAGCACACATTCACAAACCCATCACACATCCACAGGGATCTCACTCACTGACAGTTCAAGCGACATCACCATTCATTCTTTCACACTCACTGTCATTGTCCTCATCACGGCCATAGGACCACTCACCACCCAAACAGACCAGGCATACTTATCATCTGGCCTGTCAGGCATCCTGCTTACATTCTTTCCATCTCTATTCATGCAGGACAAGTTGGCACACAACAAGTGGGAAAGGTTGCAGACTGGTGGAGGAATGCCTGAAATCAAGGTCCCCATGGACTTTGAAAACTGAGCCATCCAGCTGGCTGGTGAGGTTCTGGACCAGTCCTGTGCTGATGATGAGGTCGGCGGTGCTCTACCAAGTGAGGATCCAGCAGTGCTACATCCATCAGACAACAATGCTGTGAATGATGTGTCCTGTGTCACAGGCCACTGCCATGCACTAATTATCTATCCTTGCTTTCGCAGGCACATCTGGGAAACAACTGACAGAGTCCAAGGCCCGGGGCCTCCAATCAAGTCCCGAAGAAACATCTGAAGAGGAATCTGAAGGCACCTTCATTGAAAACCAGTTACAGCGTTCACCTACACCCTCCACCAGCGCAGAGACACGTACCACGGTGGGACCTAGCTTTAGAGTAGCCTCAGGATCACAATCTGGTGAGCACATTGCTGTCTGATCCACAGATCCTTTCCAAGTCTCTGGCACTCGGAGGACTGCTGGAGGCCAGAAATCTGCTAACTCCGAGTCAGATGATGAGCCTCTGGACTTGGTCATGTCACAGTTACTGGAGCTGTAGAGGCAAGCTCGGGGACATCAGGATGGGATGTCCACTACATTCCTCAGATTGCCAGGCATGAAGGAGAAGTCCGTCTGCCTTCAGGTTGAGGAGTAGTGCTGGCATGCGAACACACCGAGGTCAACACTGGTAGGATGAGGACCACCTTGGAGACCTTGGTCCAGGACATAGATCCTGCACTGCCGCATGGGCTGAACTCCATCATTGACGCCATAGTTGGCCTCCAACAGTGTGTATGCGAGAAGGGTGCAGGGCAGTTTGATCTCACTCCAACTACCTCTTCTCCTCAAGGAGCCACCAAGGGCCCTCGGGTACCCACAGGGAGAAGGATCAGCAGGTGCACACTCTGGGCCCATCTACCCAGGTGACTCTGAGAGTGTCTGGCCCATCTGAACCCCCTCTTCCCATGACCCGGAGCTCCAGCTCCACAGGCCGAGGAGGGTGCCACTGCCAAACAGCAGGACCCTGAAAGTAGGCTGGGGCCCTCCAGGTCTTGGCCCTCCAGACGACGCCTGCCAAGGTCATCACAGTCAGCAGGCTGCCTCCACCTCTGCGATGGATGTTCCAGGAGCACCAAAACGTATCGGCAGGGTTAGGAAGGTTAAGAAGATGTAACTCTTTTGAGTACAAACCCGTTTCCATCTGTTTCAGATGAAGTTATATTGTTTCATAGTTTGCCATTGTGAGATTTGAACTCTTGATAATCTTTTAAATGAAAACCAAATCAACAAAATTGGGATAAATCAGGCACAGCCCCTAATTCAGGTCAGCTGTAAAACCAAGAACAAAGTTTAAAGGAAACTTACAAACTTTAAATCAAAATGTGATTAAAGGGGTCAACAAAACACCCCAGTCCCCGCGGTGCCCACCAAGCACGGAAGGCCTCGAGAGTGCCAGCAGACACCGCGTGCTCCCTCTCCAGGGACATCCAGCAGCGAACGTAGCCGCAGAAGAGGGACAAACAATCGGGCGGGACTCCCCCGTCGATCGCCCGCTGCCTGGACCTATTACTGGCCAACTTGGCCAGGCCCAGGAGCAGGTTCACGAGGAGGTCCTCCTCCTTCCCGACCCCCTTCCGCACCGGGTGCCCATAGATCAGGAGCGTGGGGCTGAAGTGCAAACAAAACATCAATATAAGGTTTTTCAAGTAACTAAAAAGGGAGTGCAGCCTACAACACCCTATGTATACATGGTCCACGGACTCCACAAGACCGCAAAAAGGGCACGTGTCCTGAGAGTTCGTGAACCTATGCATCCTCTTATTATAGGGGACTGCTGCATGCAACACCCTCCAACTCAGGTCCCCGATAGAAAGGGGGAGGACACCTCCGTAGAGGGCCTCCCATTGGGGGCCTCCACCGCCGGATGGCAACAAGGCACGCCAGGGCGTGTCCGGTCGATGGACAAGGGCGAGAAAATGGAAGGTGTGCAGCAGCAGTCCGTACAAAAAGCCCCTCTTTGCCGTGCCAAAAGGCACGGAGGGCATGTCCCCGAGGCGGCTCATATTGCGGGGCACCAGCACCCGAGGGAGGGCTCGGGGCTTGGGGCCAATGTGGAATTCTGTCCGAACAGGGGAACGTTCAGACGGAAGACCACCGCGCACCTGGGTCACCTCAAGACCCAAAGTAACGTCAGGTCCGAGCACGACCGTTCTCAGGTTTTGGATGGCATCGGCTGCGACCTGGACACTCACAGACGCGCGTCACGCCAACTCCTGCGGGAGCATCCAGCCCAGTCCTCCGCCACCCAGCACGTCCCCGATCCTAGTCACCCCTGCGGCCACAGCCCTCCTCTCCGCCAACCACTGAAAAGGACGGAGGGGCGGATTCCTGAGCAGCGGCTCTCTGACAATAGCCGCTACTCCTGACGGGGGAGAGCTGCGTCGCGAGGCGACCACTTTCCAGACTTTGATCAGGTCCTGGTAAAAGACGGGCAACGCCTGCAAGGAGCCACCGAGGCCCAGCTGTTCTATAAACAGGAGCTGCACGTCATAATTCAGGCCGTGCACCTGACGGAAGAAGTACGTCATCAGGGCACACCATCTAGGAGGAGGCTCGACGTAGAGGTATCGCTGCAGGGTCTGAAGGTGGAAAGTCGCCACCTGTGTGCGTAGGCACACTAGCGCCTGACCACCCTCCCTAAGCGGGAGACTCAGAACCTCGGCAGCGACCCAGTGCAATCTTTTGTCCCAGAAGAAGTCGACTAACAATCTCTGGATTCTTGTGACAAAGTAAAAGTTGCTCAGTCAATGTAACTCTTTTGAGTACAAACCTGTTTCCATCTGTTTCAGATGAAGTTACATTGTTTCATAGTTTGCTATTGTGAGATCTGAACTCTTGATACTCTTTTTGAGTAAACCTGTTTCCATCTGTTTCAGATGAAGTTATATTGTTTCATAGTTTGCCATTGTGAGATTTGAACTCTTGATCTTGGGGTTACAAACCCAGTACCATAACCACTTGGCTATTTAGGCCAAGCCGTTAAGAAGATGTATTTGTACAGCTTGAGCACGGTTATTAATCACTTGTACATAATGTTCACGCTTGTGAGTAAACTCCCAAGAATGTCTCCTTGCCTATGACTCCTTGTTCTGATGAGCAGTGTCTGTGTCACTCAGATGTGAAACTTTGGTTCCTGCACAAGATAAAGGCAGGTGTCTAAGCCCAGGGCCTGTTCCCTGTGCTTTGTGCAGGCTTCAGACCAAAGTGACGGTCCAGCCTTACTCTCCCTGGACATATTACTGATGTCTGCAGCTCAATGGTGCTCGTCATTGCTGCCAGAATGTTGTGGGCGTGCCTCACAGAGTTCGTCATTCTCTCTGTGTGCTCTCAGCACCTTCAAGGTGGGGGTGGATCTCATCTTGTCAGCAGCTGTGACCAGTGACACTGTGCTCCTGAAGGGCTCAGGTGCTGATGGCTGACAAAGGATCAGGTGCATTTAAAGTTTCATGGCTGCATCTCCCTGATATGACCCTCATCACAGAGCACAAGCGACCTGCCTTTGGCCAGACAGGAGACAGACATTCTCAGAGGCTATGTGAAGATCTGTGGACTGTCCTCACTGTATATCATCATCGTCCTCCTGGAATCGAACGACTGCGTCTCCATGACAGGAGCATTATCACAGAGGGTATTTGCACTGCATTAGCCAGACTGAAGTCAAATATTCACAGATGCAATGTGAGGATCTATGATGTGTCCACGCTGGATGTTTTCATCATCCTTTAAAAATCTAGCAGCTATGATAGCCTCCCAAATGCACCTGCCTCATCTGGCCAGTGCAAAGGCCTCATTGCCTTCATCGTCACCTTCGAGGACCTCCTCACCCTCATCCCCGTCAGCGTCCTCCTCATCAGAGGAGACCTCTCAGCTCCTCCATCTCCTCCTCAGTCAGCTCCTCTCCCCATTGCAGCGCCAGGTTGCAAAGGGCTCAGCAATTGAAGACGATGCATGACGCCTTCTGTGGACTGTATTGCAGGGCTCCACCAGACTGGTTCAGGCACCAAACCTAATTTTCAGCATCCCAATCATTTGATTCGCCAAGTTGCATTGAGTTGCAGCATGAGCCTCATTGTACCTTCACCCTGCTGAAGTCTGAGGCCGCTGCAAGGGTGTCATCAGCCACGTCCTCTGCGGGTAGCCCTTGTCCCCGAGGAGCCATCGCTGCAGCTTCTGTGGACCCTGAAAGACATCAGGGATTTGTGACCGACTGAGAATGTAGGAGTCATGGACACTCCCTGGGAACTGTGCGCAGATCTGCAGGATGCATTTGTGGTGGTTGCATACCAACTGCACATTCAGCGAATGGAAGCCCTTGTAGTTAACATACTTGACCGCTTATTGCGACGGAGATCTCAGCGCCACGTGAGTGCAGTCGATGGCACCCTGCGCCTGTGGGAAACCCGAGATCACGGCAAATCCAATCACTCTTGTATCCTGGATGTCCTGATCCTGGGGTAAATGCAGAAAGTTGTGTGCCCTCACAAAGATGACGGCCGTAACCTCGTGGATGCATTTGTGGGTGGAGGCTTGCGGTATCCCACAGAAGTCACCTGTGGAGCCCTGAAAGGAACCACTGGCTTAAAAATTGAGCACCAAAGTCACTTTCATGGCCCTGGGCAGTGGATACCCTCCATATCGCCATGGTGCCAAATCCTGCAGCAGGTGGCAGATGTGACAGATCAGTTCCCTAGACATGCGTGGAGTATGGCAAAACTGGTTCTCGGTCACTTGCAGGAATGAAAGGTGGAATCTATAGACCCTGGGTGTCGCTAGGCACCAACCAGCAATTGCTTGCTGTGGCTCTTCAGCGGCGTGTGCGGGAGCCCCATCCGCCCCTTCTTCTTGAGGGTGCCCTCCTTCCTGTGCACAACCAAGCACCCCTGTCACTCTCATCTCCATCATCTCCACCCTCTGTACACCACGAGGCTTAAAGCTAGTTCACCAGACTCTATGCTCCTGATGTACTCCTCCAGCAGGCTGAAAGAGAGAGACAAGTGGGTTAGCTTGTGTGTACTAAGAACCTCTCTTGGTTAAGTCTGAAGGCCCCTTAACATATCATGGAGAGTGCTGGCCAACACTTGAATGGCCAGAGTTTAGTGCGCTGCATGGCTGCCCAAAACCCCACCCTCCTCTGCCCCACTCCACCTGACCAATGGACAGCAGCTTTACCAGTTGGACTTCATGTTGTGCTGTCTGCTCAGATGCAGGCATTCTCCTAAGCCGCGCTGCAAGGCTGCACTGTTAGCTTGAAGCATGGGGGAGACTTGTCCAAACCAGAATGATGAATTTGCAAGGGGCTGTGAGCACCTCCATCGTGATTGCTCCATGGCCAGCTTTTGCAAGGAGATTGTACTATGTGTGCAGTTGTCCAACTGTTCTGCAGTCAACTGAAACGCTTATTAGTTTGCAGTCTGTGTCCAAGGGGTGAAAAGCTCTGGAGCGCATGTTGGTCATTTCATGCCTCTGTGTTGCTTGAGTGGGCAAATAAGTTAGAGGCCTGACTCCAAGTATGTCAATGTAGCTGCATCTGAACTGTCTCAGGGCAGAGGAATGGCCGCTTCCCTTCCCCCACCCCGCACATGCTTGTGCATCACCATCAACCACAATACAGCCCTTGCATCTGTCCCAACTTGCCTCAATGCAATGCAGCCCTTGCCACCTCCCCCAACTCACCTCAACCACAGGTCAGCCCTTGCTTCCCCCCAACAATGCGCCTCAACCTTGAAGTCCAACAGGCGGCACTCGCAAGTACTACACAATGTTACTGTGCACTAACCTCCGAGTTCCCCTCGAAGTACAGCCCACCAAGTGCACGTGTGCTGTGAAACACATTGGCGTGTGCTCAGATGATTCCGGCCGACTGGCCTTATGATGATATGCTGATATATTAAAAAGAGGTTCCTGACACCCAGTGGCAGGAAACACAGCTTGACTTTGACGGCAGAGTGGAAGATCGCAAGCTGCTTTCACAATGTCGTGAAACCAATTTTTGGCCTTCTCGCCATATTGGCCGTTCACACCGCTGAACATGCCCGAAAAGTCCGCCCATTGTCTCCAGTAAAAAGTTTTCTGCACTTTGGTCCTTGCTAGTTTTCAGTTCAGTTTCATGAAGGGCTTTTTGGAAGACAATATTCTCAATGAACTCCTAGATCTTTTAGATTTTGTGCAAATTATTTGGCGTAAACAGACTGACTTTTTGTTGAATCTCCACTTCCATCTCTGATAAACTTCCAATCTCCGCCATGTGCTGTGAGTCCGCGCTTCTCCACGGTGCAGTGATGCAGTCAGAAAGAGAAAAAGAGATGGAAATGAAGAAAAGCCCTCACGGTATTCTTACACACTCAGATAGGTGTTAACGGACCCCAGGCACTAAGTTACCCAACAGTCATTTTGGACCCTGTCATTGCTTTTCATAAGGGATTAAAAAGAGCCCAAATATAAAGTTCAGGCTGGGACAGGAATCACTCCTGCTGAGCTGCAATGTTTCCTGTTTGTCAATGTGTTGGTTACCATGGAAATAACATTTTACAATAGTTGTTCCTACCTGTTCCACAAGCAGAACTAAAAGGATGTTCCTTCAGGAGTGAATGTGTGTATTATGTTGTCGTAAAAGTCCTTGCTTGTGTTTCTGAGGAAATCTTTCATGTACCACTCCACAACAAGAAAAAACATTCAAGTATAAGGATTTTACGAAATGAAGATTACAACACCTACGATTATGGGTTTCATGTGAAATTCTAAACATATAAAGAATACTGTAGATAGAGAAGTCTGGTATGAAACATATTCCTACAAAGTTCAAAATCTGGAATTTGATCCCCGTAAAATGCTGCGATCCATAGGTTAATTGTCGCCTTCAAGACTGGGATTGATAGATTTCTGTTGGATAAGGCTATCACGGGATTTAGAACAAAATTGGGCAAGTGCAGCTGAGGAATAGATCAGTCATGATCTAACTGAATGGCAGGAAAGGCTTGAGTGACTGAATGGCCTATTCCTGTTCCCATGTTTCTAAATTGTGTAGGCTGACTACTCATGGCAGGCCTGAGTGAGTTAAAAGCAGTGCCATAAACAATAAAATTTCTATCTAATCCCACATAGTATTCCCTCATTACAGCAGAGCTTAGCTATTATAAAACAGTATGAATGGATTTTTAAGAGATTTCTTCAAATCGCTCCCCTGTACCCACCCCCCAGCTCCATCCCTTAACCCTACTCTCCTGAAGGTAATTATCATGCTGCAATAGGTCCAAAGGGTAGCATAAATCCCCCCAGTATCCAGCCATTCTTAATGTGTGAGTTTCAGTTCAGCTGGAGTTACCTCAATGCTGGCACACTTACCCACAGCACCATGATCTCCACCATGGGTAGGGCAAGGAGGCAGATCCTGAATCCACCCTAGCCAGAACAGGAATCAAGCCCCATACTGTTGGCACCAACCTGATCCACATCAAGCATCCAGCCAACTGAGCCAACTGACCCCCCATGGAGACCAAGTTGCTGAGACAATATACACTTTTTACATGCATGTTGCAGTAAAGAGCAACGAACAGTGACGGTAAAGGCTCCAATTTTCTTTCCATCACATGGCTGACCAGGCATCTCTCCCACTCTCACCATCTGCCATTTATTGAGGGATTTGCAGATTGATACTCAACTTGTTTGGCGACATTATAAATGCACCTTCCTTGGCCATTAAGTCTGAGAGTGGGACTTGAATTTGGAGATTCAGGCTCAGAGGCAGACATGCTACCCCCTGAGACAGCAGACCTCCTCAACATTAAAATACTGCTTGGTTTATGGCAGGCTATTCCACTGTGGGACACATCCCAGACAAGTCTGATTCTATTCTCACCTGATATCCACATTAGTGTACATTCAAGTAGAGGCTACTGCATGGTGATCAGGGACAGGCTGTTTTATTTTTCTTGTTCCTCCACTGCAGATGTTCATTTTCTATCCTGCAGATCTGCTGCATTTACCCATTGACCCATGAGGCAAAAATAATTCTGATCGTTGCTCTGATCAGAACTGAAGCTTCTCTTTATGGTAAATCTAAAGTGAAACAACATGTACTGATCATATTATTTATTTCCCCTGGTATTATTCAGCCTACAATAATCAGAACTAAAATCATTAAAGTAAACAGCACTTCTTTTGTATGTATCAGTTCCAGTTGAACTGCTTCACTGTACTTCTCCCTTCAATAAATAAGTGTCAAATCTTTTAGTGCTTTTAATTGCAAATTCAAATATTGCCCATACAGACAGAACACTTGTGGTTCTGCTTTTCAGTTGAAGGCTACTGTGTCTAGACTTGTAATGATATGAATATTCTTTGGCAGGCACTCTTGATTTCAATTGTTTTTATACTGCTGTTGGCGACGTTCTTTGACAAAGTTGTTTTGTTCATGTTATTGTTACTATAGTTATATTTTGCCTATACACTTACTACTTGTCCTGGAAATTCCCTTTTCATTACAATTATAGTGATTATAATTTCTTCCATTTTCCAACGATACAATAATGTGAATTTTTGATTTGGGCCTCTGGTCAAGTAGAGGTCATTCAGTATGCAATTAGAATGCCACATCGTTAAGTGCCCCGATTTGGAATATATTTCCAGGGTCAGTCTAAGTAACGTTGAGGAAGTGAGCATTCAGCATGAATAACACCTCTGATCAGGAAGGTGGGAAATCTAACCACAGTAGTTTAAAGGCAGCATTATTTTATTTGACAACATGGCAGTGAGGGTAAGAAATAGGAACACTGAACATTACCTACTTCCAGTTGAGTTGGGTTTTCAGACAGGCTGGCAGGTGGACGGGCTCCTCCTTAGGACTGTTAGATGGTGAGACCCCATAAGGAGCTACTTAGGATGCATTTGAGGAAGTGATCAGCAACGTGAATGCTCAGTGTGCCAATCCGCAGACTGGCTTAGTGTCACAAAAGATCTCGTGACCTCACTGGGTCAGCTTAATTCACATAATTCAACATAACCTAATGTTTATAATATATATTAAGCAAGCATGGCACATGGGGTTAACCTCCACCCTTTCCCATTATTTAGCAGTGTTCTTTCGCTTGCATTTTTAAATGCGTTTCTCTCCACTATAAATTTTTCCATGTTACATAGGTGTATAATATATGCACACAAAATTACACATAGATGTTCTATTAACAATTCAAATTAGCTACATCTTTTACTCTGTTAGCGGGAGAAGACAGTTCATAGAGGGGCAAAACCCAATTACCAGGGATCCTTCCCCCAAATCTATGTCCTCATACTCTGTTCAAGGAGGTGGGTCATTGGGAAGAGATGCCATTAAGGAAGCAGGCGATGGAGGGGTTTGTGAACTGGATCATGTTTGTGAACTGAACAGAGGTGTTCTGCAAAGTGGTCACCCAATCTGAGTTAAGTCTCCCCAGTGTGGAGAACACCACATTGTGAGCAGTGAATACAATATAGTAAATTGATAGAATTACACAAAAATCGCTGCTTCCAGTGGTCCGTCATTTAATTCTCCACCTTGCTGTAACACTGACATCTCCGTCCTTGGTCTGCTGAATTAATTCAGTGAAACTCAGTGTAAGTTTGAAGATCAGTACCTCATCTTTCGATTAGGCCTTTAGAGCCATCAGGACTCAACACTGAGTTCAACAATTCCAGACTGTAGGCCCTGTCCCTTCATTTTGTTTCCTTTTCTTTGCATGTTTTAATTTTTCTCTTTTACTTTTTCTTTCAGACACACCTGTTCTAGGCATATCTTTTGTTTCTTTGATTCTTTCCTTGCCCTATCAACATTCTCTTTGGCTCTGTAAGATGGGCTCTTCTGTCATTCAATCTCTCCTGTCTACCATCCTATCGTGGACCTTCCTTTGTCCTTGTCCCACATACCCCATGCTCAAAACCTATTACATCTCTAACCTTCCCAGCTGTGATGAAAGGTCATCGCCCTAAAACATTGGCTGAATTTTACAGGGGGGGGGTGGGATATTGCTCACTCCCCTGGAATGAAAGTCTGTGTCTCTCCGACAGATGTTCAGCTAGGCCATCCCGCAACAATAAAGCGCTGCCAGCAGCATGAACGAGGTGAAGGTGGGCCTTCCGCCACCCTCCCCCGCCCACAAGTGGGCCTCTCAATCTGATTGGCCAGCAGCTCTAGCAGTCCCAGCAGTGCCAGAACTCGGTGGTGGACACTGCTGGGACTACAAGTTGGCCCCAGGATGAAAAGGACATGGATCCTGGAGTGAGGTAAGTCTGGGGTATTGGATAGGGAGGGATCGGAGAGCTTAGGGAGGGGGCTGAGGGGCAGTGGGTTTTGGAGGCCAAGCAGGGAGGAACAAAGTCAGGACTGGGGGCAGGTTAACACCTTTTTGGGGTGACTCCCGATGGGCAGTCACAAAGACCGTACCCCCTACTTCCTTCTTGACTTTTAAGCAGATTGTTTAATAAAATGGCCTACCCACTCCCACCCACTTGGCCACACTAACTGTTTTATGGCATGGACAGATTAATATTCGGATCAATTGGTTTAAGGGTAACAAGCCCAATTGCCCGTTAATTATTTATTTCAAAATGGCAGGTGGGCTGCCAATTTCAGCGCTTGCCCGTCTACCTTATAATGGGGCTTGGTCAGGGGTGGGAGGGAAGGCGTTGAGCTAGCCAGCTGTCATATTTTATGTGCTTCCCCACCAAAATTATGGCCGGTGGAGGGCAGTGGGGGGGGGGCCTGAAATCCAGCCCATTAATTCTGTTTCTCTCTCCACCGAGGCTGTCTGACCTGCTGAGTATTTCCAACATTGCCAGTTTTTATTGTAAATTTAAATAAATCAGGATTGTATTTCCACACTTGCAGATTGTTCCACAGAAATTACAGGAAACAATGAAGATGGCAATCTAAACAATCACAGGTAATTTCCTCAAACCAGCTCTTCAGCATTCAGTTCTTCAGCATGTTTATCTGCTCAGCTAAGAATAGCCCAAACTCACTTTGGTTACATTCCATAATTTCTGTTTTCATACTCAGGAACAAGATAAGGTAATAAACCTCAGTGACAAAAGCATTCATTACTTCAAACAACTTATAACCTGTAGATAAAAGCAAAAAATTGCGGTGCTGGAAAGAGTTCATGATCTAAAGTTGTTAAACTCAATATTCAGTCCGGAAGGCTGTAAAGTGCCTAGTCGGAAGATGAGGCGCTGTTCCTCCAGTTTGCATTGAGCTTCACTGGAACAATGCAGCAGGTCAAGGATGGACATGTGGACATGAGACCAGGGTGGAGTGTTGAATTGGCAGGCAACAGGGAGGTCTGGGTCATGCTTGCGGACAGACCGAAGGTGTTCCGCAAGGCGGTCACCCAGTCTGCATTTGTCTCTCTTTACAGTCTTCCGGACTGAATATTGAGTTTAACAATTTTAGATCATGAACACTCTCCTCCATCCCCATCCCCTTTTTGATCCCCCTTTTTTCCAATAATTTATATAGATTTTTCTTTTCCCACCTATTTCCATTATTTTTAAATGTATTTCCATCCATTGTTTTATCTCTACCTTTTAGCCTATTTCGATCCCTTCCCCCCACCCCACCCCCACTAGGGCTATCTGTTTCTTGCTCGTCCTGCTTTCTACCCTTAATGTCATCATTAGCACATTCCTTAGATAATATCACCACCTTCAACACCTCTTTGTCCTTCTGTCTATGACATCTTTTGGCAATCTCCACCTATCACTGGCCCCCTATCCAGCTCTACCTGTCCCACCCCCTCTAAAACCAGCATATATTTCACCTCTTTTCTATTTTTCCTTAGTTCTGTTGAAGAGTCATACAGACTCAAAACATTAACTGTGTTCCTCTCCGCAGATGCTATCAGACCTGCTGAGTTTTTCCAGGTATTTTTATTTTCACCTTATAACCTGTGATGGATCTACACAGGAATTGTTAGATGAAAAAGGACAAAGGCCAATCTAGTTTACCTTCTATTACCCTGGTGGTCACATAATGGACACATAACAGTCATTCAATATTTGTGAAGATTGATGACTATTCATAACAATCAATTCTAACAATTAGTCTCCATGCATGAGGAAAATCCTCAGTGAGGTTTCCTCCTGGGAGTGGGTTGGTCACCTCTGTTAAACCCAGAAGTGAATAGATTGGGGGAGAATTGGCATTTGGGTTTGAGAGTTTTAAAATTTTTACTCCCAATATTTCTGCAGATTAATCTTAAATGAAATCCCTATCCCCACCACCCTCCCCCCCGGCCCCTGCCCCACCTCATGCCCCCCCCCCACCCCTGCTTCAAGTACTGGCATGTCCTCTGTTTCTACCAAATAAACTGAAATAACTTGCCAAAAACTACATTATCTTGTCTCTTTAGAACCTGAAGAACGACAATTTCGTAAGTTCTCATCCCTCTTTACGAGTGAGAACATGACCTATTTACACAATTTGGATTTAAAGGCTTTATAATTCAATAACTGAGCTGGGAACAGAGAGAGCTGGGTCAGAATGAAATCAGGGTCAGAGTGAGGTAGGGGCACAGTGAGCTGGGGGCAGAATTATCTGGGGCAGAGCGAGCTGGAGGAGAGTGAGGTGGAGCAGAATGAGCTGAGGCAGAGTGATCAGGGGCAGAGCGATCATGGCATAGTGATTGGAACAGAGTGATTGGGGTAGGGTGATCAGGGAAGAATGATCAGGGAAGAGTGAGCTGGGGCAGAGTAATCAGGGCATGGTGATTGGGACAGAGTGATTGGGCAGAGTGAGCTGGGGGCAGAGTGGTCGAGTAAGAGTGATTGGGGAAGAGTGATTGGGGGAGACTTATCGGGGCAGTGTGATCTGGGGGCAGAGTGATCAGGGAAGAATGATCGGGACAGAGTGAGCTGGGGGAAGCTGAATTGAACAGACTGAGATTGGGCCAGAATGAAATGAAAATGGAATGAGCTGAAAACTTGTACCATCTTTCCTACTATCATTTAATCTCTCTTAACTTCCACCTTATCAATGATTTTCCCTTTTATTCTTTCCCCTTCCTCCATTCCCCACCCTGTTTCTGGTCTTTCTACTTGCTTAAAACATGCTACATCTCTATCTAACCTTGTTCAGTTCTGATGAAAAATCATTGACACAAGAGTACAAGAAATGGGAACAGGAGATGATCATGCAGCACATTGAATCTGCTCCGTTATCCAGTACAAGCATGTCTGATCGATGGCTTCAATGTCACTTTTCTGCCCAGTCCTAAAACCCTTTATTCCCTGACAGACCAAAAATCTGTCTATCTTAGTCTTAAATGTAAAAGTAAAATACTGCAGGTGCTGAAAATCTGAAATAAATGTCTGCAATGAGGGAGCATCCACAACCCTCTGTGGTAGGGAATTCCAAAGATTCACAATCCTCTGTGAAATAATTTCTCTTCATCTCAATACTAAATAATTGGACTCTTATCCTGAGATTGTGCCTTGTGTTCTAGATTCCTCAGCCAGGGGAGGCAACCTCTCAATGTGTACCCTGTCAAGCTCCTTCATAATCTTGTATATTTCAATGAGATCACCCCTCATTCTTCTTAACTCCAGACAATACAGACCCAATTCACTCAGCCACTCATCATTGGACAACACTCTCATCCCTGGCACCAATCTAGCGACTTGAAACGGACACAGGCTGGGAGGTGGGTGGACTCCTAAAGTGATGGTGGTAGGCATCAGGAAGCAAAACTGACATCTTCCCATTGCCACAGGATAATATCAATGATGGGAATGTCAGCAGCATACATGCCTGCCTATCAGAGGCAGGCAGCCAACTAAATCAATTAATTGGCCAATTAACAGCCACTTTCCGCTCCCCCCACTGCCACAAACCATTTCACTGGTATCACTACAGGCCTCCGTTGTGTGGGGAGATGGCCAGGTAAACCGCAGTGACATCCCAACGGATTCTTGGGGGCAGGGGCAGGGGGTTGGTGGCAGTTGCCTTCCTTAATGGCCAATTTATTGCTGATGTAGAGGCTCCATGGTGATAATAGTTGCCTTGGCATCCCCCTCAACAGGTTCACTTCTCTGAGTGCACAATAAAAAATAACTTACCTGACCTTGGATGGCATCTCAACATGGAGGTGCGCTCTTCCTCAGCCTCAGCAGTGGAGCTGCCTAGCTGTTGGCCCTCTGATTGGTCCGGCATCTCTGAGGGGCAGGCTGCTGTCCATGATTGGCTGCTGCCAGTAAAATGTGCTCAGGGTCTTGGCATCCATCTGCGCAGGCCAGGACCTGCTTTCAGTCCAGGCGGCGGGACTTCCTAGATATTGGTAAGATTCTGTCCTTTAACTCTGTTTGCCTCCCCACAGATGCTGCCTGACTGGCTGAGTATAATATTTCCAGTATTTTCTGCTTTTTTTTATTTCAGATATCCAGCAACTGCAGTATTTCATCTTTGTCTTTATCCTTTTTGTTCAGGTCTCCTTAAATCAAACAGCTATCAAACCTTAAATTTGCACGAGGATGGAATGTTTTGTGGAAGTTTGCTTTCCAGGTTCTGGATCTCCCAGCTCGCTCCATTTCCACCTCACTCTGCTGCCAGCTCTCTCCCACCCTCGCCCCCAGCTCCCCCTCACCTCACTCTTCCATAGTTCACCCTGCTCTCAGCTCACTCTCCTCCAGCTCATTCTGCCCCTAGCACTGCCTCCCCTCACTCTGCTCCACCTCACTCTCCCCCGCACCCCCCACCTGACTCTCTTCCCAGCTCAATATCCCCCTCTGCTGCCCATGGCAGCAGATCAGTCAAGCATCACCCACCCCTTCCAATGCTTTCCATTGATTTCTCAAGAAAATTAGAAATGTGCAATTGAAGATGGTGAAATTTCCTGGAAAATTTACATAGAAATACATATATTTTATAGGACAGAAACAGGATGCTCCACACAATTGTTTTGCACTGGTGTTTATGCTCCACATATGCCTCCTCCCACATGATCTCACTCCACCATATTTGCATATCCTTTTTATTGTACTCATCTGGCTTCTTCTTAAAGGCATCTATGTTTTTTGCCTCAACTACCCTTTGTGGTAGCAAGTTCCACCACAGTTCTAACTGCGGTCTGGGAAAAAAGATTTCAGCTGAATTCTAAATAAGGTTTACTGACTATCTTATATTTATGGCCCCTAGTTTTGGATTCCCCAACAAGTGGAAAAATCTTCTCTGCCTATCCTATGAAACACGTTCATAAATTTAAAGACTTCTATTAATTCATTCTTCAGCCTTCTGTTTTGTAAAGAAGAGAGCCCCAGTCTGTTCAATGTTTCCTGAATCTCTCATTTCTGGTCTCATCTGGTGTATCTATACACGAAGAGCGGAATTGCTTTCTTTCCCACTGAGGAAATTCACACATAAGTGACCCAACAACAGTGTTGTGCAAAAACACCACAATGTGCAAATTCCCCTGATTATTTGTGCAATCAAAATGATACACCTGCTGAAACCCTACATAATCGATTCCCCATCGATTAAGATCAACGAAGAGATCCTGAATATCTGGGCCATACCCCATATCGTGTGAGCCTCTCTCGACAAAGGCAGACATAGTTGATGAAATTCATCGTTGTTTCCAATGTGTCAGCTCAGCCTTGGCTCATTGAGGAAAAGTATTTGAGGAACAAGATCTAAAACTCAAGTCTAAGGTCATGATTTACCTGGCAGCAGTTATCCCCATGCTCCTATACGCTTCGGAGACTTGGGCCAACCCACAGCAGGCAACTCAAAGCACTTATTACAGACAGGAGGAGGTTTAATTTAAACAGCCCTGATTTCTCCCCTCACCATCCATCCATAAACAGAAAGATGTTTTGATTTTTATTTCCTGCTTTAGAAGCGATGGTGTATTCCCCAACCCCTAAGTTTTGGCATGGTCCAATTTCTATTAATAACCCCACAGCAAACTCGAGATAGGGGGAACTCAGAAGGTAGTTTATTTGCAGACACTCAAAACACTGGAGGGGCGTGTGACTATGTAGCCTTTGGTGCATTCAGAGAGTAAAAGAGGAATAGAGGAAGAAGGGTTTACAGGTCAAAGACCACAGAATGAAGAATTATTGTTTCACGTAAGTCCGAAGTCCAGAATTGAAGTCCAATGGTGTGTTCTTTCATGTGGTGGGGGGGAGGCTGGGGGGGGGGGGAAGGGGGAAGGTGAAGACAGATGCTGGGTAATTCACTTTTCCAAAAGAGATGACTTCCATGATGGGATTGGCAAGTAGGGATGAATTAATCTTGTAGACGCTGGTACAGGAGTTCCAGCGGAAACAATGTAAATGCGGGGGTCAGGCATTTAAACCTGGACAGAGCTTTGGGTCTGATCTGCTGCTTGCAAGATGGAAGATGGTAGACTGAGAGGCAGTACAGCAAGACAGGGTAACTGGTTCTCCTGGCAAGAGGGTTCACGTGACATGAATTATACAGGGCATTGGTGAGATTGTATCTCGAATACTGTGTGCAATTTTGGTCTCATTATTTAAGGAAGGATGTAAATGTATTGGAGGCGGTTCAGAGGAGGTTTACTAGATTGATACTTGGAATGAGTGGGATGCCTTATGAGGACAGGTTGGACAGACTGGGCTCATTTCCACTAGAGTTTAGAAGAGTGAGGGATGACAGGATTGAAGTATACAAGATCCTGAATGGTATTGACAAGGTAGATGTGGGAAGGATGTTTCCTCTTGTGGATGAGTCCAGAACTAGGGGGCACTGTTTTAAAATTAGGGGTCACCCTTATTGAATCGAGATGAGGAGAATTTTTTCTCTCAGAGGGTTGTGCGATTTTGGAATTCTCTGCCTCAGAAGGTGGTGCAGGTGGGGTCATTGAATATTTTTAAGGCAGAGGTAGATAGATTCTTGTTAGGCAAGGGAATCAAAAGTTATAGGGGGTAGATGGGAATGTGGAACTTGAAACACAAGCAAATCAGTCATGATCTCATTCAATGGCAGAGCAGGCTCGAGGGGCTGAATAGCCTACTTCTGCTCCTATTTCATATGTACTTTTAGTTGTATGTTCCAATTTTAGCTTTGACAAAGGATTTATTATTCTTGAGATGGTTAATGTTCAAACATTAAGAATTTTGAAAGGAAAGGGGCAGGATCCTTTGTCCGAGCAGTCTGGTCAGCTCCATTGGCCAGGCCTGGCTTAGGAAATATAGATGGCTTTTGTACAATTTTTTTTAGTCATTCATGGGATGTGGGCTTCGCTGTCTGGGCCAGCATTTATTGCCCATCACTAGTTGCCCTTGAGAAGGTGGTAGTGAGCTGCCTTCTTGAACTGCTGCAGTCCATATGGTGTAGGTACACCCATAATGCTGTTAGGGAGCGAGTTCCAGGACTTTGGCCCAGTGACAGTGAAGGAACGGTGATATATTTCCAATTCAGGATGGTGAGTGAATTGGAGGGGATCATCTAGGTGGTGGTGTTCCCATCTATCTGCTGCCCTTGTCCTTCTAGATGGTAGTGGTCGTGGGTTTGGAAGGTGCTGTCGAAGGAGCCTTGGTAAATTCCTGCAGTGCATCTTGGAGATGGAACACACTGCTGCTACTGTGTGTCGGTGGTGGAGGGAGTAAGTGTTTGCGTATGTGGTGCCAATCAAGTGAGCTGCTTTGTCCTGAATGGTGTCAAGCTTCTTGAGTGTTGTGGGAGCTGCACTCATTCAGGCAAGTGGGGAGCATTCCATCACACTCCTGACGTGTGTCTTGTAGATGGTGGACAAGCTTTGTGGAGTCAGGATGTGAGTTATTTGTCGCACGATTCCTAGCCTCTGACCTGCTCTTGTGGCCATAGTTTTTATATGGCTAGTCCAGTTCAGTTTCTGGTCAATGGTAACCCCCAAGATGTTGATAGTGGGGCATTCAGTGATGGTAATGCCATTGAACATCAAGGGGCTATGGTTGGATTCCCTTTTGTTGGAGACAGTCATTGCTTGGATATTGTGCAGGTCTTGCTGCATTTTGGACATTGACTGCTTCAGTATCTGAGGAGTTGCGAATGGTGCTGAACATTGTGCAATCATCAGCGAACATCCCCACTTCTGACCTTATGATGGAAGGAAGGTCATTGATGAAGCAGTTGAAGATGGTTGGGCCGAGGACACTACCCTGAGGAACTCCTGCAGTGATGTCCTGGAGCTGAGATGACTGGCCTCCAACAATCACAACCATCTTCCTTTGTGCCAGGTATGACACCAACCAGCGGAGAATTTTCCTCCCGATTCCCGTTGAAGCCAGTTTTGCTAAGGTTCCTTGATGCTATACTCGGTCAAATGCAGCCTTGATGTCAAGGGCAGTCACTCTCACCTTACCTCGGGAGTTTAGCTCCATGTTTGTACCAAGGCTGTAATGAGGTCAGGAGCTGAGTGGCCCTAGCGGAACCCAAACTGAGCGTCAGTGAGCAGGTTTTTGCAGAGCAAGATGAGGCAGTAATTGCCAGGTTGGATTTGTCCTGCTTTTTGTGCATAGGACATACCTGGGCAATTTTACGCATAGCTGGGTAGATGCCAGTGTTGTAGCTGTACAGGAACAGCTTGGTTAGGGGTGCAGCAAGTTCTGGAGAACAAGCCTTCAGTACTATTGCCAGAGTATTGTCAGGCCCCATAGCCTTTGCAGTATCCAGTGCCTTCAGCCATTTCTTGATATCACATGGAGTGAATCGAATTGGCTGAAGACTGGCATCTGTAATGCTGGAGACCTCTGGAGGAGGCCCAGATGGATCATCCACTCGGCACTTCCGGCTGAAGATTGTGGCAAATGCTTCAGCCTTACCTTTTGCACTGATGTTCTTGCTCCTCCATCATTGAGGATGGGGATATTTGTGGAGACTCCTCCTCCAGTGAGTAGTTTAATTGTCCACCACCATTCACAACTGGATGTGGCAGGACTGCAAAGCTTAAATCTGATCCGTTGGTTGTGGAATTGCTTAGCCCTGTCTATTACTTGCTGCTTATACTATTTGGCATGCAAGTAGTCCTGTACTATAGCTTCACCAGGTTGACACCTCATTTTTTTTAGGTATGCCTGTTGCTGCTCCTGGCATGCCCTCCTGCATTCTTCAATGAACCAGGGTTGATCCCTTGGCTTGATGGTAATGGTAGAGTGGGGATATGCTGGGCCATGAGGTTACAGGTTGTGTTCGAGTACAATTCTGCTGTTGTTGATGGCCCTCAGTGCCTCATGGATGCCCAGTCCTGAGTTGCTAAACCTGTTCGAAACCTATCCCATTTAACACAGTGGTAGTGCCACACAACACGATGGAGGGCATCCTCAATGTGAAGGCAGGACTTCGTCTCCACAACGACTGTGCAATGATCACTCCTACAGATATTGTCATGGACAGATGCATCTGCAGCTGGCAGGTGGGTGAGAATGAGGTCAAGTATGTTTTTCTCTCTTGTTGGTTCTCTCACCACCTGCCGCAGACCCAGTCTAGCCGCTATGTCATTTAGGCCTCAGCCAGCACATTCAGTAGTGCTACCGAGCCACTCTTGCTGATGGCCATTGATGTCCCCACCCAGAGTACATTCTGTGCTCATGCCACCCTCAGTTCTTCCTCCAAGTGGTGCTCAACGTCGAGGAGCAGTGATTCATCAGTTGAGGGAGGGGGCTGTGTGGTAATCAGCAGGAGGTTTCCTTGTCCATGTTTGACCTGCTACAATGAGACTTCATGGTGGCCAGATTCGATATTGAGGACTCCCAGAGTAACCCCCTCCCAACTGTATACCACTGTGCTGCCACGTCTGCTTGGTCTGTCCTGCCGGTCGAACAGGACATACTCAGGGATGGTGATGGTGGTTTCTGGGACATTATCTGTAAGGTATAGTTCTGTGAGAATGACTGTGTCAGGCTGTTGCTTGACTAGTCTGTGAAGCAGCTCTCCCAATTTTGGCACTAGCCCCCAGATGTTAGTAAGGAGGACTTTGCAGTGTTGATGAGGTTGAGATTGCTGTTGTCGTTTCCGGTGCCTAGGTCGATGTCAAGTGGTCTGTCCCATTTCATTCCTTTTTTATGACTTTGTAGTGGTTTGTTACAACTGCTTGGCTTGTTCAGCCCTTTCAGAGGGCGTTTCTGAAATGGCTGAGTCAATCACATTGCTGTGGGTCTGGAGTCATCTGTAGGCCAGGCCAGGTAAGGATGAAAGTTTTCCTCAGTGAGCCAGATGGGTTTTTAAAACAATCAACAATGGCTTCATGGCCATTTTTAGACTTATAATTTTATAAGATTTTTATTGAATTCAAATTTGACGATGGTAGGATTTGAACCTAGGTCCCCAGAAGAATATACCGGGCTTTTGGATTATTAGTCCAGTGATAATACCACAACACCATCACCTCCCCCTAAAAGTCATATGCTACAGTGTCTATAGACCTATAGGCCTTTGAATCTGGTCTCTGCAGCCATAGGCGTCATTAACATCTCTTCAGAGATAACAGTGTGTCAGCTTCTCTGATATTGCCAGAAAGTTTCCTTTGTTCAGGACTACAGGCAGACATAGCTCAGCCTTTTTAAAGTCTTTGTCCAGTTTTAAAATTTTAGGAAGGAGCCATGTTGATTATATATATATATATGTTTCATAAAAATATAGTGTGAGGTCTTAACTCCAGGACACACTAGAGAAGTACCACTGGTCCCTTCACAAGATCATCCAAATCTGCTGACAAAAAAGCTGGTCTAAGAGCAACATCCTCTCTTAAGCCAACATGCCCAACATCGAGGCGTTAGTCACTCAAAAACCAACTCTACTAGGCAGGATATGTTGCTCAGGTGGCTGACACCAGACTTCCGAAGGAACTGCTCTACTTAGAACTCAGTCATGACAGGAGATTCCCAGGAGGACAGCTACAGGGATATCCTCAAAACATTCCTGAAGTGGTTAAACTTCCCCACTGATTCAAGGGAGTCCCTGGCCTGTGATCGACCAACATGGAGAAGGTTCACTTGGGAAGATACAGGACACATCGAAAGACTTTGGCAGGAACTCACAGAGGCATTGGACAGAGTGCACAAATGTCCAAACAACTCATCTACCTGACCCTCCAAGCACCATCCACCCCACATTGGCAGAGTCTGCAGATCGCACATTGGTCATCTCAGAGCCTATCGAACCGTAGTGAAAGCAAGTCATCTCCAATCACAAGAGAGAGCTTAAGAAAGAGAACATAATTAATCAACATACCTCTGCCCCACATCACATTTGGAAAATGTAGCAACATAGTGGCATCTTTCACCTGTTGCTGTTTAGTGGAAAAGGAGAAGAGAAAGTATTAGCTATGTAGATATGGTGGGTGGTATAGGGCAGGTGTTTGTAGTCTGGTCTAGCACCAGTTTTAAGAGGCAAATGCTTGCACGAAGAGTTTAGTGTGTAGAAGGATTCAAAGTTACTATTTTGGATGTGTTTATAGTGATTTTTAAAAGCACTATTCCCATTGCACTTACTGTGTTTTGGAAGTTTATTTTTAATGAAACAGAATTTATTACATTAAAAGAGATTGTCTAAGTAATGATCTGATTGCCTCAAAATTAAATTTCATAACATCAGCAAGATAAAGTGGAAGTTAAAGTAGGAGGAGGGTAAATGTTTCCTCTGCCCCCAATTGTTTTTATGCTGATTTCTGATTGTTTGACATTCTGGCACGTGATGAGATTCTTAGGAAATTTTGACATAAGTTCCTGTTGGTATGGTCAGTATGGATAGAGGATCAGATTTCAATGTAATTCTGGCATAAGTACAATCACGGAAATGCCAGCAAATTAAATTGAACTGCTTTAATTACAGTTCATGGTTTTGGATGTATTTCCTGTTCCTGACATTTCAGGTTCTGCCTTACTGGGTTTGCTCAGTAGAAATGCTGAGTTATGTGTGGGTGAGAAAAGAAAACAGAGTTAACACAATACACACCTTCGTGTTTCCTAATTCCTGGTTAAGATGTCATGGGATGAGGACATCACTGACTAAGCCAGCACCTCTACTTGCCTTTGAGAAGTTGGTGGTGAACTACCTTCTTGAACCACTGCTGCGTATGTGGTGTAGGTACACCCAAGTGCTATTAGGAAGAGATTTCCAGGGTTTTGACCCAGCGGCAGTAAAGGAATGTTGATATAGTTCCAGATCAGGATGGTGTGTGGTTTGAAGGGGAACTTACAGGTGGCAGTTTACCCATGTATCTCCTGCCCTTGTCCTTCTGAGTGGTAGAAGAAGCGGGTTTGGAAGAAGGTATGGCAAGTTGCTACAGTGCATCTTGTAGATGGTTTACACTGCTGCCACTTTGCATCAGTGATGGAGGGAGTGAATGTTTAAGGTGGTGAATAGGACACCGATCAAGTGAGTTGCTTTGTCCTGGATGGTGTCAAGCCTCTTGAGTGCTGTTGGAGCTGCACTCATTCAGGCAAGTGGAGTGTATTCCATCACATTCCTGACTTGTGGCTTGTAGATAGTAGTTAGAGGTGTTAGGAGGGGAATTACTCCCTGCAGAATTTCCAGTCTCTGGCTCACTCTTGTAGCCACAGTATTTATATGGATGATAAATGTATTCCAAGAATCTTTTTCTGAAATTGACTTACATCTGCCTTGGAAATGTCAGATTCCAGAACTCCATGCAGCAACTAGCTACAAACCTGTGCAGCTAAAATTGCCTGTAGTTAAATCAGAATAACCTAAGTTACACCCTTTTGCTCCAGTGTGCCTTATTGTTGAATGTAGGCTGCTTTTTGGGGTTTATAGACCTTAGTAGGATCCCTAGTAGGATGACTAATGCGGAGGCGGCCTCTTAATTGGCCATCTCCCGTAAAGTTGCGTGCTTGCAGCCTTGGGACCTGCAAATGGTGCCAACGTCAGCATTGTGACCCAACTGGGAAAATCCCAGCCATTAACCCTGTTCCTCTCTCCACAGATGCTGCTGAATATTTCCATCATTTTCCATTTTAACTTCAAAAATACTTTGAGATATCCTGAGGTAATGAAAGGCGCTACATAAATGCAAATCTTTCTGTTTTCTTTCTTTTCATTATATGCATGTCTCATTACCACCTCTTTTCACATTGCACCATCTTTACCGCTTGTCATCCTTTTCACTGGTTCTACACTTGCTTTACGGTCATTCACCTGTAACATCTTCCATTTCTGATGAAAGATCATTGATTGAAATATATCTGTCCACAGGTATTGCCTAACCTGCTGCCTGTTTCCAGCATTTTCTGATGATTATGCCTTTGGATCTTAGTGTAGTAGCACTTGAAGCCTCCCATAGAGCACCTTTGGTGAAACGCATTCTTCTAAAGCAGAGTCCCTCACTGTGGTTGTCATAGAATCTTTATGACCTGTAAATTATTTGAGGAGGGGGAAATACCTTGTAGAGCACAGTCCCCTCAGACAGTACCCCAGTCTCTTTACCTACATCCTGCATTGATCATCTTTTTGCTCCATTGGAGTTACATAATAGGGAATTCCTATCGGGAATCCTACACCTGCTACTCAGAACCTCTCACTCTGCTGGGGGCAAGCAAGTTCCATGAAGGCCTGTCTGTGCTGTCAAATTAAGGCAAGTGTATTTCTAAACAAGGCAACAAATAAAAACATTTCTCTAGTAACCTCTGTAACCTCTCTTGAAAATTTCTTCATACTGCAAGCTCCTGAGTGCACCTACCGGTACCTGCTGATACTAGCAACATGAATTCATCAATTATTTCATTGATTCAGTGAGGATGCAAGTCATGGTTTTTGGAACTTTGATGCTGAATATCCCCTATTGTTATGATTTGCCAGTAGCATAGGTACATGCACTTCAGAAAGGGCCAGGACCACAATTGGAGCAGAAAGCCAATAGACATGGCATCTGTCCAATGTTCAGAGCTCAATGGAGAAGGTCACCCTTACAGTACCAAAGGAGCAGACGAAAGGGCAAGGAATTTCAAAAACAGATGGCTTCAATGCAATAAAGCTGTGGAGAGAGCAGAGGCGTTTGACAGACAAGTCTGCACCCAACTGGACTTGAGGAAACCACACCATAGGGAGAAACCAGGCTGGAAGAGAGTAAAGGTGTTAGTGGGAACTAGGGCATAAAAGCTGGGGGTGAGGGAGTCACTAAGCAGATTAATGGCTGCAGAAGAATCGGCGAATGGGGTGATGGCTGGGGGGTGGGGGGGTGGTGGTGGGGGTTACATGTTAAATAATTGGGAGCTAGAAAATGCAGTTGTATGTCGATTGGGGAAAATGCTGTTCACAAAGTGGAGTTAGAAAGAAGAGCGATTAGAAGATGGCAACAGGATATTGGTGAAGAGGAATACACGGAAATGGTCTGAGATCAGCTTGGCTGTGACTGAGACCATGAGTAGAGAGGCTACGAGGTCAAGGCAGTGACTATGAATATGAGTAAAAGGGTTTATATTTCATTGTATCTTTATCCTTCCTTCGACTATCTTGGGAACAGCTCTCATTTTGGAAGAATGAATGATGGAGATTATTGGTGGGGTATGAACACAATTTTGATTTCCAACGTGGGAAGTCCATTGAGAGGGCCCGTAGCATAGGACAGCTAGCAGCCCTGCCAGGAGAGGTGAGCACTGAGGCAGAAAACTGAGCGTGAGGGCGTCAGAAAATGGAATTGCTCTAGGACGGCTTCTGTAAATTTGAAAATTAAGAGGCCCACAGCTGGTAGAACCCCTCCAAGGGATTGGTTTCATCCATGACTCTGGCCTTTCTTCTTGGTAGCTCCTTTATTGGGGCTTGGAGCCTCCGATGATAGGAAGCCCTCTCCAAGGAGCTGCCAGGCTCCGCAGACAATGGTGCCCCAATCTGACAGTGGGAAACTGCTATCAACTTTGGAACAATGGGACCTTAATTGGCCACCCAACTCCCTGTAACGGGCTGTCGACTTTGTCCCCAGCCAAACCCTGGGAAACTCACCCAGAGGTGCGAAGGCATCAGGGAGCTGACCCTTGCACAACTATCTGAATTTCTGTGCAAACCCCAGCACCCCCTTCCCCCAGCCTCCAAAGCCACCTCCCAGCAGAAGGGACTGGAAAAATTCAGCCCAGTGTTTCAGGTCGATTGCCTTTCATCAGAACCTGTTCAACAACTCTGTTTTCCTCTCCACAGATGCTGACTGACCTGCTGAGTATTTCCAGCATTTCCTGTTTCTGTTTCCAATTTCTAGCCTCCCCTTTGCATTTCTATAAACACTTTGGAAATATTGTCTCAGTTGTAACGTAAGAAGCAAAAGAATGATCCAGGGGAAGTGTGAAAGGTAATGTTTAACCATAGGGCAATAACACCAGTGGGAAACTTACAGCTTAAAAATATGCTCTCTTATTTATTATCTATTTAAATATGATCTTTGATACTGTGCCACCAAGTGAGTCATGCCTTCAGGAAGTACACTGGTATTTATTTTCAACGATCAAATGAAGTGCATGTAAAGAGTTTACCCCAGAAAATAAGTCAAAAAATTAATAACAATAGACAGAAAGTTCATTCACTGAGCAATATGGTAAGTTAGCACACTGTCCTTTAATCTTATTTTTTATTCATTTATGGGATGTGAGCCTCACTGGCTAGGCCAGCATTTATTGCCCATCCCTAATTTACCTTGAGAAGGTGATGGTGAGCTGCCTTCTTGAACCACTGCAGCCCATGTGGTGTAGTGCACCCACAGTGTTGTTAGGGAGGGAGTTCCAGGATTTTAACCCAGTAACAATGAAAGAACAGCGATATATTTCCAAGTCAGGATGGTCAGTGGCTTGGAGTTGCTGTCTAAGAAGCCTTGGTCAAATCCTGCAGTGCATCTTGTAGATGGTACACACTGCTGCCACTGTGCATCATTGGTGGAAGGATTGAATGTTTATGGATGGGGTGCTAATCAAATGGGCCACTTTGTCCTGGATGCTGTCAAGCTTCTTGAGTGTTGTGGGAGCTGTACTCATCCAGGCAAGTGGGGAGTATTCCATCACACTCCTGTCTTGTGCCTTGTAGATGGCTTTGGGGAGTCAGAAGGTGAGTTACTTGCTGCAGGATTCACAGTATTTATATTGCTAGTCAAGTTCAGTTTCTGGACAATGGTAATCTCCAGGATGTTGCTATTTCCTTCAACCTGCAATAAAATACATTTAACTTCTCCTACAGGGTGATGAGGTGCAGGTCCATTCCTGTTTCCTTACATAGTGTAATCTCAATCTCAGTCATAAGGCATAGAAAGCAGGTGGAGGGGATCATCATTGGGAGAAAGAGTAAAACGGGAAAGAACATAGGTACAGGAGTAGGCCATTTAGCCCCTCAGCCTATTCCATCATTTAATTAGATCATGGCTGGTCCGTATCTCAACTCCATCCACCTGCTTTGATTCCATAACCCTCTTAGGCTCTTACCTAACAAAAATCTATCAGCCAAGCATCAATAGCTTTTTGATGAAGCATCTCCACATTTCCACTTCCCTTTGAGTGACGGATTGAATCCTGACATTACCCCAAAATTTCCTAGCTCTAATTTCAAGGTTATTCCCATTGTTCTGAACTCCCAGAACTTTTGAGAGGTCTCCCTCTATCGACCCTATCAACTTCTTTAATCGTCTTAAACACCTCCATTAGATCATCCCTTAATCTTCACCAGAAATACAAATCTAGTCCATGCAACTTGCCCTCCCAATTTAAACCTTTTAGCTCTGGTGTCATTGCAGTAAATCTGCCCCACATCGACTTTAAAACAAGTAAATCCTGCCTGAGGCTTGGTGCCCAGAACTAAACACAGTGCTCTAAATGTGGTCTAACCAGAGCTTTATGTAACTGTAACATAACTTTGGCCCATTTGTATCCCAGCTCCCATGAGACTAAGACCAGCTTTGCATTAGCCTTTTAAATTATTTTTTGTACCTGCCCACTATCTTTTAGTGTTTTCTGTACATGGACTCCAAAACCTCCTAGTTCTTCCACAGTTTCTAAATGAATATCTCTTCATTCCACCAAGTTATGGTATGGTCCAATTTTATTCTCCCTGGGAGGAAGGTGCTGTGGAGGCATAATTATTTCTACTCACTATGTCGTTCATTTTTTTTGTTTCTGGAGTTCTGAATAATCTAACATTAAATGATAAAGGAAAAAGAATGAGACTTACTAGGTTTGAAAACAAAACTGTGGCCGGGATCTTCCAGTCTATCCCTGTGGCGTGAATCGTCACAGGTGGGAAGGAAACTTTGAAGAGGCAGCCAAACGTCCATTGCCTTTGGTTGGGAATTTACAACCACAGAATCACAGAATCACACAGTGCAGAAGAGGCCCTTCAGCCCATCAAGTCTGCACCGACACATGAGAAACACCTGACTTACCTACCTAATCCCAATGCTGCCCAAGATCTGGGCCTGTGTGCCACGAATAAAGAGTTAGGGAGAGCACCAGAGGCATGTTTGAGTTTTAGACTGGGGAGAAAATGGACACAAACTGTACTGAAGCAGATTTTTTTGAAGGTGGTGGTGGTGTGGTGGGAGGTGGGGGTGGGGGGTGGGTGCAGTGGTGTGGGGGGGTGTTGTGGAAGGAGGAGGGTGGTAGCGTTGATGTTTTTAAAGACTTCATGCCAAGGAAAGAAAGGAAGAAGTGACTTGTGTTCACATAACACCTTTCATAACTTCAGGACGTCCCAAAGCACTTTAAAGCCAATGACATACTTTAGAAGTGTGGTCACTGCCATAATTTAGGGATTGAAATAATTCACTAGCAATAGCTGGTGGCACTGCAAATTTCATGGAACATTAAACAATTTAGTTTAATATCCTACGCATGAAAAAATTAGTTTGAAGTTCAGCCGTGTGCCACTATGGCTACAAAAAACCTATTCCCGATGACCAGGAATTTCAGGCAGGTTGTAACTTAACCAAAGACCATGATTCATGCTGTTCATAATGTAAGTTATGAGGTTGTCTTATTTATTAATGAGCTACTGTAACTTAATGGCACTCTTGTGATTGTCTTTATTTCAGGATATCACACACACAGTTAGTGGGTAAAAGCTTTAGGGGAGTAAGAGGCATGGCAGTCTCCAGAGCCTCATGATTTAGAAGTGTGGTCACTGCTGTAATTTAAGGATTGAAATAACTCACTAACAATACCACATGTCCCCAGCCTGGTACATGATGATACTGCCAATCCTCATTGTTATGACACAGCAGTTGGTAAAGGCTGAGTTGTTTAAATCCCAGAGGGAAACTTGAACAACTATCTTAACCGATATTTTCAATTGGTATGTTTGAGACGCAGCTATGAATCCAGGGATAAAACCACCAAGCCTCAAGAGGTTTTTATATAAAACTAAATTAAATATTTATTAATTTAACAACAAATTAAACACAAAAATGTCTACAAATTACTATCATAATAACTTTTAAATAATCCGCAAATTAATCGCTCCCAGGTAAATCTTCACCAAGGCAACAATAACCCATAGATTTTAAACAGACACCAGGCAAAGCACATTTGACATTACGAATTCAAGTGAGGTTCCTTTCAATTTGATTCCTTTTCAAACACAGTCGGAGGGTTACCGGCCGGTTAGAGCTGAAATGCCTCTGACCTGCACACACACAAACTCCTTTCAGTTTACTTCTAGCTTCCCCTTTGGATGTAAATTTTTTATTGTATCCTGGGCTTTTAACATCACACTTTCTAACAATAGCATTTTCATCCCACTAATTTTAGAACATAAGAACTAGGAGCAGGAGGAGGCAATTCAGCCCCTCGAGCCTGCCCTGCCATTCAATACGATCATGGCTGATCACATTTCGGCCTCAACTCCAATTTCCCACCCTATGCCCATAACCTTCAACCTGTTACTAATTAAAAATCTGTCTATCTCCTCCTTAAATTTATTCAGCATCCCAGCATCCATTGTGCTCTGAGGTAGTGAATTCCACAGATTCACGACCCTTTGAGAAAAGTAATTCCTCCTCATTTCTGATTTAAATCTACCACCCCTTAGCCTAAAACCATGGCCTCTCATTCTAGAATGCCCAACAAGGGGAAATATCCACTTCACACCTACTTTGTCTTTCCCCTTTAGCATCTTATATACCTCAATTAGATCTCCTCTCATCCTTCTAAACTCTAGCGAGTACAGACCTAAACTGCTCAATCTCTCCTCATAAGACAAGTCCCGCATCTCTGGAATCAATCTAGTGAACCTCCTTTGAACTGCCTCTAATGCAACTACATCCTTCCTCAAGTAAGAGGACTAAAACTGTACACAGTACTCCAGATGCAGTCTCACCCAATGCCTTGTACAGTTGCAACAACACTTCCTTATTTCTATACTCTATTCCATTAGCAATAAATGCCAAAATTTGATTTGCCTTCCTTATTACCTGCTGTACCCGCATACTAGCTTTCAGCAATTCATACACAAGGGCATCCAGATCCCTCTGCAGTGAAGCATTCTAAAGTTTCTCTCCATTTAAATAATAAGTCACCTTTTTATTCTTCCGACCAAAATGGATAATCTCAATTTACCCACATCAAACTCCATCTGCCAAATTTTGGCCCATTCACCTAACCTGTCCATATCCATTTGTAAATTTCTTATTTCTTCATTGCAGCTTACTTTCCCACCTATTTTGGTGTCATCTGCAAATTTAGCTGTAGTACCTTCTATCCCTGAATCTAAGTCATTAATATAGATTGTAAATAGTTGGGGCCCAAGGATCGAACCCTGAGGCACCCCACTAGTTACAGCTTGCCATCCAGAAAAAGACCCATTTATCCCGACTCTTTGCTTTCTGTTGGTTAGCCAATCCTCTATCCAAGCTATTACTCCTAACTCTGTGTGATCTTATCTTGTGTATTAATCTTTTGTGCGGCACCTTATCAAAGGCCTTCTGGAAGTCCAGATATACTACATCTACAGGAGATCCATTATCCACTTTGCTTGTCACATCTTCAAAGAACTCTAGCAAATTACTCAAACATGATTTACTCTTCATAAAACCATGCTGACTCTGTTGGATTGCATTTTGACTTTCCAAATGCCCCATTACTACTTCCTTCACAATGGATTCCAACAATTTCCCAACAACAGACATTAAACTAACTGGTTTATAGTTTCCTACTTTCTGCCTCCCCCTTTTTGAATAAGTGTGTTAATTAGCATTTTTCCAATCCACTGGAACATTTCCAGAATCCAGGGAATTTTGGAATATTATCGCCAATGCATCCACTTTCTCCGCTGCCACTTCCTTTAAGACCCTGGGATGTAGGCCATCAGGTCCTGGGGACTTGTCACCCTTTAATCCCAATAGTTTGCTCGTACTTTTTCTCAATCTATCTCAAATTAGTAATATAAACATATTGCTTGGTGTCTCCCAGTTAGGTGCAAGATTTTACCCATTCTTTTGAATGCTCTATTCAACAAGTGCAATTGTACTCTTTACCTTCTATTCTTACTTACTGCTTACCCAATTCATATCTCAAACTATCATACATCAAAGCACCCAGACTAGCTGTCTTTAATCCAATTAAGACACACACAGACACACACATAGACACAGACCCTACTACAAGTCCAACTTAAAAATAATTTCCAATAACATTATAGACATTAATACCTCTTCATGACGCTCATTAATTCAATTAGAAAATAAAACCTAACCTAATTTGTCTGGCCTACCATAGAAGAGAATTTCATCTTTACTGCAGCTGGGAAATCTGTGTTCCTTTCGGGCAGCGAAAAGAAAGAGTTCTGTTTCATCAGGTTTTTGCTGTAACTGCGCTGTCTCGGGATTTCCTTGGACTTCCCTAATAGCTGGGAATGAGTTTTGTGTAGGTGCGAGTCTATCATTACTATTGTAATAAGACACAACTGTGCCTTCCCAATCTTCCATCTCATTTGGTTGTGGTTTTGTTCAATGGGCCTATAGTGTGTGATATTTGAAGAGAGTTGGTAAAGAGCTCTGCCCTATGACCCTTGCAAATGGGAATATTTATGGGAGTTTAGAGACAGGCTAAAGTTCATGCAAATCCCCAAATTGTTCTAAAACTGCCATAGGGTGACCTGTAAAAAAGGAAATTAGTTGAATCTTCTAGAACCTTCATGGCCTCAGGACATCCCAAAGTGCTGCACAATCAATTAAGTACTTTTGAAGTGTAATCACAGTTGTAATGTGGGAAATTTGGAAGTCAATTTCCACAGGTTTCATAAACAGCATTGAAATTACTAGATAACCTATTTTAGTGATGTTGGTTAACAGATAAGTATTGACCAGGACACTGGGGAGGCTCAATATTTTCTTCAAATAGTACCATGGGATCTTATATGTCTTCCTGAGATGGTAGACAAGGACTTGGTTTAATGTCTCATCTGAAAGGTACTCCCTTAGTACTGCATTGAAGTGTCAGTCTAGATTATGTAATTAATAAGTCCCTGGAGTGGGACTGGAATCCACCTATTAATTCAAATACAAGAGCGCTATTATTGAGCCAGACAGACAACATTTAAGTACATGGGCTTTCTGATTACAATCATGGGCTGAGATTCTTTTTCCAGCAACTGGAGTTTGAGTTGTGCTGCTTATAAACTCCCAAAACCCCAACCCAGTTTCCTGTCTTTTTTGTCTGATGTGCGTGATGGGCTGTCCAACACAATTCCTGCTGTCAGAAGAGAAGCATGATGATCTTGGGTCTGCAATAATACAGTAGGCAGGTGAGCTCTGAAATCAGGAGCCTGCCAGCCACTTTGAAATTAGTACTTGAATGTCAATTAAGGTAACAGACCAATTGACTGTCATAAAATGTTGCCCATGCTATAATAAGGTGGGTGCACGGGAAACACGGCCAGTGGGAATCATGTTTTTTTCAGGGACTGATGAACGGGCGGATATAAAGCCTGGAGGTGGAATTTTACCTGACTTTACCAGAAAAGGCTGCTGAGAGCTAGTTACTTGTGAAAATTTTGCTGTATGTACATTTTTAATCAGATTCAGGGTTATTCCTTAGGAGATGGTCCAAAAGGTTGGCGCTGTGGTCATTTTTGAACACTGCGCCATTTGTGGTGTGAAACTCTATGGACATTCTGTGGGAGGCACCTCCTCCAGTGGGGAGGAAAGAAGGAGGAGCTGGAGAAGGAGGAGGCCAGCTGGCCAGGGGCAGGAGCGAAATGCATTGCAGAAAGGTGAACAAGTGGCTGAGGAGCGGTGGGATGCTGTGGAGGGGAGAAGGCAGTAGCTTCTTCTCCTTCTTCTTAGACAGCCGCTCGGGACCGTGAAGGACTTACTTCCACCCTGAGGTTGTGTTTCCTGAAGTGACTATAAAGTCCAATGCTAGGTGCGCACACTCTGCCACAGGTGGGGCAGGTAGTGTTTGATGAAGCAGGTATTTGGGTTGCTCGGATTTTGATATGCCCCTTCTGTTGTTTGTGCTTGGCCTCCGCTTGAGCCCGTCGGAAACGTTCAAAATGGTTAGCAGCTTTGCGGGTGCTTCTTCTCCAGTTTGGGCGATCTCAAGCAAGAGGTTCCCACTAATCGCTGGAGATGTGCATTTTTTCCGGGAGGCTTTGAGGATGTCCCTGAAACATTTCCTCTGCCCTCCTGGAAACTGCTTGCCATGACGAAGCTCAGAATCGAGAGAGCTTGTTTTGATCCTTACCGACAGATCTGCCACAGGCCCAATATGAGTGCAAACTGGGGTCAAGCAAGACTGTGTCATGTGTCATTGTGCCAACACACTTTTCCATCTTCCTCACCACAACACTCCACTCCAACCCCATGAGGTTACCGGTCGCAATGCAGCTCCTCTGCATGATGAGTGGGAAACTACTCAATCTATGACACCTCCATTACAGAACCAAGATTACCCCAACCTCTGCCATTGAAATGCAGTTACTTCCCAATATCCAGGCTTGGGCTGACAAGTCACAAGTAATATTCTTGTCACACAAGTGTCAGGCAATGGCCATCTCCAACAAGAAAAAATCTAACTATTAGTCCTTGGTGTTTAGGGCATTATCATCACTGAATCCCCCACTATCAACATCCTGGGGGTTACCATTGACCAGAAACTGAACTGGACTAGCCAACTGTGGCTACAAGAGCAGGTCAGAGACTAGGAATCCTGTGATGGGTAACTCACCTTCTGACTCCCCAAAGCCTGTCCACTATCCACACACAAGTCAGAAATGTGATGGAATACTCTGCTTTTGCCTGGATGAGTGCAGCTCTAACAACACTCAAGAAGGTAACCCCCAGGATGTTGATGTTCATTGATGATTGCACAATGTTCAGCACCATTTGCAACTTCTCAGATACTGTGGCTACAACAGCAGGTCAGAGGCTAGGAATCCTGTGATGAGTAACTCACCTCCTGACTCTCCAATGCTGTCCACCATCTACAAGACACACGTCAGGAGTGTGATGGAATGCTCCCCACTTGCCTGGATGAGTGCAGCTTTCGCAACACTCAAGAAGCTTGACACCATCCATGACAAAGCAGCCCACTTGATTGGCACCACCTCCACAAACATTCATTCCCTTCACCACTGACACACAATGGCAGCAGTGTGTATCACCTACAAGATGCACTGGAGGAATTCACCAAGGCTCCTTAGGCAGCACCTTCCAAAACCACGACCATCTAGAAGGACAAGGGTGGCAAATAGATGGGAACACCACCAACTGACTTGCCATTCCTTTGCTGTCGTTGGGGCAAAATCCTGGAACTGCCTTCCCAACAGCACTGTGAGTGTACCTACACCACATGGGCTGCAGTGGTTCAAGAAGGCAGCTCGCCATCACCTTCTCAACGGCTACAAGGGATGGGAAATAACTGCTGGTCCAGCCAGCGAAGACTACGTGCTGTGAATGAATAAAAGAAAGACTGAGCCCCCGACCATCAAAAATCATGGCGAACCACTGGACAAGGTTGATCATTTCTCAGACCTTGGGAGCATCGTCTCAGCAAGAGCTGGCATTGATGATGAAACTCAACATCGCCTTCAATGTGCCAGTGCAGCCTTCGGCCACCTGAGGAAAAGAATGTTTGGTGACAGACCTCAAACCCAGACCCAAGCTCATGATCTACAGTGCTGCACGCTACCTGCCCTCCTGTATGCGTCAGAGTCATGGACAAAGCACAGCAGACACCTTAAATCCCTAGGGAAACATCACCAGTGATGCTTCCGCAAAATCCTGCAAATTCAACAGCAGGATTGACGGTCCAATATTGGTGTCCTCTCTCACACCAACCTCCCCAGTATTGAGGCAGTGGTCACGGTTAATCAGCTACATTGGTTGGGCCACATCGTCTACATGTCTGACTCAAGACTCCCAAAATAAGGCAGTAGCTGACACGCAAATGTGGGCAAAGGACATACCCTGCCACTCAAGATTACAGGATCTCAATGTCTTACCTGCAGGTGACAGAGCAATGGTGTCTCCAGGGACTTTGCCTTTCACGAGGGACTGTCACATCCTAATGTGGCATGCTGGCCATCTCCAGTTGTATGGGTGTCCACCTTATGCCTATAGCCTTAAAAGTAACATTTAACTTGAACTTCTTCAACTCTGGCTCATTCCAAGCTGCCTGTGGAGACTTCATTGGGATCATGGAGCCTCCAGCCCATCACTGCATAAAGGTCTTCACTGATGCCATGTTTACGCATGCACATCAGTATTTTTCTTTAATACCTGGCAACACCAGTCAAATGGAAAGAGCCAGCGGCTTTACAGCCATGGCTGCTTTCTCATGGATAGAAAGGGATGATTGATTGTACCCATGTAGCCATCAAAGAACCAGCAGGGTAGCTGGGGGCGTTCATCAACCGCAAGGGATATCACTCCCTAAATATGCTGATTGTGTGCAACCACAATCAAAGAATCATGCAGGTGTGTGCACGTAACCTGGGAAACGGCCACAATAAATACATCCTCAGATACTCCCAGGTACCAGGGGTGTTATCAGGTCTGGACACGTTGGATGGATGGTTGCTCGGAGATAAAGGATATCCCCTGAAGAAATAGTTGATGTCTCCAGTATGAAGTCCAAGAACAGAGCCTGAGTGTCATTACAATGAAATTCACATAACAACAGTACATTGTTGGTCTGTTCAAGGTGAGATTAATCATTTGGCAGTACAGAAATTGAGTATTGCTGAAAAAAGACACATGTTGTCGAAGCTTTTTGTCTTGCACTCACCAGGACAATTTGCAAGAATACCAAACTGTAAAAGGAGCAACAATTTATACTGCATAAGAAGAGAATGCTGATTGGTCGGTGAGTGGACTCTAATTGGTAGAGATGTTGCAATGGAGAATGCATCAGCTAACTGATAACTGACAGTTAACAGCCGAGCTTTGTTAAATTCAGGCAGGTTTACTAAGAGTCTTGACCAATCAGAGTCAGCATGCCTGGTTTGAATTTGAACAAAAAGCTTGGCAGTTAACTGTTCCTGCTGCATTCCCCATGGCAACACCTTTACCAATCAAAGTCCACTTGCCAACCAATCAACACTCCCTTCTCATGGAGTTAAAATGTTATTATCGATACAATTTGGTATTCTTGCAAATTGTCCTGATGCGTGCAATACTGAAGGTGATATTCTGATGCCTTGATAGATCAGATGGGTCACTCCAGTATCCACCAGCCAGAGTTTCTCTCATGGCTGTAGTCTGCTGTAGACTGCACAACCTGGCCCTTCAGCGAAGGGAAATCCTGTCAGGGAAGGAATTGAGGTAAAGATTCTGGTCCTATGATGAAGAGTCAGAGGAAGAGGAGGGTGAGCTGCAGCAGGTAACTGTCCAAGCTGGTCCAAAGGAGGGTCTGGATGCCCATGAGACACAGGAAGCTCTGATCATCAGAAGATTCCTATAGCTGAATCTCCCCAACTCAATATCAACTTTGTAGCCATTGGAATCTTCTTCATGCAGCTGCATGACATGAACATCATTGATGCATATGGCCATGTTACTCAGTTAAATAATGTCATTCTGAAAGATGTACATAATTGCAGAATCACAAAAGACTATCAAATAAACCCATATCCATAAATTCATACAGATGTAATGAACAAATGCAGCTTTATAAAAATTGGAAACAAACAATAATTTATCTATGCAATAATTCATATCAATGCTCAAATCTCACAAATAAGAGGCATCCATGTGCACCCAAATGTGGCTAATGTGGGATTTTCTTGATTCTTTTCCTGGTGCTGTGGCTTGGTGCTCTCCCACTCATTGCCAGCTGCAGTGGAGACAGGCTGCTGACTATTATGTCCCCTTGCCTGGGATGACTTTGGCAGCTCTGGAGTGGTGGGTGTCCCCTGCTCGGTGGCAGGTGGCTCACCAGTCACCGTGGCACTCGGAGACATCTGTGGCAATGTCAGAGAGGTTGAGGAGAGCCATGGCCATCAGATGTTCCCTGAGAGGTGCCTCCCCAATGGCATCAGGAGCTGGACATGACGCCAGGCTTCTCGTTCGCCTCTCGCCCTGGCTCTGGGGCCCAGAGATCAGGGACAAGGTAATGGAGTGCCAGTCAGAATGCATACCCAGTAGTGCATCTGTAATGTGCTGGGTTTGGCCTTCCATGACAGTTGCCATTCTGTCAATGGAGGAAAAACATACATTCTGTAGACTGGGTCATCACAGTGCTCATGGCCTGGATGGACTCCTCCAATGTTTGTGCCAGAATGCGCAACGTTTCTGGCATCTCTGCCACAACTTCATGCACCTCTTGCTGGACATTCAGCATCTGCTGCCTGAAGGATGCCTCCGAAGCCTTGTCATCAGCCTGGGGTTCAGCATCTGAGTCACCTCCAGCACTGTCTGATTATCAGAGGCCTACTCCATCACAGTCTCTGACAGCAGTTCGTGCAACAGTGATGTGCCCTCACAAGTGCATCTATCCATTATAGGCGAGTCATGCATGCCCATCGAGGTACATGTATCTGCGCTGGTACTAGGTGGGGAGCAAGGATGTGAAGCTGCACTCTCCGAGGCATCCTCTTCCTCCTCAGAGGCTAACACAAGCACACAAGAAATAGAGACAGGAGTAGGCCATATGGCTTGTGGAGCCTGCTCTGCCATTCAATATGATCTTGGGCTTCGACTCCACTTTCCTAGCCACTTCCCATATCCCTTGATTTCCTGAGAGACCAAAAATCTGTCTATTCCAGCCTTTAAATGTATTCAGTGATGGAACATTCACGGCCTTTTGGGGCTGAGAATTCCAAAGGTTCACCACCCTTTGAGTGAAGTAATTTCTTCTCAACTCAGTTACAAATGACCAGTCCCTTATCCTGAGACTGTGCCCCCATGGTTTAGATTCCCCAACCAGTGGAAACAATCTCTCAGCATCTATCTTATCAAGCCCATATAGAATTTTATAGGCTTCAATGAGATAGCCTCTCATTCTTCTAAATTCCAGGCTGTATAAGCACAATTTATTCAGCCCCTCATCACAGGACAACCTGCTCACCCCAGGGACCAATTTAGTGAAACTTCACTGTACCACCTTCAATGCAAGTATATCCTTTCTTAAATGTAGAGACCAAAACTGCACATAGTATTCCAGATGTGGTCTCACCAAAACCCTGTACAATTGTAGCAAGACTTCTTTATTCATGTACTCCAACCCCCTTGCAATAAAGGCCAATAAGTCATTTGCCTTCTTAATTGCTTGTTGCACCAGTATGCTGTCTTTCTGCATTCCTTGTACGATCATACTCAAGTCTCCTCAAATATCAGCACTTACAAATTTCACACCTTTAAAAAAAATTCTGCTTTTCTATTCTTATGACCAAAGTGAATAACTTCAAACTTCCCTCTGCCTTCTTGTTGCCCACTAACTTACCTTTGTCTATATCTCTTTGCAGCTTCCCTATGTTTTCCCCACAGCTCACCTTTGCACCAAGCTTGGTATCATCAGCAAACTTAGATACATTACTCTATGTCTCTTCATCTAAGTCATTAATATAGATTGTAATTAGCTGAGGTCCCAGCACTGATCCTTGCATACTCCACTATTAACTGTCTGCCAACTTGAAAAAGCCAGGTTTATGCCCATTTTCAGTTTTCTATCCATTAACCAATCCTCTATCCATGTTAATATAATACCTCCAACTCAATGAGCCCTTATCTTGCCTATTGACCTTTTGTGTGGCACCTTATCGAATATCCTTTGGAAAGCCAGGTATACTACATCTACTGGTTCCCCCTTATTTACTCTACTAAATACATCCTCAAAAAGCTTGAATAAATTTGTCAAACTGGATTTCCCTTTTGTAAAATCATATTGACTTATTCTAATCATACTATGTTTTTATAACTGCATTGTTAAGGCTTCCTTACTAATAGATTCCAGCATTTCTACAACAACTGATGTTAGGCTAACTGGCCTGTAGTTTAATATTTTCTCTCTCCCTCCTTTCCTGAAAAGCAGCATAACATTTGCCAGCTTGCAATCTGATGGGACCATTCCAGAATCTAAGGAACTTTGGAAAATCATAGCTAGCACATTCTCTATCTCTGCAGCTATCTCTTTTAGAACCCTAGGGTGTAGGCCATCAGGTTCCGGTGATTTTTATCCCCCGAGGTTACTGTCTATTTCTGGTGTGAACCTTGTGTCTTCTACTGTGAAGACAGACACAAAATATTTGTTCAATGCCTCTACCATTTCTTTATTCCCCATGATAAGTTTTCCTGTCACCTACGGACAGGTCCCTTGGTGCTACCACCTGCAGGTGCCAAAGTTGCACCGTGTGATAAACAAAAAGGAGAGTTAGGGGCATCGTCAACCTTTTAGGTGAGTTTGGTGAGACTTCATCATTGCAAACACATGAACCACTGGGTGATGTGATTCAGTGTTATACCATTCAACACAGAGGCACACTTTCCTCCCTGATGTTAGTAAGCCTTCAAAGTCACAAACCACCCATACTACCTTCCTGCCAGCTTCCCCAGCTCCAATCATCCTCCCCATCCCAGCCCCTGCAGCGGTGTTTACTGGAATTATGAAAAAAATGCCCTTGGATTCTCACCAGTCCAGGGCCTTCCTCCTATCATATCTTGACCTATGGGCCAGCTCCATTAGTTCGCAGCCAAATCCAGCACCTCCTCCTTGATGGGTATCAGGATGACGACATTGGGGACACCACTTCCAATCCCGCTTCTTTCTTGGGCATTGTGCACCCTCTTCTCCTGCAAATCAAGAGGGAAATTGCAATGATCATGCTGTGCTATAATCATGCCTTCAAAAGCCTGGCAATCGTGTACTTTATCAGCAGCACACCAGCTAACAGGTGTGAAAGTTCCCACCCCCTTCTTAACCCCTATTGCTATTGCTATGCAGAGTGGCTTGTGTGCATCATGCGGCCTTACACACTTGGACAGCACACAGGATAATCCCATAATGGAACCACATCACACGCTTCCATATATATATATCCATCTCCAGAATGCTGATACACTCATCTTGCAGGCCTCAGAAGATCATTGAGCCGTTTGTGGCACTGCAGCCCAGTTTGCTGAATGGCCCCAAGGCTGCAGACCTTTGCTCCATCGAGTCTGCTCTTGTCTGGCTGGGAGGTCTCCTCTTTCTGCCACCTAGCATGAGGACCTCTGACCTATCACTTACAACCTGGAAGAGGGTTTGCAAGGAGTCATTGTCAAACCTTGGGGCTGTCTGAGGACTCTCCAGCTTCCAGCTCCATTCTCTCAGCCACCTGTAGAGAGACAGAGAGTAAAGACCTGATTTTCAATATATCCCTAAACATTAGCTATTCACCATGGGTCAGCTACATTACAATATTATTTCTTCCCTGACAAAGGCCCAGAATGCTTCCATACTAGATGATTAGTTGTACACATTTATAAACAAGATCTTACCCACTGAAACAATTTACAGGAATTCAAAATCTTCACCACAAATTACTCAGGCGCCCAAACCTTTGACTGGTGCAGCTGCCACAGTCCCACGCCAGGGGTGCCTTTAAATGGACAGCTGTGACCTCCTTCCAGGTCACAGCATGGCCCTTCTATCCCTGGATATCCCATCTTTAGTTACCAATTAGATGCATTGCCCAACATCTCCTCTTGCTGTTAGCTAGCTTCTCGCTGGGTGGCCATTAATCGGCATCTACATGTATCATGTGCAGTCTTTCAAAAAGATCTTTCAGTGATCCATTGACTTCTACATTAGATTCCCACTCACCATCAAGCAACGTAAAATTCAACCCTAAACATCAGGAGCCAGGTGGGGAGGCAGTAGCACAGTGGTATTGTCACTGGACTAGTAATCCAGAGTAATGCCTTGGGGACCAGGGTTTGAATCCCACCACAGCAGATGATGAAATTTGAATTTAGTAAAAATCAATCTAATGATGACCATGAAACCATTGTAAAAACCCATCTGGTTCACTAATGCCCTTTAGGGAAGGAAACCTGCTGTCCTTACCTGGTCTCGCTGACCTATATGTGTCTCCAGACCTGCAGTAAAGTGGTTGACTCTTAAAAACACCCTCTGAATGAGAGCAATTAGGGATGGGCAATAAATACTGGCCTAGCCAGCAATGCCCACATCCCATGAATGAAAAAGGTGTATAACTTTAAAGGGGCAAATTCCAGTAAAAGAGAGAGGTAGTGGATTGTGGTTAGTTGTCACCTTCAGTTCAAGGCAAAGGAAACACCTTTAAAAGCATGATATTCAGCATAAAAGATACACAAATATGAAGAATCAGCAAGTGCAGATTGAATAGGTGAGAATCTAAATCAATTTATAAATAAATCAAAGCTGGAATGGGAGGAAAAATAATGTGAACACAGCTTGCAGTGAGAAAGAAGATTGGGGTTCACTTGCATTTGTAAAAGAACATGCAGAAATATGCTTAAAAGATAAACAAAGGAGTACAGGCAGAACTACAAAAAAAATGTAGCCACAGATGCCAAGCACAGTAGCAACAGTTTATATTTATATAAAGCACCTTGAATGTAATATAATGTCCCAAGGCATTTCACAAAAGCATTAAGAAACAAGATGTGACACTGATCCAGATAAAGATATATTGAGCTGGATTTTACCACCTCGATGGAGACAGATAAGGAAGCAGGATGGTTGATAAATAGTGTCAGAATGCATGCGGAGGGGAGCCCGATGCCTTCCCTTTGCCATGTATTTAACCAGCAGCAGAAGCTTCAGTGATGCGGCTGCCCACTGGACAACTAATTGTGCCAATTAAATGCTCAGTAAGGACCATCTCCCGACCCTAGCAGCATTTTACTGGCTGCCTCCAAGCATGCTCCTGCGGGGCCCTCATTTATTGCTGGTCCATGGCAGCATGACTGCCTCCATGGCTATGGCGCTGCTGTTAGATGGTGAAACCCCCAACTTGATCACCAGGGCCTCTCTGCTTGGCATATGTTAAATAACTTTGACTTTGAGAGTGTCTCAGCATGGAGGTGCCCTCTCCTTTATGCTGCAGCCTCAGCACTGACCATCCCTTTTAGTGATGCTCCCAAGCTGTCTGCCCACTGATTGGCAACTCTGGAAAGTGGGCCACGGTTCTCAGTTGGACAGCAGTCCCGATGGAGACTTCTTATAACTGGCCATCATCGGAAAAATGCCGCCCCGGGCCCCGCCCTTGACCGATGCGGAGCCAGGTCCTACTTTCAGTCCTGGCCATGGGACTCCTTATATCTTTAGAAAATCCAGCCCATTTAGTCTGATGACTTAAAGCTTGGTTAAAAAGTAAGTTTCAAGAAAAGCAAGACAGAGAGGTGAAGAGGTATAAATGAAAATTTCAGAGCTTAAGGCTTGGGCACCTGAAGATACAGCCACCAATGGTGGAGGGATTAAAATCAGGGATACTCAAGAAGCAAGAACTCGAGGGTGCAGATATCTTGGAGAGTTGTAGGATCGGAGGAGATTACAGAATTAAGGATGGGCAAGGCCATGGAGGGATTTGAAAACAAGGATGAAAATTTTAAAACAAAGACATCGCTTGATCAGGAGCCAAGGCTGGTCAACAAGCAGAGGGGTGATAGGGGAATGGAACCCGCTATGAGTTCAGACAAGAGCAGAAGAGTTTCACATGGCTTATAAAGGGTAGAATGTGGGAGAGTTGCCAGCAGTAGGTAAAAATAGTCAAGTATCGAGGTAGCAAAGGCATGAATAAGGGTTCCAGCAGCAGATGAGCTGAGGCAGAAGTGAAGCCAGGCAATGTTACAGAGGCAGAAATAGGCAGTCTTAGAGATGGTGCGCTGATGTGGTCAGATCAAAGCTCACATCAGGGTCAATATGAAACCAAGGCTGCAATCAGACTGGTTTAGTGTCAGACTGCTGCCAGGGGAGGGGATGGAGTTGGTAATGACGGGACAGAATTTAGTGTGGACCTAGAACAATAGTTTCAGTCTTCCAGATATCTAAGTACAGAATGTTAAATAAGCAATCTAATAATTGAGCAGGAATGGAGGAGTTGAGAGAGCTAGTGATGAGGTAGAGCTAGGTGTCATCAGCATACATTATCTTCTAGTGAAAACTCAGGCTGTGCTTCCAAATTATGTTACTGAGGGACAGCATGTAGATGAGAAATGGGAGGGGGCTAGGATAGATCCTTGGGGGACTCTAGAAGTAAGTGCAGGAGAGGAAAGAGAAGCCAGTGACGGTGATTCTCTGGTTAAAGTTAGGTAGATAAGAATGGACCCAGGTGAGAGCAGTTTCACCCAGCTGCAGGGGATGGCTGATGATTGTTTATACACCCTGGAAAAGAACAGCAAACTGCCACCTTTTATAAGAGAGCTGCATTTTAATATTTTTAAAAAGTCAGGTTTTTCCTTGGGACCCTATGCCAAAAACTTGACATGGACGCTCAGGTGCAGTCCACTACCAGTATTTGGCACCCTGGTACACAACCACTGCAAATGATATGTTAGATCCCTTTGAAAGCCAACAATGCGGGAGCTCTTGAGGTTTAAATTCTCTACCCCTGCTTACACTTCTGACCTGGTAAGAGACAGGTAAATGGTCCACAATTCCCGATATAGGGTCAGGATTGGAATGGCAAAGACCTGACTCCAATTCCATTCCGGAGGTTCTGCTGATTCTCAAGTGACTTCTGCTTTTCTCATTGCCATTGGGAGTAAGTATGTGTTTTCTTGACTTAGTACTGTAGAAACATCTGCTGCACTCAAATCTGGATTAAAGATTGGTCACACATCCTATGGAGAGTGTGATATAACTCCATCCAGGCAAAGTGAGAGAAATCTTGCGCCCTCCCCTGCAGTGGCTTGGTGGTGAGGGGTGCATTTAATCAGGCAGATGGTAATGGGTGAGGACACTGCCACCTTCCCCTTCTATCCTGATTAAGTCCATAGTCCATGGATGGTGTTCCTGTCCTGCTGCCGATTGAGGCTCTTAAACGAGCAATTAACACCCACTTAAAGGCCTCAGCCTGCCACGATATTAGTACAATGGCCGGTGGAGGTCTAGCTATGCGGCGAACACGACAAGCAAACCCTGTCAGAGTTTCTCGCAGGCTCCCAAGTGGAGGGTCCCTATTTCAAAGGCACTCAGTGCATAGTCAAGGGACCTGGCATCAGGAAGGGGGGCATGCTGAGAGACCACCTGCTGCCCTTGCTGCCGACTCTCCTTTCCTCCTTCCCCCACAGCCACAACCCTGTGACTCCACCTCCTGCCATCACTCACTTCTGTCCTGGGATCCAGCCACAATCACAGCATCACAGAATTGTTGTGGCGCAGAAGGAGGCCATTTGGCCCATCGTTTCTGCAGTGGCTCTCCAAATGATTGCCATTCTCCTGCCTTTTCCCTGTACCTTTGCACATTGTTTCTAACCTAGGCCTTGGGTGAGTGTCGTACCAGGAGCAGCAAACCCCTCCACAGTGGCACTGCCGTTCAATGCAGCTGCTGGCCTCTGATTGGCTGGCAGCTGTTGGTAGGCGAGACTTCCACCCCCAAGGTCCTTGATCCTGGGGCAAGGCTCATTGCTGGCCTGTCAAGTGCGTTGGTGGAGAAAGATTTGGCAGGTCTTCCCAAAAAGAGGTGACACAGGACTCCCGCTGGCTCACCAGCTGGCAGCCTCGACCCCTGTTGCTTCACAAGATTCCAGCCAGCGTTCCAAAAATCAATCACATCATCTAAATACATGATGGTTGCACTACACCAGCCATTGGCTAAACAAAAGCAGAGGTAGTGCATTAGTATTTCTGTCATAAACTAAGCAGGATATTTCAATCACAATTGAATATTTAATCACAGTTTTGTTTCTAAGTATAATTCACAAGGGAAAGTATTTTGATAGACAGTACTGTAGATTATGGATAGTCATAGATTGCACAAAACAAATATGTATTATTTTTGAACATCAAAGATTGATATCAGTGCCGAGAAACAGACTGTTACTGCCAGAACAACAGTTGCTACCTTGATTCATTAGACTGCGTACATTGGATTCCTAGTATGAGGCCAATTATACTGCCAGCATTGATCACAATGAAGAGCAGGAACAGCCCAGTTCCAGTGCTACATTACTCAATAACAACAAAGCTCTATTCATGCAGTTTACCTGCTTCTGAATGTTAGTTACATTTTAAAGATGGATGAGTTAACATTAAGGAGATTCAAACTTAATCTTAAAAAGCTCCCTAAAGCTCCCTAACTGCCTGGGGACTTCTTTAAACTTGACTTCACACTAAACTATAGTTTTATTTGGGGATAATTCATCTTTTGCTTTAGGCTTTTATTTTGAATTTTGTGCTGATCAAGTTGAGGGACATCAACAGTGAAGAAATTTTCCATTTTGAGCTATTATTATCAGAATCAAGCAATCTGCAGTCAAGAAACAGCAAAGTTAGATGCAGAATAAAGTTCCCTCTTATCTACGAGAAGGTGCATTTGATGGGACTGGATGAAAGCTGAGAGGAAATCTGACCCTTGACAAGCCTAAACTTCAAAAAAGGAGCACAAGAGGAGTTGGGAGTTGAAAAGGAGCTGGGAGAGCAAAGGTGACTGAGGGAGTTCGGTGAGGAGGGAATGAGGTGATCCTTTGAGTACCGTGAGTATGGTCGGGTAAGAATTTACTACTTTTATCACTTATAGTTTTTAAGGTCTTATTTTGTGGTTCATTGTTTGTAAGGACTATATTCTGTAACAATAAGGAGCAGGGAAGAAGGGCCCTAGAGTAATTGATATTATTTAATATTAAGTATCTTCCAAAAGGTTTAATTTAATTTAAGGGGTAAGTCATGGCAGGAGAGTTCAAAGCTGTGTTGTGCTCCTCCTGCTCTTTGTGAGAAACCAGGAACATTTCCAATGCCCGGAGCCAGCATGTATGCGGGAAGTGTCTCCACCTGCAGCTCCTGGAAGCCTGGATTTCGGAGCTGGAGAGGCGGCTGGGGACACTGTGGAGTATCCACAAGGCGGAGAGCATCATGGATAGCACGTATAGAGAGATGGTCATACTGCAGTCTAAGAGTCCACAGGCAGGAAGAGAATGGGTGACCACCAGGTGCTGCAAGAGGACTAGGCAGGCAGTGCAGGAATCTCCTGTGGCTATTCTCCTGCAAAACAGATATACCACTCTGGATACTGTTGGGGGGAATGGCCTCTCAGGGGAAAGCAGCAACAGCCAAATTCGTTGCAACACGGTAGGCTCTGCTGCACAGGACAGGAGTAAAAAGTGTGGGAATGCAATAGTTAAAGGGGATTCAATTGTAAGGGGGAAAAGATAGGTGATTCTGTGGCTGCAAACGAGACTCCAAGATGGTATGTTACCTCCCTGGTGCTCAGGTCAATGATGTCTTGGTGCAGCTACAGGACATTCTGAAGGGGGAGGGTGAACAGCCAGTGGTCATGGTACATGTTGGTACAAATGACATAGGTAAAAAAAAGGGATGAGGTCCTAAAAGCAGAATATAGGGAGTTAGGAAGTAAGTTGAAAAGTAGGACCTCAAGAGATGCTGAAGAGATGGTGTGAGGGGGAGGTTTTCAGATTCCTGGGACATTGGGACATAGATTACAAAAATAGGGAGGTCATATTGGAGTTGTATAGAAGCTGGGTGAGGCCACAGCTGGAGTACTGTGTGCAGTTCTGGTCGCCACATTATAGGAAGGATGTGATTGCACTGGAGGGGGTGCAGAGGAGATTCACCAGGATGTTGCCTGGGATGAAACATTTAAGTTATGAAGAGAGGTTGGATAAACTTGGGTTGTTTTTGTTGGAGCAGAGAAGACTGAGAGGCGACCTGATCGAGGTGTACAAGATTATGAGGGGCATGGACAGGGTGGACAGGAAGCAGCTGTTCCCCTCAGTTGAAGGGTCAATCACAAGGGGACATAAGTTCAAGGTGAGGGGCAGAAGGTTTAGGGAGGATGTGAGGAAAAACTTTTTTACCCAGAGGGTGGTGACGGTCTGGAATGCTCTGCCGGGGGGGTTGGTGGAGGTGGGTTGCCTCACATCCCTTAAAAAGTACCTGGATGAGCACTTGGCACGTCATAACATTCAAGGCTATGGGCCAAGTGCTGGTAAATGGGATTAGGTAGGTAGGTCACGTGTTTCTCACGTGTCGGTGCAGACTCGATGGGCTGAAGGGCCTCTTCTGCACCGTGGGATTCTGTGATTCTGTGACACCATCTGGGCTAAAGCGAAAGAGATTGCGATGGACCAGGGCAGCTGATGGGGGAGTCATGCTGATCATTGTCCTGCATGTCAATGGAGGAACTAAGTTTAAGACTAGCTAACAAGTCTAATCTACTCCAGCAATTTGACTGAACCTCGGTTTCAGAAAAGAAAGAATTTATATGAGCCCTTTCATTTTTTAAAATTCTTTCACGGGATGTGGGTGTTGCTAGCTAGGCCAGCATTTATTGCCGATCCATTAATTCCCTTGAGAAAGTGGTTGTAGTGAGCTGCCTTCTTGAACCGCTGCAGTTCATGTGGTATAGGTACACCCACAGTGCTGTAAGAGAGGGAGGTCCAAGATTTTGACCCAGCGACAGTGAAGAAAAGACAACATATTTCCAAGTCAGGGTGGTGAGTGGCTTGGAGGGGAACTTCCATGTGGTGGTGTTTCTCTTGTCCTTCTAGATGATAGTGGTCGTGTGTTTGGAAGGTGCTTTCAAAGGAGACTTGTTGATTTCCTGCAGTGCATCTTGTAGATGGTACACACTGCTGTCACTCTGCATCAGTGGTGGAGGGAGTGAATGTTTGTTGCTGGGTGCCAGTCAAACGGGTTGCTTTGTTCTGGATGGTGTCAAGCTTCTTGAGTGTTGTTGAAGCTGCACTCATCCAGGCAAGTGGAGAGTATTTCGTCATGCTCCTTACTTGTGCCTTGTAGATGGTGGACAAGCTTTGAAGAGTCAGGAGGTGAATGGGAATGCTATTGAATGTCAAATGGCAATGGTTAGATTCTCTCTTGTTGGAGATGGGCATTGCCTGGCACTTGTGCAGTGCGAACGTTACTTGCCACTTGTCAGCCCAAGCTTGGATATTGTCCAGGTCTTGCTACATTTGGGCATAGACTGTTTCAGTATCTGAGGAGTCGCACATGGTGCTGAGCATTGTGCAATCATCAGTGAACATCCCCACTTCTGACCTTATGATGGAAGGAAGGTCATTGATGAAGCAGCTGAAGATGGTTGGGCTGAGGACACTACTCTGAGGAACACCTACAGTGATATCCTGGAACTGAGATGATTGACCTCCAACAACCACAACCATTTTCCTTTGTGTTATGTATGACTCCAACCAGCGGAGAGTTTTCCTCCTGATGCCCATTGATTCCAGTTTTGCTAGGGCTCCTTGACGCTACACTCGATCAGATGCTGCCTTGATGTCAAGGGCATCCACTCTCACCTCACCTCTGGAGTTCGGCTCTTGTGTCCATCTTTGAACCAAGGCTCTAATGAGGTCAGGAGATGAGTGACTTGAGCGCATCCAATAGCAGCATACAGCCAATGAATACTTTTGAAGTGTAGGCACTGTTGCAATGTGGGAAATGTGCAGCCAAATTGCACACAGCAAACTTTGACAAGCAGCAATGCGATAATGTTGAAATAATCTGTTTTAGTAACATTGGCTGAAGGCTAAATAATGGCCAGGGCACCAGGGACAAATCCCCTGTCCTTCTTCAAGTAAGTGGTATGGGATTTTTTAGTCCACAAGAGGAGCAAACAGGCTTTTGGTTTAACCTCTCCTCTAAAATATGGTATTTCCAACAATGCAGTTTCCTCAGTGGTGCACAGGGATATCACTCTAGATTGTATGCTTAAGTCGCTGGAGTGGGCCTTGAACCCACACTTGCTGACACAACGGTTAATACCTTTCCCATCGGCAGGATATTTTCCTGTTTCCCACACAAGCCATCCTGTGACCTTTTAAATTAGGTTGTTAATTCACAGCCATTCTCCTCCAGCAGGAACGGGATTGAAATATGCAAAATTACTCAAGACCTTTACAACCAGTGGATGGAGGAAACTTCCATCCCTTGAGTCTGGATTTGAAGCTAATACTATGCATCCTTTGTCTTTGTTACAGTGCAGTCAGATTCTTCTCCTGACTCCTCAGTTGTACTCCTGGTTTCGCAACAAGGTGTATCAAATTGTTGGAAAAGCAGCAGCAGAACAGACTCATATGTTTGTTTGGACAAGAGAGATGCTTGTCAAAGGCAAAATACTGCGGATGCTGGATATCTGAAACAAAAACAAAAAAAAAAATGCTGGAAGAACTCAGCAGGTCTGACAGCATCTCTGGAGAGAGAGACAGAGTTAATGTTTCAAGTCTGTGTGACTCTGAGAGAGACAGAGTTAACGCATCGAGTCTGTGTGACTCTGAGAGAGACAAAGTTAACGTATCGAGTTCATGCGATTCTGAGAGAGACAGAGTTAATGTTTTAAGTCTGTGAGACTCTTCTTCAGGACTTGTCAGTTGGCTTTCATGTATGCTATAGGATCCTCCTCAGAAAACCACCTCTCTACCTTCATCAAACCTCTGTTTCTTCTCTAAGATTGTGGCATAGCCATCAACCACTCTCATCACTTCCTGCTTGAAGACCTTCAGTCCAGTCTTCGCTGGTCAAAGTCACTCACAACATCCTTTTGACTTCAATCACAGTTCTGTGCCCTTCCTTGTCTTCTCTGCAATGGTCAATTCCTATTCCATCCTTTCTCCTTTGTGTTTCACCTTCAAGGCAAAGCCATCATGCCCTCCTAACTGAGCCAATGCAGCCAACAAACTTCTTGCAACTGCTTCTAACCCTTGCATAAAGCACTTTTGAAATGTAGTCACTGTTGTTATGTTGAAAATGCAGCACCCAATTTGCACACAGAAGGATCCTACAAATACCAATGAGATGGATAATAGATTATCCGTGTTTTAGTCTTAGTTAAAAGATCAATGTTGGCCAGAACACTGGGAAAGGACACAGTTTTTCTCTGAATACTGCCATGGAATCTTTTATTCTACTGGATAGTTCTGACAGAGTCTCGATTTAGCATCTCATCTGAATGATGGCACCACTGACAGTGCAGTACTCCCTCAGTACTCTGAATTCATAATACTCTAAATTAATAGCTGAACTTCAAGCCTCAGAATCAGCACAAAGGTTATTTCCATGTCCAAAATATTGCCTGCCTCACTCCACCCTTATTCAAAGTTTAATTACTTCCCAGAGATAAAAACAAAAAAACTGCAGATGCTGGAAATCCAAAACAAAAACAGAATTACCTGGAAAAACTCAGCAGGTCTGGCAGCATCGGCCGAGAAGAAAAGAGTTGACGTTTCGAGTCCTCATGACCCTTCAACAGAACTGAGTTCTGTTGAAGGGTCATGAGGACTCGAAACGTCAATTCTTTTCTTCTCCGCCGATGCTGCCAGACCTGCTGAGTTTTTCCAGGTAATTCTGTTTTTGTTTTTAATTACTCCCCAGTTAATTTACTTCAAACCTCCATCTTTTGGCTTCTTTAGTTCCACATTCAAATAGTGCAGGTCATCCAAAACTCTGCCATCCACACCTTATACCATATCCTCTTTCCTTATCGCCCTGGTTATCATCAATTTCATTTTCAATTGGCTTTCCAAACACCAATTTATTCAAAATTATCATTTGCAAGTTCTTCATGCTTTCTCCCTTCTGTGGGCTGGATTTAGTTTAGTTGTGGCAGTGAGGATCTAGGGCAGGAAGCGGGGAAGTGGCCAGTGGCAGGGTGGGGGTGGGGGAGGTGGGGGGGAAGGTGGTGGCAAGGTGGGGTGGTGGGAGAACCCAAGTCAGAAGTCAACAGGAGGCACCTTGTCAGTAACAGCCAATTGATTAACTGGTGGCCGTAGGGGCTGCCATCTCTAATAAGGATGGCTGCTCACCCCCAAGGGCTGCCCAAGAGGGTTGGCAGCTCAGTAACCTCAGTAATAGCATCAGGAGGAGTGGCCACAGCTGTGGCTGCACCTGGGGGATGAGGGCACATTGATGGACTTGTACCTTCACAGGGAGGTAAGTGAAGTCTGAGGCTGCCCGGGCCAATCAGGCAGATCCCAGTTTGTGGGGTCGGGGCGGAGGTAGGGTGTCTGGGGTGTCTGGGGAATGTGGCCCCATTGGTGCATGGGCTGTATTGCCAGCAGGGGGAGCCCTCAATGGGCCAAAGAGTGCCCAAAACGGAAGGCCCACCCCAGAGTATACCAGCGGCTGCCAGGGTTTATCTGTTGGTCTTCCAACGTAACACAGGGCCCCCAAGCACTGGTAAAATGCCAGCAGAGGCAGATAAACCACCCACCACTTAACTGCATCAATTTTTTAGCCTTTCTGCCTCCCAGCCCATCCCCAAAGGTTTGCTAAAATCTAGCCCTATATTTCTATCCTGTTCCCCCTTCTATTGGCTCACTTACTTTGCATCCCTCTCTTTCTTTACTCTACCTTCATTGTTCTTCCTAAACCCTTTACTTTGTTAACTCTCTTCCCTTCTTTAACAATCTCATCAAAATCTACCTTATGGGCCACTTCTTTGATCACCTCTCCTAAGTTTTCTCTCATCAAAGCATGGTGTTGATTTACCATCCCTGAAATGCTTTGGGATATTTTAATGTGTTAAAAGCTCGACGAAAATGTAAATTGTTATTGAAATCAGATGGTCATCTTACTACAGTAATTATGGCATGAAGCCAAGAACAAGCTACAACTTGGCGAAGATTTGCTTAAACAATGTATGGATTTTCATATGCCTGCTTTGCACGTACACAGTTTTATGTTGTTTACTGAGATGTTTGAAGTGCTTGTTTTTTCATGTGTCTCAAATATACTGTGAATTTCATCTAAATGTTTAAGATCAATAAAAGGAGTGTGTCCTTTTTGGTCAAATATGGCTACTAACAAGGCAGAAAAGAAGCAATCCCAGGTTCAATCCCTGGTTTAACCAATGCTCCCTTTGCTGGTTTCCTTAGTTCCACTCTTCCACAAAAGCAGGTCTTTCTAAACTCTACCATAGTAGAGAGCATAGAAATATGGAAGGGTGATCTTATACAATAGAGGTGCACAATTGTTTTCACTGCACTGGGCTTGGGGGGTGGGTGGTGGGGGGTGGGGGGAAATTAGTCAGGTTGCCTGAATAATACCAGTGCTTGTCTGTGAGTGTTTATTGTGGCTAGTATTTCAGTTTCATTACATTGTTGTAGGAGGTCTGCTGAGGTGAGCACTGAAGTGCAGGGCACAGGCCTGGGAAGAATTGCAACGGATGCAAATCTTGGTGGGAATAGCAGATATTTGAACAAAAGTTCTGAAGACAAAGTGGGTGCCATGTGAAAAGCATTTTAACGTGGGTCAGATTGGTACCCTTCCCACTCAGCAGCTGATCAATATTCACTGTTTGAACTCATACTTGGATAATGGCCTCTTTGCTAAATTGCTAGGGACCATGGAGCCAAATCCCTTCTTAAAAAATACAAGGCAAGTGCAATGGTGTTGCTGGAGACAGCAAGTTAACTGACAGTGTTGTCATGTTTTTTAACTGTCACAATTGATGCTTGATAGTTATTTAAAGACAAACAAGTTCAATATAAAGATGAATCTCAAAAGTTTTCACTCAAGTGTAATGTGTATAAGCTTAAATTTCTAGATTAGGAGAAGGTAAGGGATCTTGCTATACACAAATTGGCTGTCACATTTCCTACATTACCACATGACTGAAGGAGAGTTATACTGACTCAAAACATTAACTGTTTTTCTCCCCACAGATGCTGCCAGGCCTGCTGAGTTTTTCCAGCATTTTATGTTTTTATTTCAGATTTCCAGCATCTGCAGTATTTTGCTTTTATTTATCCCACATTACAACAGTGACTATACTTGAAAAGTACTTCATTGGCTGCAAAACATTCCAGGATGTACTGAGGCTGTGAAAGGCACTATAGAAATGTAAGTTATTTCTTTCTTTAACACAGAAGGCATTCTTGAGCATCATTATATCCAGCACAAAAAAAAATTGTCAAAAAATGTATAATGGGGAACCTCAGTTCATACATATATTTATTTATTTGTTTTAATTATATACATATTTATTTTAATTATATACATATTTATTTATTATATGGATACCTTAACATTTGGCATCACAAAATAATTCACTGTACAGGGAAACTAAATTGATTTTCTCCTGTAAACAAGTCCATGTGTGGTATATGACTCTCTGGACAACAATTTCTTCTGAATAATAATGCTAGGCTATTTGAAAAGCTTAATAAACACTGTGCTCAACACAGTAGACATTTCATGTCGCCAAATTTCATTTTTCTAGTAGGTTTTTAGCCTTAGGGCAGTTTTGTACCAAACGAACGCAGAATGGAAGAATGTAGTTTATAACAATATCATATCTGTTATTCTAATCTAGATGGGAGGAACTGTTAGCACATTACACATTGCAGTAAGGAGGTGATGGCGTATGGTATTACTGCTGGATTTAAAAATGCAGCATATTGCTCTGGGGATCCGCGTTCGAATTCTACCATAGCAGATGGTGGAATTTGAGTTAAAAGTTTAATGATGACCGTGAAACCATTGCTGATTGGTCCACTAAGGCGCTGACCTTACCTGGCCTAGCCAGTGGTACCTACACCACCCCCCACCCCCCGAAAAAAAAACGCCACCTCTGATAAGAAATCAGCCGGTCTTAGTGCCAGCCCCTAAATGCCTCTCTGGTTGGTGAAGGTGCAGTCTGACCAGAACAGAGCTGGAGTCCTGACCCCACCCTTCCCTGACTGATGCTTGGTATTGGTTACTAATATCTATCGTTCATTAAAGCTCTTGAGCAGTCTCTCAGTTTCAGTTTCATCCTTATTTATTTCAGCACATTTCTGGATTATTCAAGAGTGGAATGAATATTTGCCATCCGCTTGAGTCGGAGCCGAAAAGGGTAATGATCATGGTTATTGTGCTGTTTGGACAATTGGTGGCGGTACTTCCCAAGTAAAAATGAGGCTGAGCCAAGTTAATCTGTTTGAAAACGGCAGTTAACCTGGAAATTGGAAAGCTGTCATATTAATGTATTTTTTTCTCTCTCTCTCCAAATAGTGTCGCAATGCCTGTTTGAACAGCAGTCAATTGTTTGGATTGGCGGTCGAGTCATGAAGAGGGAATGAAGTGAGCGGAGCTCCTTCTCATTCCGCTTGCTGCGGGCAATCCAGCTCTGTCCAATAAGTTTGTGCAGTTTTGAAGTGGGGCGGCTCGGCTCTCGGCTCTTTCTCAGCCATTGACACCAGAGCTCCGTCCACCTGGGGTCACTTGAAGCAGCATGGAGAGGTCGGAGAGGGGGGCACAGCCAGAGAAGCAGCAAAAAGGGTTTAAAAAGAGAATCAGCCGCGTCTTCCACCGCAGCAAGTCGAGCGGCGACCAGGAGGAGGAAGATCCCCGGGCTAGCAGCAAGGAGCCGGGCAGCCCTCCTGCCTCACAAGTGACCGGCAGCAGGAGGAGAAGCTGGGGAAGCTGGCGACAGAAAAAAAAGTCCGGCGAGCCGTCGGTGCCATGGACACCTCCACTATCCCCGCCGGGAGACGACATGTAAATCTATTCTTCTTAATCATTTTTTCCCCCCTCTCTGGGGCTTTACCGGGCAGATTCCAAAAATATATATTCTTGTAACTCCCAGCTATTTACTGCAACTTCTTCCGGGTGATCTGAAGTTTTTACTTCTAACATATGGAAAGGACAGCCGTTTTATGTCAAACCAGGCGGGTTCACTTGAAATAAACTGGATCCATAATAACTATTCTCTCATTCTCAGCCAGAGGGGTATGTACTGAGGTTATAATATGGACAGGACAGCAAATTGTGATTGTAATATAGCCCCATACCATTCTCTGCAGCAATAGAAATAGAGTTCACTGTCATGTCCAATGTAAATTTACCAACGCAGGTAGATTGAGGAAATCTTAAGCCATTTGCTGGTCAAAATAAACAAATGGGATTTAGACACCCGGGTAAAAGTTTATTCCACGAGCACGGTGCATAGTTTTCCTATCCCCTGCCCCCCACCCCCCGCCCCCCCAACCACCACACACCCCTCCCCCAAGAAACCCATTTACAGTATTGAAGAGATAGGGCGCCTGTTCATTCATGTCCGCGCAATGTGATTATTACACATCAAATCCTCCAGACTGCCCTGTTTTAGACAGTGAGGTCAGGTTCTCATCTGGAGCAATGACTGGTGTTGATCGATCGGCAGATCGGCCAGCGTAGGCACCACGAATGTAAGGAACATCAATGAGCTGCACCACACGGCGCTGCGTCCACCAATTTCTACAACATAAGGGATATTACTGTTTACAAATAAAACGGTCCCTTTTTTTTGGAAACGAGTGGGTTCTGGGGGCTCCATATACTGCTGCCCCATCGATTTTCTCAACGATTTGTGTTCAGCCTTCCGTTTTTCTGTGAGGGGGAGATTTTTAATATTGCTGTTATCCGTCACATTAAACGTGAAAGGCTCTTGCACTGGGTCAATATGTATATATGAATCCCATAGATCTCAGTATTATTTATAGTACCAACGACATTGATAGGACTAGAAAGGAGGTTTTGTTGAAAGAATTTGATCAGTTAAGAGCTAAATTAAAAAGCAGAACCTCCAAGGTAATAATTTCGGGATTGCTACCTGAGCCACGGGAAAACTGGCATAGGGTAAATAAGTTAAAGAGTTAAATGCATGACTCAAAGACTGGTGTGGGAGTTTCAGTTTATGGGGCACTGGCACCAGTGCTGGGGTAGAAGGAAGCTGTTTCGCTGGGACTGGCTTCACTAGAACCTTGCTGTGACCAGTGTCCTCGCAAATCCAATAACTAGGGCTGTAGAGAGGGCTTTAAAATAAATAAGGGGGTGGGGAGAGGGTTCTGGAGAGGGGATACTTGGGATAACATAACTAAAATTAGAGGAGCTGAATATTATTTAAATGGACAAAGAATACAGAAAGCTACAGCACAGATAGATTTGGGAGTCCTCGTGCCTGAATCCCAAAAAGCTAACATACAAGTTCAGCAAATAATAGGGAAGGCAAATGGAATGTTGGCTTTTATTTCAAAAGGAATGGAGTATAAAAATAGGGAAGTCTTGCTAAAGCTATATAGGGCACTAGTTATACCACACCTAGAATACAGTGAACAATTGTGATCCCCTTATCTAAGGAAAGATATACTGGCATTGGAGGCAGTCCAGAGAAGGTTCACTAGGTTGATCCTGGGTATGGAGGGATTTTCTTATGAGGAGGGGTTGAATCGGTCGGGCATGTACTCATTGGAGTTTAGAAGAATGAGAGGTGACCTTATTGAAACATATAAGGTTCTTAGGGGGCTTGACAAGGTTGATGCTGAGAGGTTGTTTCCCCTTGTGGGAGAGTCTAGGACCAGAGGGCATAATCTCAGAGTAATGAGTCACCCACTTAAGACAGAGATGAAGAGGATTTTCTTTTCTCAGAGGATAGTGAATCTGTGGAATTCTTTACCACAGAGGGTATAGTATGTAAGTATATTCAAGGCTGAGATAGACAGATTTTTAATCAGTAAGGGAATCAAGGGCTGTGAGGAAAAGGCAGGAAAGTGGAGTTGAAGGTTATTAGATCAGCCATGATCTCATTGAATGGCAGAACAGACTCGATGGGCTGAATGCCCTACTTCTGCTCCTTTGTCTTATTTCAGTCTAGGTCTGTAAACATGTCTTCAGAAGATCATGAAATATAAGCACATCTCTAGTTTGTGAACTGTGTAAAATTGAGTCTAAAGGTGTCTGAAGCTCCAACATGACTGACCCTTCATAAACTGGGGTTGAGGTGTGCAAACTGCCTGTAGAGTTGTATAAAACTGTTGTTTAATAAGAGCTATCTGACAATTTTTGCATTACCAACTCCACCTCTGTTATTTTGGAGACAGAACCTCATTCCTTTCCTACACACCTCAGCATCACATCATGCTAGATGGACAACAGAGGAGGATAGTATGCTAAGCTATGTTAAACGCTACTGTGAGGTCAAGGAGGATGAGGTGGAATTATTTAGAATAATCACAGTCAAAGTGAATGACATTCATGACTTTTATTAGGACTACTTCACTTCTGGGAGAAGCAGAAACCAGATTAGTGGGAGTTATGGGAGAGATGGGCACCAATCAGGGTGGTGATCTCTTCTTTAAAGACTTCATAGAAGAAAGGGAGGCTGTGGCTTGAAAAATAATTAGTGAATACAAACATTTTGTTTAGGAGGAATTGGTGACTGATTTTGAAATGGAGGGAGAGATATTGGATGGGCTTCAGCTTAGTGGAAATGGAGTAGAAGATGGACGGGGTATAGGAGGGATGGAAAATAAACTATAAGGAGTCAGGATTTTGGGGCCATGATGGTGGGACTAGGGGGAAGTTTGTCTTAGGGCGTAAGGGAAAGGGGTAGCAGCATATGGAGTTGAAGAGATGGGCTCTGTCTTAATGATAAAATCCATGAGCTCCACACACTCAAGAACAGGAGTCACTATGATTGAGACCATCTAATCAGCTACCTCTGCTGAATTCCTCTCCATCTCTTGCCTACCAACATTAGCTCCACCCTCCCCCAGCTCTGAGCTTGCATCTGTATTTACCTCCTCTCCTATCTCCCCTCATTGCCATTTCCAAACTCATCTTGTCCATGCAACCCACTTACTGCTCTCTAAACTCTATTTCTACTAAACTTCTGTCTTGGCTCCCATGCTGGCAGACATTGCAAAAGATTCCCACTCCTCAGGCACTATACCCCTCCCTTTCAAATATGCTGCCATGAACCTTTCTATGTATTTTTCAAAAGCATATTTTCCCCTCTGTCCTTGCAAACTACCTACCTATCTGCAACCTCCCTTTCCTCTTGGGATTCCTTGAATGTGTTGTTGCCTTCCAAATCTGTGGCCAAATTTCTGCAACTCTATGTTGGAATCTGTAATCAGGTTTTCATCCCTGCTACAACACTGAAATAGCCCAAATCAATATTACTGTCCTTATGGTACACAATCCCTCCTCATCCTTCTTGACCTCTCTGTAGCCTTTAACAAGGTTGACCATTCCATCCTTCTTCAACACCTCTCCTCTGATATCCAGTCTGAGTAGAACTTTTCTCACCAGGTTCCACTCTTACCTATCCAGTGATAGAGAATCTGCTGCATTGGCTTCTCTTCCTGCCCCTGTGCCATTACCTCTGGAGTGCCCCAAAGACCCACCCTCCTATTCCTCATCTACCTGCAACCCTTCACCGACATCAAAGAGATAATGTCAGTTTTCAAATGTATGCTGGTGACACCCAGCTTTATCTCACCACCACCTCTCTTGACCCCTCCATTGCCTCTGTTGTCAGCCTGCTTATCCGACAACCAGTCTTGAATGAGCACAATTTCCTGCACTTAAATATTGGGAAGACTGAAGACATTGTCCTTAACTATCGGAATAAATTCCATTCCCTTGCCACCAACACTTAACCTTCTCTTACCATTGTTGGCCTCCCAACATCCCATTATCTTCAGCTCATCTAAAGGTTTCCCATATTTAATCCCCCACAAAATCCTGCTTAGCCATCACCTCTGTCCTGGTCCCCAGAGTCATAAATTTAAAATCATAACCCTTGCATTTGAATCTTTCAATGTTTTCAAACCTCTCTATCACTGCCACCTTTTCCAGCTCTATAACCCTCACTCTAGAATTCCCAATTCCTCTGGTTGCCTCCTCCTATCACTCCACAATTGGCAGCCATGTCTTTAGCTACCAAGTTCCCAGTCTCTTGAATTCCCTCTCAAGCCCCTCCACCTAGACTTCCCTCTCCTTCCTTGATGCTCTTTCAAACCCAACTCTTTGAACCCTTTGAGTTTACTACTCCTAATATCTGTTTCCTTGACTCAGCATGCCTCAGAGTGCTATATGAATGCAAGTAGTGTTTTTTTTGTCAACATTCACTCTCAATGCTACATTTACCTTTTGTAACTTTCAAATTAATCATATACTGTGTCCCAAAATATTATTAACTTGTTTTTGAAATTGTGACTGTTGAGTCTCTGATTAGTAAGTTTGGTTACATTTCTCAGATTGCTGGACTACAGCTAATTTGCATAGGAAGTTGCTGCACATGCAAATCAGCTAAACTTGAAATAAGGAAAAGATAGCCCAACCCAGTATTTGACTATGGGAGATTGTGAAAACTTAACTGGGGGCAGAAACCTGATGGGATGTAGGTTGTTCCTATGAATTTGTATTTAAGGCAGTGTGGGAGAGTTGAGTCAGATCTATGTGGGAAGGTTTGGCTAGCAACCAGACTTTCAGAAATAAAACTGAGGAAGAAAATATTTGATTGTGTCAGCCAGGGCTTGGGGGTAGTACTGCTGCAACTGAGTCAGATCTTTATGGGTTCAAGTACTACCCCAATGACTTGAGTGCATAGAGTGCAGTCTGAGTGGGTGCTACACTGTTGGAGGGACTGTCTTTCAGATCAAATGCTAAACCAAGGCCCTATTTGCTCCAACAGGTGGAAGAAAAAGATCCCATGGCATTATTTGAAAAATGGCAGGGGAATTCTCCCAGGGCTGGATTTAACAGGGCAGTGTAGTCTGTGCTCCCCTCCTCCCAGCAACCCCCCACCCCCACCTGACCATAAAAGTGAAAGGGGAGCCCGCCTTCTCCTCCAGATGGCTGCCCTGCAGCAAGTTAACATCCAATTGGCTGCTAAATGATTTGAACTAGGACTTCTGTCCAGTACCGGCAATGCTACCGAGAGTGGCGGTTGCTGCAGGTACTGCAGTGATGTTGAGAGGAGGTGTGTGGCACTGGATCCAGTCTCGCAAGTGAGCCTGAGATCTTGGTGGGGCCAGATTGGCAAGCCCCATTCAAGGTTGGCGGTGGGAGGGGAACCTGGAGGGGGCTGTTGCAGCTTCAGGGGACCCTTTAATGGCCCAGGGGCCCATTAAGGAGGGACTGCTTCCTGTATGCTGCCAGCCTATGTAGTTTGGCCTGAGCCTCTACCACCACCAGTTAAATCCTGTTAGTGGCTGGATGAGGCACAATGCCAGCTGCTTTAATGTGCTCCCCACTTTCAAACCCGCCAGCAGTGGAGCATTTAATGCAGCCCCCAGTGACTTTACTAGTATTCATGTCTCAACCAATGTTTAAAATACATGATCAAGCAATTTCTTTCATTGTTGTTTTTGTGATCTTGCTGCGTGCAAATTGGTTGCCTTATTTCCTATATTAAGGCAGTGACAACTTCAAATTAACTTTATTGGCTATGAACAGTTTTGAGTGGTCCGGTAGTCATGAAAGGTATTATATAAATGCAACTTTTATTTCACAAGTCTTCCCATTGGAAACACAACAGTTACTGAATATGTTTGCACAAAATTGATGGCTTTACTCAAATTAGATGCTAGTGATAGGAAATTGCAATCTAATGTTTATATCTTTCCTTACCTTGTCCTTGTTTATACCCTAGAGATGCTGGGTATCAGGAGTGCCAATATATCTAGTGATTGATTGATTAATTGTGTTGGGCATCGAAGGAAAATTTAAATGTCGATTATCATTTAAAGTCTGTGGCTGGTGCTGCTCTATTGGCTAAATTTTACTGTCTTTGTGGTGATATTTCCTGGGATTTCTCCCCTCTCCAGTCCAACCCCTCTTCTTCTAAGGTTGCCAGCCACAGTGCCTAGAAAATCAATCCTCTATTACAGAATACTCTGACAACACAGAAGAGTTAGCAACTCAACCCGCCTCTGAGGTGGTTAACCCGATAAGATACAAATACCATTGGAGTCCATCGCATTTGCACAACTGTACTCGTCCCTAAAAGATCTGCCTGTGTTATTGTTCTCTATAATGGGACAGCACCAGATCAGAAAATCTGCCTTTATGTTTCTTGACCCAGTTAATCCTTTCGCCCCACTTTTTGGTTGTCGATATCTGACTGTCCGCATCTGAACACAACATTTAAAAAATTTGACAAAAAAAATTGGCGGGCATCATACACAGAAAAGTTTATGGCTCTTTGCTCAGGAAGTGAAAAGAAACATTAAGAAAAGGATGAGATACTTCAGCCCATCAGGCCTGTTTGTCCATTCAATTAGATCCTTACTGATCTGTACCCCGGTTTCGCACCTTTGCTGCATAGCCATTAATATTGTAACACAGAGTTTATTTTTCATTTGTTCACAGGATGTGGGCACAACTGCTAAGGCCAATATTTATTGCCCATGCCTAGTTGCTCTTGAAAAGGTGGCGGCGAGCTGCCTTCTTGACCTGCTGCAATCGTTGTGGTGTGGGTACACCCACAAGTTGATGATAGGGGATCCAGCAATGGGAATGCCTTGAATGTCAATGGCTCTATTGTTGAAGATGGTCATTGCCTGGCCCTTGTGTGGCATGAATGTTACTTTCCATTTATCAGCCAAAGCCTGAATGTTGCCCAAACTTTGAAGAAGCTCTGAAGAAGAGTCATACGGACGTGAAACCTTAACTCTTTCTCTCTCCACAGATCCTGCCAGACCTGCTGAGTTTTTTCCCAGCATTTTCTGTTTTTATTTCAGATTTCTAGCATCCACAGTATTTTGCTTTCAACTGAATGTTGTCTAGGTCTTTTTGCATGTGGGCATGGACTGTTTCATTATCCGAGGAGTTACAAGTGTGACACAACACTGTGCAATCAACTGCCAACATTCCCACTTCTGACCTTATAATGGAGGATAGGTCATTGATGAAGCAGTTGAACGTTGTTGGGCTTAGGACATGACTGTGAGAGAACATCTGCAGTGATGCCCTGGAGCTGAGATGATTGGCCTCCATCATCTTCCTTTGTTCTAAGCATGTCTCCAATCAGTGGAGAGTTTTCCCCCTGATTCCTATTGATTTAAATTTTGTTAAGGCTCCTTGGTGCCACATGGTCAAATGCTGTTTTAATGTCAAGGGCAGTCATTCTCACCTCACCTCTTGAGTTCAGCTCTTTTGTCCATGTTTGGACGAAGCAATAATGAGGTTTGGAGCTGAGTGGTTCTGGTAGAACTCAAACTGAGCATCCATGATCAAGTTATTGCTGAGTGAGTGTTGCTTGATATCACTGCCAACAACACCTTCCATTACTTTGCTGATGATTAACAGCACAATGATAGAGCAGCAATTGGCTGGATTGGATTTGTCCTTTTATTGTGGGCAGGACAAACCTGAGCAATTTTCCACATTGTTGGATAGTGCCATTACTGTAGCTACACTGAAATAGAGTGCTGCAGAGAAATATAATTTCATTTTGGAGAAAGTTTTTTTCAGAAATGTGGAAGTTGAGATTTTGGTGATTACAACATGTACGAGATGTGTTGCAGGAATTTAAAGTTTGTGGTCATTTCAAAGTGGATGAATGAAAAACATGAAAATTATGTTTTTTTGGCACAAACAATTAACTCAGGCTAACTACTTCAATCTAAAAGCTGATAAGTTTCCTGTAATGTTTCTCATGAATGAATTGGTGCTCTGACAAATGCAGCACTTAATTAGCTTTTCAAGTGGCAAAGTGCAGTGACCTGCATGGTGCCTCTTAACTTGACATGTACTGTCTAATGAATTTCATTTCATCGGAGGTGGTCTCCAGAGAGTAGTACAAAAATGCAGGCTTCAATAGCTATTGCTGCCTTGTACAAACTGACAAGGGCCAGTGGCTCACCGTAAACAAATTCCGTTGAGCAGTGCCCGTACAAAATAAAAATTGTACACGCGCTCTTATCAGGACTTGGAGTCTGTTGTTCACAGACTCATGCAGCTCTCAAAAATGCAATTGGAATGTAAGAAGTTGTATCTTTGTCTCTTCCTCTCACTGTAATAACCAACACCCCTGGAAATAAATAGGACATTTGCCAATCAGAGAAAGTATCATACCAGGATTGGATCAATTGCTCAAGTACAGCATTCCTCCTCACCACCCCATACCCCCACAACTGAAGGGAAACTTGGGCCATCCTTGAAAGAGCAGTTCCCAACAGTTCATCATCTGCTAAACTCTTATAGGGTCCATACAACGTCAAACAAGTTTCTTATTTTCTTGACATCGGAACATGGAAAAAGGAACATATCATTTAGCCTCTTGCATGTTCAGCCATTCAATTAGATCACGGCTCATTTGCATCGTAATTCTAGTTACCCAGCTTGGTTCCTGTTACAATGATGAGGTTTATAAGAGTATAAGGGAGGGCAGTGAAGGTTTAGCAGGCTGATATGTTTTGGGACTACGTCTTTAAATTTAGGGTAAAATGAAGGGGTCATGTGACCAGTTCTACAGTCTGCCTGACATTAAGCCTGGGTAGTTTGATTGTTAGAGATCAAAAGAGGGCTTAGATTGTTTTACTGGGAAGAAGGTATTTACGCTTGGAGACAATGGCAGCAGCCTATGTGTTAACAGTGGAGACTGAAAGTCTCCAAAATCCCAGAAAAGTGTAGCTAATATAGGGTTGTAAACAGTTGTGCTTTAAATTTAGTGCCAATATGAAAGAGAGTTGGGCTCTCAAGGATAGCTAATTAGCATTTCTGCCTAGATACAAGACCCATGTGATTTACATTGCCATGGAGAAGTGTGCAGGGGAAGCACAGACAGTTTTTCTTAGATTACCTGAATCCAGGAGAGAGGGAGCAGTAGAGGCTTTTAAAAATCTCAATGTTTCACCACAAAACAAATGGTGGAAACTGGGCTCAGGTTGAAAGGACTGAATTTGTGGGGAGTTAAAATGAGGCTGGAAGAGTCATCTGGCTTGGGTTGGAGGGAGTGTCACCAGGAAAAGAAAATGTCACTGTGAAAGGCAATTGTAAAATTGCAACTTACCAGGCTGAGAAAAGAGAAGAACAGAAAAAAACCCTTGGGAGCTAAAAACCACTTTGGACAGATTCTGAGAAAATTGAATGTCTACATAAAGGACAGTGTAAAGTGCAACTATGAAGTGTGTTTTGTTTTTGGTTTGTCTAGGAGTATGCATGTTGGCTTTCATTGCGAGAGGACTTGAGTACAGGAGCAAGGATGATTTACTGCAGCTGTATAGGGCCTTGGTGAGACCACACCTGGAGTATTGTGTGCAGTTTTGGCCTCCTTACCTAAGAAAGGATCTATTTGCCATAGAGAGAGGGCAGTGAAGGTTTAGCAGGGTGATTCTTGGGATGGTGGGATTGTTGTATGAGGAGAGATTGGGCAGAGTCTGTATTCACTGGAGTTTAGAAGAATGAGAGGGGATCTCATTGAAACGTATAAAATTCTGACAGGGCTAGACAGACTGAATGCAGAGATGATGTTTCCTCTGGGGAGGGGTTCTAGAACAATGGGTCACAGTCTCAGGATTTGGGGTAGGCTGCTTAGGACTGAGATAAGGAGAAACTTCTTCACTCAGAGGGTGGTGAACCTGTGGATTTCCCTACCACAGAAGGCAGTGGAGGCCAAGTTACTAAACATATTTAAGAAGGAAATACATAGATTTTGACTCCAAAGTCTTCAAGGGCCTTGGGCAGAGAACAGGAGTATGGAATTGAGTTAGAGGGTCAGCTCATTCATATTGAATGCTGCAGCAAGCTCGAAGGGCCAAATGACCTACTCCTGCTCCTATTTTCTATGTTTCTATGAGTAAGGAGGGAGGTATTCCAATCTGTGGTTTAATGTATAAGTTGCCTACAAAGTTTGTGTTTAGTTAATAGTGTTATTAGTCACTTGCTACAGTAAACATCTTAAAACATGAAGCCTTGATATGGCATTTTTTCAGCTATAAACTAGAAGTTTAAATTTCTTTTTTAAAGTAATCAGACTCTATAGGGATCATAATATTATATTCCTTAATACACTAGCCTAACAAAAATTATAGACCTCAATCTTGATGTTTCCAATTTACCTAGCTTCAACAGCTTTTTGGGGAGCAGAGTTCTGGATATCCACTACCCTAAGTCACTGTATACTGAACCTGAGATCCTTCCTATTAAATGGCATCAGGTGTTCTAGTAAGTAACACCACCCAAGTTTACTAAACTGTCTGACCCGCACTATGGCACCAGAGGCTGAGGGATCGATTTCTTCTCTCCCAGGCAGACTTCCATCTCTCCATACTCATCCAAGACTGCCATATTTTCCAGAGTTGGGACTCAATGTTTAAGCACAACAGATTCCTGATAGGATTCCAAGAAGAAACTGCCAGTGAGTGAGGAATCTCCATGTGGTGCAGTAGTGGGGATGCCACTGCAGTACAAGAAGACACAGAGAGAGAGGATCAAAGGGGCTTTCAGTGTGAAAGTGTCTGGTTACGGCTTGAGAGGAATGGGGCTGATACAAGAACTTCTCTCTTGGGCAAAATCTGGGCTTTTATTGCCACTTCCTGGGAACCAGGCCCTGGAAAGGGGACTGCAGATGGTGCTAAATACTGGAGTCTGGAGCTAGTGGGGGGTTTTTGGGCTCATTGCTCTAAATGGAGATTCTTGTTATTCCCCAGCCTGAGTAGCCAGAGGCAGAGCTTCAGACCTGAAAGACCAACTTTAAAAAATGTCAGAACCTTCAGGCTGAGAGTTCCGATTTTCTAAACGCTGATCTGTCAGATCAGTTTCACTAGTTGCTGCGCTGCTGCTCCCGACCTTTGGGCAGCTTCATGGTTTCAATTTGTTTTGAAAAGCCCACCAGAAAACCATGAAGCTGCCTGAAGGTCTGAAATAGCAGCACAGAAAACGAGCAGGTTCTTGTTTGAAAAATGGTAAGTCAGACCTTTATTTTGCAGTCAGTTGGATGATGGCCGGGGAGGGGCATGGGGGGTGGTGGTGGTAGATGGGGAGATTTTAGGGGGAAGGTGATGGGTGGGTAGCATTGTGATCGTGCCATTTGCGGAAAAGGAGCAGATGTCATTTATAGTATATTGTGGGTTGGCGCCAAAGGAGTCCGATTGCTAAGGTTGTATTAACTACAGAGTTGAATTGTTTTGTAAATGTAGTGATTTCTTTGCAGCCAATTTCCTAAAATCAGTTGATTGCTCTGTGATTAATTATCCTTGGTAAATCAGTATTGGGCTTCCAATTTCACCACAGCTGTTGAAGGGGTGGGGGTTAAGGTTGGGGGCATAGGAGGAGTGGGGTTAACTTGAGAGGTGTAGGTTGGGGGCTCTCAGCAGGTGTTGTGGGGGGGGGGAAGTTGGGGGGTGTTAGAGAGATGGGGAGAAGTTGGGGGCTGTTGGTGGGTGTTGGAGGGGTGGGGGGAGGTTGGAAGTGTTGAGGGGTGAGGGGATATTGGGGTGTTCGAAGGGTAGGGAGGAGATTGCAGGCTGTTAGAGGGGTGGGTGGCAGGGGGATGTGGGGGGAGTTGGAGGATGGGTGGCACGGGTCGTGGGGGTGAGGCATGTCACTTTTTTGCTGTTGCATTTTCTTATTTATTAACTACAGTTTCTATTTTAGGCTGTAAATTCAGTGTACAACACAATTTATGTGACAGTTTCTGGGGGAAGGGGAAACAATCCAGTTCTTGAGTTAAGGCCATACTTAATTTATGTACCTTGTATCATTCTTCTCTGAAAAATTCAGACGATCAATTTAGTCTACTGTACATTTTTCTGAAGTTGCTGGTAGATGTCTGACTGGCAGATCCTGGGGATAGTGTCATTAGCATAAAAGGAGCAGATGCCATTTATGATACACTGTGGATTGGCACCAGAGAAGTCAGAATGGTAAGGTTGCATTAGCTACAGAGTTGAATTGTTTTGTAAATGTAGTGATTTCTTTGTTGCCACTTTCCCAACATCAGTTGATTGCTCTGTGATTAATTATCCTTGGAGAATCAGCATAGGGCCTCCAATTTCACCATTGCTAAAGTAATTTTTATTACATGCAGATGTAGTGAAATCACAGAATCACAAAATCTCAGTGCAGAAGAGGCCCTTTGGCCCATTGAGTCTGCACAGGCACGTGAGAAACACCTGACCTACCTACCTAATCCCATTTACCAGCACTTGGCCCATTGCCTTGAATGTTATGACATGCCAAGTGCTCATCCAGGTACTTTTTAAAGGATGTGAGGCAACCCGCCTCCAACACCCTCCCAGGCAGTGCATTCCAGGCTGTCACCACCTTCTGGGTAAAAAAGCTTTTCCTCACATCCCCTCCTAAACCTCCTGCTCCTCACCTTGAAATTATGTCCCCTTGTGACTGACCCTTCAACCAAGGGGAACAGCTGCTCCCTATCTACCCTGTCCATGTCCTTCATAATTTTGTACACCTTGATCAGGTTGCCCCTCAGTCTTCTCTGCTCCAACGAAAACAACCGAAGTCTATCCAACCTCTCTTCATAACCTAAATGCTTCATCCCAGGCAACATCCTGGTGAATCTCCTCTGCACCCCCTCCAGTCCAATCACATCCTTCCTATAATGTGACAAACAGAACTGCACACAGTACTCCAGCTGTGGCCTCACCAAGGTTCTATACAACTCCAACATGACCTCCCTATTTTTGTAATCTATGCCTCGATTGATAAAAGCAAGTGTCCCATGTGCCTTTTTCACCACCCCACTAACATGCCCCTCTGCCTTCAGAGATCTATGGACACACACGCCAAGGTCCCTTTGTTCCTCAGAACTTCCCAGAGTCATGCCGTTCATTGAATACTTCCTTGTCAAGTTACTCCTTCCAAAGAAACAAAGGCAAAACCTACATTTTTACAGCACCTTTCACAATGTCTCAAATTGCTTTACAGCCAATTCAATACCTTTGATTTATAGTCACTGATATAATGTAGACAAAGGTATCAAATGGCAGAGCAGGCTCAAGGGGCCTGTTCGTATGTCATTTTAGATCGATGAGATGAACTGTGTTGGATAGCCTTTACCATCCATAATTGGGAAAGGTGATGGGGGGAAGCAATGGTGTAGTGGTATTGTCATTAGACTTATCCAGAGACCCAGGTTTGAATCCCACCATGGCAGATGGTGGATTTTGAATTGAATAAAAATCTGGAATTAAGACTCTAATTATGATGAGGAAAACCGTGTCAATTGTTGTAAAAATCCACTTGGTTCACAAATGTCATTGAGGGAAGGAAATCTGCTGTCCTTACCTGGCCTACATGTGATTCCAGACCCAAAGTAATGTGATTGACCCTTAAAAGGGCCTCTGGAAAGGCCACTCAGTTGTATTAAACTGCTAAAAACAAGCCAATAAGGAATGAAACCAGATGGATCACCGGGCATCAACCTAGGCACCGGAAACAACAATGGCAAACACTGCCCTGTTGACCCGACAAAGTCCACCAGCAGGACAGACCTAACAGAGGCACAGGCATGGTGGTATACAGTCAGGAGGAGTTGCCCTGCGAGAATACAACATTAACTCTGGACCTCACGATGTCTCGTAGCATCAGGTCAAAAATGGGCAAGAAATACTTCTGCTGATTACCACGTACTGCTGCACCCACTGCCACCCACCCCACCACCCCCCCAACCCCCCTCAGCTGATGAATCAGTACTCCTCCATGTTAAAGCACTGAGGGTAGCAAGAGCACAGAATATACACTGAGTGGGAGACTTCAATGACCACCACCAATAGTGGCTGGGTAGCACCGCTACAGACCAAGCTGGCCGAATCCTAAAGGACATAATTGCTAGACTGGGTCTACAGCAGGTGGTGAGGGAACCAACAAAAGGGAAAAACATACTTGACCCCATCTTCACCAACCTCTTGCCGCAGATGCTTCTGTCCACAATAGTATCAACAGGAGTGACCATCGCACAGTCCTCAAAGTCCTGTCTTCACATTAAGGATACTCTCCATCATGCTGTGTGGCACTAGCACCATGCCAAATGGGATAGATTTTAAACAGATCTAACAACTCAAGACTGGGCAATCATGAGGCACTATGGGCCATTGGCAACAGTAGAATTGTGCGCGACCAGAACCCGTAACCTCATGGCCCAGCATATCCCTGTCAAGAAGATATAATAATGTCTATAATGTTATTGGAAATTATTTTAAAATAGAGTTTAGTGGTGTTTGTGTCTATGTGTGTGTGTGTCTTAATTGGATTAAAACCAGCTGGTCTAGAGGCTTTGATGTATAGAAGAGAAGTAGGTTTGAAATGGCACTTAGATAAACATAGGGAAATAGAAGGTGAGGTGTAAAGGAGAAAATTTGCATTTTTAAATAGACCGTTCAAAAGAACGGGTGAAATATTACACCTCACCAGGTGAAGCTCAGAAACAATGTGTTTTTTTTTAAAAGCTTACTAGTAAAGTGGGTATTATGAAAGGTTTTTAGTGTTAGAAGATTTAAAGTTAAAAAAAACCCCTAGTGACAATGAGAATTTGCATTCAAAGAGGAAAATAAAGGAAGAGGCGGCTGTTGGTAAAAGGAGGAGGGATTCTGAGATCTAAAGCCTCCAGTCTGTAAGCCTCAAGTGTGCCAACAAGGACCCAGAGCTGAAAGAAAGTAATTTTGAATGCGACTGTCCAGGCTGTAATTTTCCAGGGTTCTGTTTAAATCTGTGTTTTACTGTTGCCTTACCAGGGGTCTAGACTTATAGTGTCATAGAGTTATACACCACAGAAACAGGCCTTTTGGCCCATCGTGTCCGTGCCGGCCATCAAGCACCTATCTATTCTAATCCCATTTTCCAGCACTTGGTCCGTAGCCCTGTATGCTATGGCGTTTCAAGTGCTCATCCAAATAATTCTTAAATGTTGTGCAGGTTCCTTCCTCTACCACCCACTCAGGCAGTGTTCCAGATCCCAACCACCCTCTGTGTACCAACAGCCGCCTCTTCCTTTATTTTCCTCTTTGAATGCAAATTCTCATTGTCACTAGGGTTTTTTTTAACTTTATATCTTCTAACACTAAAAACCTTTCATAATACGCACTTTACACCCTTCGAAGCCTCCTGCCCCTTACCTTAAATCTATGCTCCCTGGATATTGACACTTCTGCTAAGGGGAAAAGTTTCTACCTATCTACCCTATCTATGCCCCTCATCATTTTGTATAGCTCTATCAGATACCTTCTCAGCCTTCTCTGCTCTAAAGAAAACAACCCTAGCCATTCCAGTCTGTCTTCACAGCTGAAATTCTTCATCCCAGGCAAGATCCTGGTGAACCTCCTCTGCACCCTCTCCAATGCAATCACATCCTTCCTATTGTGTGGTGACCAGGATTGTACACAGTACTCCAGCTGTGGCCTAACTAGCATTTTGTACAGCTCCAACATAACCTCCCTGCTCTTATATTCTATGTTTCGGCTAATAAAGGCAAGTATCCCATATGCCTTCTTAACCACATTATCCACCTGTGCTGCTGCCTTCAGGGATCTATGGACATGTATACCAAGGTCCCTCTGATCCTCCCTACTTCCTAAGGTCCTACCATTCATTGTGTATTCCCTTGCCATGTTAGTACTCCCAAAATGCACCACCTCACACTTCTCAGGATTAAATTCTATTTGCCACTGCCCTGCCCATCTCACCAGCCCATCTATATCGTCCTGTAATCTAAGGTTTTCCTCCACTATTTACGACACCACCAATTTTCGTGTCATCTGCGAACTTAGTGATCATACCTCCTATATTTACATCTAAATCATTAATGTACAGTACAAACAGCAAGGGTCCCAGCACTGATCCCTACGGTACACCACTCATCACAGGCTTCCAATCACAAAAACAACCTTCGACCATCACCCTCTGCTTCCCACCGCGAAGCCAATTTTGGATCCAACTTAAAATATTGTTGTGGATCCGTGGACTCTTACCTTCTTGACTATTCTCTCATGCAGGCCTTGTCAAAAACCTTACTGAAGTCCATATAGGCTACATCAACTGCACTACCCTCATCTACACAACTAGTCATTTCCTCAAAATTCAATCAAATTTATTAGACATGATCGCCTCCAAACAAATCCATGCTGACTATCCCTGATTAATATTTGCTTCTCCAAGTGGAGATTAATCCTGTCCCTCAGAATTTTTTCCAATAGTTTACCTACCACTGATGTTAGACTCACTGGCCTATAATTACCTGGTTTATCCCTACTATCCTTCTTGAATAATGGTACCACATTCGCTGTCCTCCAGTCCTCTGGCCAGAGAGGATTTGAAAATTAGTGTCAGAGTCCCTGCAATCTCCTCCCTTGCCTCACGTAGTAGCCTGGGATACATCTCATCTGGGCCTGGGGATTTATCCACTTTTAAGCCTGCTAAGACCGCTAATACCTCCTCCTTTTCAATGCTAATTTGTTCAATATATCATAGTCCCCCTCCCTGATTTCTACACCTATATTGTCCTTCTCCATAGTGAACACAAATGAGAAGTAATCATGCAACCTTACCTATATCCTCCGGCTCCATGCACAGATTGCCACTTTGGTCCCTAATGGGCCCTACTCTTTCCCTGGTTATCCTCTTGCCCTTACTATATTCAATTGAGAGTCAGATTAATTAGGGGATATTTGTAGTTATTATAATAGTAATTTTGTGGACAAATATATGTGCTTACAATTTTTCTTTTATTAATAAATGTTTAATTTAGTTTTATAAAAAACCTCTTGAGACTCGGTGGTCTTATTACTATTGAATTCAAAGCCTGCATCTCAAAACATACAAATTGTAAAATGGGTTATGACAGTTGTTTCAAGTTTCCCTCTGGGATTTGAACAACTCTGCCTTTACCATCGGCTGTGTCATAATAACCCCCCACTCTACAATTACCACCAAACCAGGGCATCAACTCTGGTTCAATGAAGAGTGCTAAGAGCAGAACTAGGCATATCTAAAAATGAGGTGTCAACCTGTTGAAACTACAACACAGGACTACTTGTGTACCAAACAACATAAGCAGCAAGTGATAGAACTAAGCGATTCCACAATCAACGGATCAGATCTAAGCTCTGCAGTCCTGCCACATTAAGTCATGAATGGCAGTGGACAATTAAACAACTCACTGGAGGAGGAAGATCAGGCTGAAGCATTTGCAACAATCTTCAGCTGCAAGTGCCGAGTGGATGATCCATCTCGGCCTCCTCCGAAGGTCCCCAGCATCACAGATGCCAGCCTTCAGCCAATTCGATTCACTCCATGTAATATTAAGAAACAGCTGAAAGCACTGAATACTGCAAAGGCTAAGGGCTATGACAATATTTCAGCAATAGTACTGAAGATTTGTGCTCCAGAATTTGCCATGCCCCTAGCAACACTGGAATCTACCCGACAATGTGGAAAATTTCCCAGGCATGTCCTATACACAAAAAGTAGGACAAATCTAATCCGGCCGTTTACCACCCAATCAGTCTACACGCCACCATCAGTAAAGTGATGGAAGGGGTCATCAGCAGTGCTATCAAGCGGAACTTGCTTAGCAATAACCTGATCACTGACGCCCAGTTTGTATTCTAGCAGGGTCACTCAGCTCCTGACCTCATTACAGCCTTGGCTCAAACACGGATAAAAGCTGAACTCCACAGGTGTGGTGAGAATGACTGCCTTTGACATCAAGGCTTCATTTGACTGAGTGTGGCATCAAGGAACCTAGCAAAACCAGTGTCAATGGGAATCAGGGCGAAAACTCTCCACTGGTTGGAGTAATATCTAGCACAAAGGAAGATGGTTGTGGTTGTTGGAGGTCAATCGTCTCAGTTCCAGGACATCACTGCAGGAGTTCCTCATCATAGTGTCCTCAGCCCAATCATCTTCAGTTGCTTCATCAACAACTATCCTTTCATCCTAAGGTCAGAAGTGGGAATGTTTACTGATGATTGCGCAATGTTCAGCACCATTTGTGACTCCTCAGATATTGAAGCAGTCCATGTCCAAATGCAGCAAGACCTGGGCAATATCCAGGCTTGATTTGACAATTGGCAAGTAACATTTTCACCACACAAGTGCCAGGCAATGACCATCTCCAGCAAGGGATAATCCAACCATCAATGTTTAATGGCATTGCCATCACTGAATCCCCCACTACCAACTCCCTGGGTGTTACCATTGACCAGAAACTGAACTGGAGTAGCCATGTAAATACTGTGGCTACAAGAGCAGGTCAGAGGCTAGGAATTCTGTGGTAGTAACTCACTTCCTGACTCTCCAAAGCCTGTCCACTATCTGCACACAAGTCAGGAGTGTGATGGAATACTCTGCACTTGCCTGAATGAGTGCAACTCTAACAACACTCAAGAAGCCTGACACCATCCAGGACAAAGCAGCCTGCTTGATTGGCACTGATTCCACAAACATTCACTCTCTCCACCACAGCCACACAGTGGCAGAAATGTGTGCCATCTACAAGATGAAGTGTAGGAACTCACCAAGCCTCCTTTAACAACACTTTCCAAACGCATGAGCAGCACCATGTAGAAGGACAAGGGCAGCAGATACACTTGTGAACAGAGGTTGGAATATGGCTAGAGTTCTATTTATTTTATTGCTAATGGAAGTTTATTGTGAGCGGTCTTTGTGGGGTGAAATTGTTGGGACAGGAGTGTGTAATGGGCTCATAGTGAATAACTAACTTGTTATATCCTGCACATAGTTCTCAAGAGTATTTTCTTTTGACTTCAATTTTGTTCTTTAGTCTATTTATTTATTATCCCACTCTAGGTGCATTTATGATCATTTTGAGGTATTGAAATAACGTGATAAAGTTGTGTTGCATAGTAGATATTGAAAATATATTGTTGTGAGAAGTATCAAACAGCAGAGTCTTCAGACTTGCTGATCAAGTAAACACAATTGTGAACCATTCAGTCTTTGATCTCTGGCCTCTTAAAAGTTGTGTTGCACAGAGACACCTGAGGACTGCAATGCTTCTCACTGACAATGATGACCTAAGTTGTTCAATCATTTCACTTTATTGCTCCAGAGTCATTTGATCTTTCTCTCCCATGAGATGACTGATAAAATAGAATTCAATTACACCTCTTGTATGAACTGATTATATTGAATAATATCATGCACCCAGGCAGGAGAAAGTCTTTTGATTCTTCTGCAGCTTGGAAAAGACCTTGTGTAGTTTTTCTGGGTTGCAAGTATTGAATCTTTCCCCCAAATATGAATTTACTGTCACTGCATTCATATGGTGCATTGTGCAGAACATGTTAATGAGGGCTGAGGCAGTCTCCAAAATCAGCATTAGCATTTGCAAGGTGTTATAAATAACCAATAGGATATTTTCCTGTCAAATTAACAATATTGCATGATGCTGATAAAGTAAAATTTGTACCCTCTGGTTTGTTTAATAGTCACAGTGGGATCACCAATAGAATGCACACAAACCAAAAGTGCACTCTATCTTTACTGCTCTTTGTACTAATGAGCCATGCTGCATATATATCAGCGATATTTGCAACCAGATGCCAACAGTGGGCGTCACATTTTCCTAGTAGTTTCCTTTGATTGGTGAATCATGAAAGGGGGAAAAATATCATACGTGATTGAGGGGCCCAGAAGCTCCAGGGCCAATTATTTCTCTCCCTGGTCCTGCTGGGAACTACTAGCAGGTTCCACATCGAAGTCCTAGGAAGTACTGGTAACTGGGATGTAACCAAAACTCTGTTGCCATGTGCTAACTCACATTAAGTACTGTTCCCCTATCACCTCTGTTCTTACTGATCTATAATGGCTCCTGGTCCAACAACACCTCAATTAAGAAAATTCTCACTTGTTTTCAAATTCCTCCATGGCCTTGCCCCTCCCTATCTCTGTAATCTCCTCCAGCCCCAAACTCCAAGATTTCTGTGCACCAATACTGGTTTCTAATGCAACCTAATTTTAATTGCTCCACCATTGGTGGTTGTGGCTTCAATTGCCAAGGCCCAGTGGGTGCATTGATGAAGTGGTAGGCCTAGTGCCTAAATTTTGGGGGATTCTCCTTTAGTTTTGGATCACAGAGGAGGATTCTTTTTCTCCATATGTATTTTGGGAATGTGCAGTAACCTGACAAAGGATATCCACATTTTACAATAAGGATGTTGTAAAATGAAAAGGAAAATTAACTGAGGTTTGACCAAGACCTGAACATTCTTGAAGGGAACAGTGTATCTCGCCGATATCAACAACTTTGAACTGATGTGGCACCTTTAATGTAGTAACATGTCCCAAGGTGTTTCACAGGAGCACTATCAAATAAAACCGACAGAGATATTGGGCCCCGGGCATTCTTTCTATATAGCATAGACTATTATAACTCATTAATGCCTGCAGGGTTGGTGAGATCTTAACTCACTGACTCACTGTCAGTGCTGAGGTATTCCTCCTTTAGCATGCAGCAATGCTGCAGTCAAGATGAGTTGTATTTTATATTCTATCTTTCTCACAAAGATTCAAAATCCTTTTAAATAAAAAAAAAGTACAATCAGAAACCACCTAAGAAAGATTGCTTACATTAACTGGATGAGTTATTGTAAACATTGCTTTCTGTTTGATTGCCTTCATAACATAACATAGCATTGAGTACTTAACCAATCGTGACTATTACCTGAAAAGTAAATAATTTGATTCTAAAACATACAATGTATCAGATCATAATTGCATTGTCTAACATCATCAAATTGCTTAGTTATTACAAATCCTTTATTAGCTCTACAAACTGGGATGGTCCCAGGTTGATCATTAATCCAATCTCAGGAGGCAATCTGTGGGGATACTGCGGCTGGCCACCACCCCCAAGCTATGAAAGGTGGGGGTTGTGGGTTAGGGGAGGGGGTAATGCTGATGACATCAGCCATGGTTTGACGCATGATTATTATTCTTTTGTTATTGCTGGAAAACATGGCTGTGAGCTTTGGATAAGCCGTGAATCAAGCATGGCTGTGATGTCCTTCACATGGTTGAGTTGCCTACTGATGCTCACTAACAAGGCACACTGGGAAACAGACCAGGAACAGCAGATCAGGAGCAATGTGAAGCAGGTCAGGAGCAGTGTGAAGCAGGTTGGGAGCAGTGTGAAGCAGGTCACGTGTGGTGTGAAACAGATCTAGATCACGATGAAGTAGGTAGATAGCGTTGTGAAGCAGGTGTCGATGGGGTTGTGACCTGTGAGTCTGAACCAAACAGGAGAAGAGAAAATAGAAAAATAATCACAAAGTGACATCAATGTGAGGAGACACTTGGGGTGAGTACAACTATAAAATGAGACTTAATTGATTATTAATATAAAGCTTAATACAGTATGACTAATTAGTATAAGTGGGGCATGGCAGTACAACTTGGAGCCATGAAGTGCGCATCCTGTTCCACGTGCAAACTTCAGGCAGCTTCACAGACAGGCATTTCTGCAGCTGGAGAAGTGGACCCAGGATGGTTTGTTGTCTCCCCAGGGTCAAAGAAGGGAGGAACTTAAAACAATTACAGTCACCAGGAAAAGGGTACTGAGAAAATTATTAGAACTAAAAGCTGACAAGTCCCCAGCTCTTGATGGACTTTCTCCTTGGGTCTTAAAAGAAGTAGTTGCTGAGATTATAGATGTATTTCTTTTAACTTTCCAAAATTCCCTAGATCCTGAAAAGGTCCCTTCTGATTGGAAAATAGCGTATGTAACCCCTGCATTCAAGAAAGCAGGGTGACAGAAAGCAGGGCCTGAATGTTTCAGGTGGTGGGCGGGCTAGGTGGGGGCAGTCACAGAGCCGATGGCTGCCCGCGATCGGCTCCGTGCTGTCGTTTTATGCGGATGGGCCAATTAAGGCCCGCCCAGCGTAATATGCGAGCTGTAGCGCTCAGCGCTACCTGTGTGGGTGGGGAGTAGAAGGGAAAGTTGGGGCCAGCGCTCTTTTGCGCGCATGCGCTCAAAAGAGCGCTTCAATCTCCCTGAGGCACGGAGCTGTGACTGTGTCATATGAGATGGGACATGTTTTTATAGTTAGGAACTTTTAAAAATTTATTTAATAAAAGCTTTAGTATACCACTTATACTAAACCTTTTCGCCTGCATGCCAAGGTTGGACGGGCAGCATTATCAATGACATCAATTACTCTCTTAATGGTCTTAATAGACTGCTTACATATCGGCCGGCGCCTGCCCGCCGAATTAAATTTCACGGGACTGCGCGATGAAATCGGGACACACACCCGATGTCATTGCACCTCATGTTATGCATTGGGCCCGCCCCCGCATGCTAACTGAAAAATCCTGCTCCAGGAAACTACAAGCCAGTTAGCTTAATATTGGTCATAGGGAAAATGCTGGAATCTATTATTAAGGTGCTTATAGCGGGACACTTAGAAAATCTCAACAAAATCAGGCAGAGTAAATATGATTTTGTGAAAGGGAAACCATGTTTGACTAATTTATTGGAGTTCTTTGAGTAAGTCATAAGTAACGTGGATAAATGGGAACCTGTGGATGTGCTGTACTATACATAGAATTCCAGACGGCATTTGACAAAGTGCCTCATCAAAGATCTATGAAAAATAAGAGCTCATGGTGTTGGGGGTAACATGTTATTATGGATAGAGGATTGGTTAGCTAGCAGGAAGCAGAGAATAGGCATAAATGGGTTGGCATTTTTGGGTTGGCAAGCTGTGATGAGTGAATTGTCACAAGGATCAGTAGTGGGGCCTTAACTATTTACAATTTATATCAATGACTTGAATTAGAGAGACCAAATGTATTGTTGCTAAATTTGTTGATGATTCAAAGATAGCTAAGAAAGTGAGTAGTGAAAAGGACATTAGGAGGCTGGAAAGAGGAATAGATAGGTTAAGTACGTGGGCAAAAATTTGACAGATGGAGTATAATGTAGAAATATTGTGAAATCTAGAACTAGGAGTCGCAGTTTGAAATAAGGGTCGCTCATTTAAGACAGATGAGGAGAATTTTTTCTCTCTGAGGGTCGTGAATCTTTGCAACTTTCTTCGTCAAAAGGCAGTGGAAACAGGGACTTTGAATATTTTTAAGGCAGAGCTGGGTAGATTCTTGATTAACAAGGGGATGAAAGGTTATCGGGGGTAGGCGGGAGGTTACAATCAGATCAACCAAGATGTTATTGAGTGGCAGAGAAGGCAGAGTGGCCTACACCTGCTCCTAGTTCGTTTGTATGTATGACTGTTCTCCTTGGAGAAGAGAAGATTAAGAGGAGATTTGATAGAGGTGTACAAAATCATGAGGGGCCTGAACAGAATGGACGGGGAGAAACTGCTCTTGTTGGCAGAAGGATTGAGAACCAGAGAGCACCAATTTAAGGTGATTGGCAAGAGAAACAACTGTGACATGAGGAAAAACTTTTTTTACGCAGCACGTGGTTAGGATCTGGATTGTGCTGCCTGAGAGTGGACTGGAGGCAGATTCAATCATGGCTTTCAAAAGAAAATTGGATAATTATCTGAAAAGAAAAAAATTGCAGGGCTACACGGAAATGGGACCAGGTGAGTTGCTCTTGCAGAGAGCTGGCATGGACACGGTGGGCATCCCCTGCACTGTAATCATTCCATGATTCTATGTGGTTCTGTTACCTTTTACATTTATTTCTAGTTTAGTTTGAAACATTCAATGAAGCAGATCACAAAACTTAATCTTCCTGTGGTCAAGCTTTGTTGTTAATATGCAGATTCCACAACAGGGGAAGTGGTGGCATAGTGGTATTGTCACTGGACAAGTATTCCAGAGACTGGGGGTAGTTCTCTGGGGGGTCCAGGTTCAAATCCCACCATGGCAGGTGGTAAAATTTGAATTTGAACTAAAAATCTGGAATTAAAAGTTTGATGAGTTATAAAAACCCATCTGGCTCACTTTTAGTTTACCCTTTAGGGAAGGAAATCTGCCATCCTTACCTGGTCTGGCCTACATGTGACTCCAGACCCACAGCAATGTGGTTAACTCTTAAATGCCCTTGTTCAGAAGACATTTAGGGATGGGCAATACATGTTAGTCTCCATCACCCTGTCAGGAAGTTGTTCCAGACTCCAACTACCCTCTGGGTGCAAAAAAAAACTCCTTTTGCTAATTATTTTAAATCTGTATCCTCTAATTCTTGATGTTCCCTTGAGTGGGAACAGTTTCTCACTATCTGCCCTGTCCATATCCTTTAGGATCTTGAATACCTCGATCAAATCTCCTTCTTTTCTCTAAGGAAAACAGTCCTAACCTCTCCAATCTATCCTCATAGTTACAGATCTTTATCCCTGGAATCATTCTTGGGAATCTCCTTTGTATTCTCTCCAATGCCTTCACACCCTTCCTCAAGCATGGTACTCAGAACTGGACACAGTACTCCAGATGAGGCCTATCAAGTGTCTTATACAAGATCAACATGACATCCTTATTCTTGTACTCAATGCCCCCATTAATAAAAACAAAAAAACTGCGGATGCTGGAAATCCAAAACAAAAACAGAATTACCTGGAAAAACTCAGCAGGTCTGGCAGCATCGGCGGAGAAGAAAAGAGTTGACGTTTCGAGTCCTCATGACCCTTCGACAGAACTTGAGTTCGAGTCCAAGAAAGAGTTGAAATATAAGCTGGTTTAAGGTGTGTGTGTGTGGTGGGGGGGGGGGGGGGGGGGGGGTGGGGGGGGGGGGGTGGGGGGGTGGGGGGGGGGCGCGGAGAGAGAGAGAGAGAGAGAGAAGTGGAGGGGGTTGGTGTGGTTGTAGGGACAAACAAGCAGTGATAGAAGCAGATCATCAAAAGATGTCACCAACAATAGAACAAAAGAACGCATAGGTGTTAAAGTTGGTGATTTTATCTAAACGAATGTGCTAATTAAGAATGGATGGTAGGGCACTCAAGGTATAGCTCTAGTGGGGGTGGGGAGAGCATAAAAGATTTTAAAATATTTAAAAATAATGGAAATAGGTGGGAAAAGAAAAATCTATATAATTTATTGGAAAAAAACAAAGGGAAGGGGGAAACAGAAAGGGGGTGGGGATGGTGGAGGGAGCTCAAGACCTAAAGTTGTTGAATTCAATATTCAGTCCGGAAGGCTGTAAAGTGCCTAGTCGGAAGATGAGGTGTTGTTACTCCAGTTTGCATTGGGCTTCACTGGAACAATGCAGCAAGCCAAGGACAGACATGTGGGCAAGAGAGCAGGGTGGAGTGTTAAAATGGCAAGTGACAGGGAGGTTTGGGTCATTCTTGTGGACAGACCACAGGTGTTCTGCAAAGCGGTCGCCCAGTTTACGTTTGGTCTCTCCAATGTAGAGGAGACCACATTGGGAGCAACGAATGCAGTAGACTAAGTTGGGGGAAATGCAAGTGAAATGCTGCTTCACTTGAAAGGAGTGTTTGGGCCCTTGGACGGTGAGGAGAGAGGAAGTGAAGGGGCAGGTGTTGCATCTTTTGCGTGGGCATGGGGTGGTGCCATAGGAGGGGGTTGAGGAGTAGGGGTTGATGGAGGAGTGGACCAGGGTGTTCCGGAGGGAGTGATCCCTACGGAATGCCGATAGGGGGGGTGAAGGGAAGGTGAAGCATCATGCTGGAGTTGACGGAAATGGTGGAGGATGATCCTTTGAATGCGGAGGCTGGTGAGGTGATAATTGAGGACAAGGGGGACCCTATCATGTTTCTGGGAGGGAGGAGAAGGCGTGAGGGCGGATGCGTGGGAGATGGGCCGGACACGGTTGAGGGTCCTGTCAACGACCGTGGGTGGAAAACCTCGGTTAAGGAAGAAGGAGGACATGTCAGAGGAACTGTTTTTGAAGGTAGCATCATCGGAACAGATGCAACGGAGGCGAAGGAACTGAGAGAATGGGATGGAGTCCTTACAGGAAGCGGGGTGTGAGGAGCTGTAGTTGAGGTAGCTGTGGGAGTCGGTGGGTTTGTAATGGATATTGGTTGACAGTCTATCACCAGAGATTGAGACAGAGAGATCAAGGAAGGGAAGGGAAGTGTCAGAGATGGACCATGTGAAAATGATGGAGGGATGGAAATTGGAAGCAAAATTAATAAATTTTTCCAGGTCCAGAAGAGAGCATGAAGCAGCACCAAAGTAATCATCGATATACCGGAGAAAGAGTTGTGGAAGGGGGCCGGAGTAGGACTGGAACAAGGAATGTTCCACATACCCCATAAAGAGACAGGCATAGCTGGGGCCCATGCGGGTACCCATAGCCACACCTTTTATTTGGAGGAAGTGAGAAGAGTTGAAGGAGAAATTGTTCAGCGTGAGAACAAGTTCAGCCAGACGGAGGAGAGTAGTGTTGGATGGGGATTGTTCGGCCCTCTTTTGTCCAACTTAGTCTACTGCATTTGTTGCTCCCAATGCGATCTCCTCTACATTGGAGAGACCAAACGTAAACTGGGCGACAGCTTTGCAGAACACCTGTGGTCTGTCCACAAGAAAGACCCAAACCTCCCTGTCGCTTGCCATTTTAACACTCCACCCTGCTCTCTTGCCCACATGTCTGTCCTTGGCTTGCTGCATTGTTCCAGTGAAGCCCAACGCAAACTGGAGGAACAACACCTCATCTTCCGACTAGGCACTTTACAGCCTTCCGGACTGAATATTGAATTCAACAACTTTAGGTCTTGAGCTCCCTCCACCATCCCCACCCCCTTTCTGTTTCCCCCTTCCCTTTGTTTTTTTCCAATAAATTATATAGATTTTTCTTTTCCTACCTATTTCCATTATTTTTAAATATTTTAAAATCTTTTATGCTCTCCCAACCCCCACTAGAGCTATACCTTGAGTGCCCTACCATCCATTCTTAATTAGCACATTCGTTTAGATAATATCACCAACTTTAACACCTATGTGTTCTTTTGTTCTATTGTTGGTGACATTTTTTGATGATCTGCTTCTATCACTGCTTGTTTGTCCCTACAACCACACCAACCCCCTCCACTTCTCTCTCTCTCTCTCTCTCCGCCCCCCCCCCCCCCCCACACACCTTAAACCAGCTTATATTTCAACTCTTTCTTGGACTCGAACTCAAGTTCTGTCGAAGGGTCATGAGGACTCGAAACGTCAACTCTTTTCTTCTCCGCTGATGCTGCCAGACCTGCTGAGTTTTTCCAGGTAATTCTGTTTTTGTTTTGGGCCCCCATTAATAAAGCCTAAGATACTATATGCTTTATTAACGGCTCTCTCAACATGCCCTGACACCTTCAATGACATGTTCATATATACCGAGATCCCTCCGTTCCTACACCTCCTTTAGAGTTTCCCCCTTTGTTTCATGCTGCCTCTGCATATTCTTCCTGCCAAAATGAATCACTTCACAATTTTCTGCATTGAACTTCACCTGCCACTTGTCTGCCCAATCCACCAACATGTTGATATCCTTTTGAAGTTCAAGACTATCCTCTTCACAGTTCACAATGTTTCTAATCTTTGTATCATCTGCAAATTTTTAAATCATGCCCTGAACAGCACAGTCTAGATCATTAATATGTATTAGGAAGAGAAAGGGTCCCAACACTGACCCCTGGGGAATTCCACAACAAACCTTCCTGCAATCTAAAAAACAACCATTTGATTCTCTGTTTCCTGCAACTCAGTCAATTTCTTATCCAAGTGCTTACTTTTTCCTTTATTCCATGAGCTAGAATTTTGCCCACAAGTCTGTTGTATGACACTATATCTAACGCCTTTTGAAAATCCGTATACACCACATCAACAGCATTGCCCTTATCAGCCTCCTCAAAAAAGTCCAAGTTAGTTAAATAAGATTTTCCTTTAATAAATCTACGCTGGCTTTCCTTAATTTGTCTGCATTTGTCTAAGTGATTATTGATTCTGTCCTGAACTATAGTTTACCTACCACTGAAGTCAAACTGACTGGTCTGTAGTTGCTGGTTTTATCCTTGTATCCATTTTTGAACGAGGGTGTGACATTCACAGTTCTCCAGTCTTCTTGCACTACCCCTGTGCCTAAGGAAGACTGGAAGATTATTAGTGCCTCTGCAATTTCCACTGTCACTTCCCTCAGTATCCTTGGATGCACCTCACCCAGTACCTTATCAATTTTAAGTAAACCTCCTTCTTCTCAATTGTGAATTCTTTTAGCGTACTAGTTACCTTTCTTTCATTCGGCTTGCATCGTCTTCTTTTGTAAAGACAGATGCAAAGTACTTGATGAATACCTCCGCTTTTTCAATCCCAACTCAGCCCTACTCTTTCTTTTACTACCCTTTATTATTTATATGCTTACAGAAGACCATGGGATTCCCTTTTATATTAGCTGCCAGTCTCTTTTCAGGCTTGCTCCTTGCTTTTCTTATTAGTTTTTCACTTCCCCTCTGGTCCTTCTATATTCAGCCTGAGTCTCCATTGTATTTTCCACCTGACATTGATCATACGTGCACTTCTTCCTTTTCATCTCTACCTCTATCTCTCTCATCATCCAGGGTGCTCTGGATTTATTTGTCCTACCTTCCCCTTCAAGGGAATATACCCTGACATTGCCTGCAACACTTTTTCTTTGAAGGTGGCCGATTGTTCAGCCACTGTCTTTTCTGCCAACATTTGATTCCAACACACTCGACTCAGATGCATTCTCATCCCAGTTAATTATCCCTGCTCTGGATTGTTCTTTGACTGTTTTCGTTCCTTCCTTGACCCCTCTGGAACATCTTCTCTCTTCAATACTGTAATACCATCTATAATTAATATTGTGTAGTGATGGTAGGTATAACCTTTCCTACTGCCTGTAGGGGGTCATGTGATTGTGCTGACGAATGACCCCTAAGGCGTGGGTAATCTTAGGGGTGGAGCTTTCTAGTCGTGGACCTGGTTCAAGCGTGTAGCTTCTAAATGAGCTCTATAATAAAGTTACCTATTTCAAGCAAGAAACCTGTCCAGTACATCAAGTTTATTACAATTGACGATGAGGATAAATAACTCTGATGCTGTACCTCACCTTGTGAATGTGAGTACATTAATCCTTGAGGGAAGAAAGAAAAGTATACTCACTAGTCATGCCACTCTTCGGCCCTTATAACTCGTCCATGGAAGACTGGAGCCAGTACATAGAGCGCCTAAGTTTTTATTTCATGGCAAGTGAAATAACAGTGGAGGAGAAGCAGAAAGCAATCTTTTCAAGTGTCTATGGTAGCAAAGCATATAATCTCACCCATAGTCTGACGGCCCTGAATGCACCCAATTCTAAATCTATTAACAAATTGGTGGATCTTGTGGGGATGCATTTTCAGCCGAAGCCATCGGCAATTAAGCAGAGATTTAAGTTTAACTCCAAAGTTAACCGCTTTAACTGAGCACTGAGATTTCGGAGATACGCTCAATGACATGTTGCAGGACGGGTTGAATTGTGGTGTTCATGACAACGCCCTTCAACGCTGTTTACTTGCAGAAGTTAACATTGATCTGAAGGCACCATGGAAATAGCACTAGCTATGGAGATTGCTGAGAGGGTCTCACAAGCTTTACAGAGAGTGCAACATGGCGCTGTTCTTCAGTTGGGGGCAGGAACCTACTGTTGGGTGTGGTGCACAAACCAGAGAGACAGTATTTCAGACTCTTAACCACCATCAGGGAGAGCGGGTTTACTTTTAAAAAAAAATTCTTCTACCTCAGCTGCATTTATTCTATTGCTCCTGATACCCTTTTATTTTTATTTGGTGGAGGTAACACTGATAAAAGGCCCCATGATATGAGATATTCTACATTCTGATAACTTTTACTACTGGGTGGATTCAGAGAATGTGGCAACACCAGAATGACTATAGCCATACAGGTTTTTGCTCACATGTAGTTGATGCAAAGTTGAGTTTGTTAATTTACAATCCTGGCCTGCTTGATGGAAAGGTCCAACCAGACCAGCATGATGAAAAACATGGGTGGCTTGTACGCTTGGGTTGACAGCTCAGCACACCTGCAGCCAGAGTAAAATGACTGCCTCAACAGCAGATGCCCTTCCAGTGTAGCATTTCATATTTGCCAGCAACAATACTACATCTCCAAAGCAGAATCAAGTGTCATTCAGAAGAGATGTTCTGTGCCTCTGCCGTGTGCACACTGCCTGCTTTATAGTACAGCACAGCCTCTGGAGCTGTACTATAAAGAGCTATGGGTTAAGTAAGATCAATGTTTCAAATCCTGTGATGTTCATCTCTGGGAATTGATTTATTTATTTAGCAAATGCCAATCCCTGAAGCCAAGTGATAGCCTCCTCATTTGCTGAGTTTAAGATGATTGGTCTGTCACTTAGTCTGTAGAGGGAGACTCCTCAGTAAAGTGCAGCATTGTTTGTGTCTGTCCACAAGCGCATAAGGGGTTTGTCCTGAGACCCCAGTGGTGGAGGTTAGCTGCACAGTGGCCTGGCCTGTCCAGAAGCTATTCAGCAAGGACCACTGTTACCATGGTAGTTTGTCATAAGGAACTTGTGACTGCCCATGTTTCCCATTTCTTGATGTAGATGGCAAATGCTGGTAGATCTTTCTCAGGAAGAATACTCCTTATGGGGTGATGAGATGGAAGGCAGGCAGTTGTGGGTTGAACAGATCATCATAGAGTGCAGCATGGATGATTTCAACTAGCTTGTAGGTTTTCTTTCATCAGTCAGTAGATGGGTTAGGGAGTGATATTTGCAAGGACAGGAAGCTGGGGAGGGGTGTTGAGCAGAGGGTTCCAGTTTTGATGCGCATTGTTGCATTCAATTGAGTATCAACAAAATCTTTGTGTGATGACCTTTGCCAGGCCGGTGCACAGTATTCTGCTGGTAAAGCAAGTGCTGTGATCTGGAATGTTGTAGCAGCAGCAACCCACATAGATTCAACAAGTTTGATTAGTAGGTTGTTTCTGGTTTTCACCCTTGCTGATGTTTTCTTTAGAGTCAATCTAGAGTCACTCCCAAGTATGTTGGGTGGGATCATATTTCGTCTCTGGCCATCGGCATAGATATGAAGCTCTTTTTGGTACTGGCATTGTGGAAGTGGAATACACTGGATATAGTTTTTGAAGGATTCAGTATGAAACACCATGTGCTGCAGTAGTCTGTCAACTTTATAATGACTTTGTTAAGGATCTGAGTACTGAGGGATGGAGTTTGGATGGCACAACATGTGTCATCAGAGAAAATGGACTTGTGGAACGTTTTTGATGCCAGGTCATTTGAATATATGTTGAACAAACTATTGTTAAGGAAGCCTTAGCAATGCACTTAGAAAAGCATAGTATGATTTGAATGTGTCAACATGATTTTGCTAAGGAGAAACCCTGTTTGACAAATTTACTAGTAGGTTAGATAAAGAGGAACCCATAGAAGTAGCATACTTATTTCCAAAAGGCATTTGATGAGGTGCCACACAAAAGCTTAATAAATAAGATAAAGGCTCTTTGAGTTGGGGGTAGTATTTTAGCATAGGTAGAGGATTGTTTAATGGATAGAAAGCTGAGAGTGGGAATAAACAAGGCTTTTTCAAGTTGGATAGTGGATTGCCACAAGGATCAATGCTGGGGCCTCAGATATTTACAATTAATGACTTAGGTGAAGAGACAGAGAGTAATGTATCAAAGTTTGCAGATGATACCAAGCTAGGTGGAAAGGTGAGCTGTGGGGAAGGCATAGCTAGGCTGTAAAGAGATATAGACAGGTTAAGAGAGTGGGCAACAAGAAGACAGACAGAATATAATGTAGGGAAGTATGAAGTTATTCACTTTGATTGTAAGAATAGAAAAGCAGAATATTTTGCAAAAGGTGTGAACCTTGTAAGTGTTGATATTCAAAGAGACATGGGCATGCACAAGGAATACAGAAAGTTAATATGCAGGTGCAGCAAGCAATTAGAAAGACAAATGGCATGTTGGCCTTTATGGGAATAAAGAAGCCTTGCAATGATTATACAGGGTTTTGGGTGAGATCACACCTAGAATACCATGTGCAGTTTTGGTCTCCACATTTAAGAAAGGATATACTTGCATTGGAGTTGGTACAGCAAACGTTCACTATATTGGACCCTGGGATGAGGGCGTTGTCCTACGATGAAAGGCTAAGAAATTGGGCTTATATTCTCACAAGTTTAGAAGAGTGAGAGGCAATCTTTGAAACCTACAAAATTCTGAGGGGTTTTGATAGGGTAGATGCTGAGGGATTGTTTCCGCCGCTTGGGGTGTCTAAAACATGGGGGCACAGTCTCAGGACAAGGAGCCAATCATTTAGGACTGAGATGAGGAGAAATTACTTCACTCAAAGGGTTGCAGATCTTTGCAATTCTCTACCCCAGAGGATTGTTCATGCTCCATCGTTGAATACATTTAGAGCTGAGATAGACAGATTTTTGATCTTGCAGGGAATTAAGAGATACGGGGAGCAAGTGGGAAAATGGAGTTGAAGCCCAAGATCAGCCAGGATCGTATTGAATGGCAGACCATGCTTGATGGACCATACGGTCTTCTCCTGCTCCAATTTCATGTTTATTCTTCTTCTATTCATTTACGGGATGTGGGCATCACTGGCTGGGCCAGCATTTATTGCCCATCACTAACTACCCTTGAGATGGTGGTGCTGAGCTGCCTTCTTGAACCGCTGCAGCTCACATGGTGTAGGGACACCCATGGTGCTGTTAGGGAAGGAGTTCCAGGATTTTGACCCAGCGACAGTGAAGGAACGCTGATATATTTCCAAGTCAGGATGGTGAGTGACTTGGAGGCGAACTTCCAGGTGGTGGTATTCCCATCTATCTGCTGCCCTTGTCCTTCTAGATGGTATTGGGTCGTGGGTTTGGAAGGTGCTGCCTAAGGAGCCTTGGTGAGTGTTCTTGTGTTCTTGTGAACTGGACTGGGGCCATCGCTGAGCCCTGTAGTAGTCCATTGGCCTGTCTTCTCCTTGTCCAAGGTAGACTCTGAATCGTCTGTTGCAAAGGAGTGTTTCATCAGATGTCCTGACCCAGGTTGGAAGCATTCTGAACAGCTTTAGAAGCAGGCCAGTGTGCCACGCTGCATCGTAGGCAGCTGTGAGATCTAGTAGCACAATGCCAGTCTTCAGGTTCTTTTGGAAGCCATTTTCGATGTAGGTGGTGAGTGCCAGAACTTGCTCACAGGTGTTGCATCCCTTATGGAAACCTGCTTGGATGGTCTAATCTCTTAATGCTGCATGTCACGGTCACCAGATGATTCATATTCCTTTAGGAGTGCTGCGCTCTCTGCATCAAAACATGAGATGTAGCTGAATCGATAGCCATGAGGGATGACCTTAGGATGGTCCCTACCTCTGGAGATATGTGTTGCAGGATAAGACGCTCAAAGATCTTAAATCACCCAGATCTTAAAGCACGCAGAAAGTAGTGAAATCAGTTGATATACTGACCGCCAATATCAGATCTTTTCTAGGTTTTGGTATGGCCATACGTCACCCCTTTGAGAGAGAGTTTGAGCTGGTGATTCGTGTGTAGAACTGAGTCAGGCAGTCATTAACACAAGGGGGCCAAGATGTTTCAGGAATTCTGGTGCGATGTTGTCATATCCCGCTGCTTTGCCACATTTCAGGCCATGGTTTCTCCAGTTCTGTGATCTTGAAGGGATCAGGACCGCTTTGTTCTGCATGTTGCTGGCATTGATTTTTCAGTTCGTTATAGGTGATGCATTTTATTTTCTTTTCCAATGGATTACTACATGGAGCTGCTGATTGGCAACTTGTTTCTGGGAGACTGATGGGAGATTTAATGTAGGTGATTATTGGGCTGCTCCAAGCTCCAGCACTTCCAACTTGAAGGAATGAAATTGAGCCCTGCTGTCGTTTCCTCCCATCTGCCATGACATGCAGCATTAAGAGATTAGATCAGGTGGTCTGTTATATCAGGGTCATTAGATGATTCATATTCCTTTGGGAGTGCTGCACCCTCTGCATCAAGACATGAGATGTAGATGGGTCAATAGCCACGAGGGATGGCTGTGCAAGCAACTTTGTGAATGGCACCACAAAAGGGTTTATATGATTCCTCCACAGGTACAGTATAGGTATAGTTATGATGATGTGGTCCAATGTCTTACTGTATTTTAGCCAATCTGCTTTACGGAATTTCCATTGCATCTTCTTTACACTGTTGAAGAGTGGAAGGCAAAGGCCAACATGAATGAGCGATGGCCTGTGTTGACTATGTGGGAAGTCATCCAGGACTAGGCACTGAGCTGGTTGGGGGTGACCATGAAGGGAACTGACCCAGCCCAGGTCAGATGAGTTACAGAGAAGTAATTCTGACCCTACCTGGCTGAATAGAACGTTCCTCGTTGCTTGGGGTCGTTTATCAGCATGAAGTAGTTTCTGGAGGCCCACTCTAGGAGCTGTTCACCATCACTGTCTGGTGTTGAGTAACTTCAATCTGTGTGGTGGCTGTTGAAGTCCCCTATGTAGGTAGCTGGATAGGGCAGTATTGGCAGGACTTGCTGTTCCCAGCTGGCACTTGGAGGCTTGTACACATTTTCAATATGGAAACCACCAAATGAATTGTAGTTGATGACAGGGCGGCTGCATCGGTAATGTCGGATCACACATAGGCCTTGTTTAGCATGAGGGGGTAGCACAATGGGTCAAAGCCTTTGATGTAATAGCAAACTGCTTCTTCAGTTCCAATATGGGTCTCTTTTAGGCAAATGATGTTAATGAAATGCTGGGTGGAAAGACATGCAATGAAGTTTCCCTTGGAAGCTGATAGTCCCTCAACATTAAGTTGTAAGATTCAGAGAACATTCCCGATTGCCATAAAACTAGAGAGCTGCTCACTGTTGAGACTGGCAGTTCTGGGGGCACTGGGATTCCTCAAGGAGGCATCCTTTAATTTTCTCTTGGAATTCAGTCTGCTGGTAGGATGTTAGCTTCCCCAGGCGTGCCTGGGTGCTGGCAGGGGGCATGACGTGAATGCTGATCCATCTGGGGATAACAATATTCTAGTAAATGTTGGCACTTGTAATGCTGACGTGACCTTCCATCGCCAGTGGTAACTGTCCCTTGATTTGAGGATGATCTAAACTCAGGGTCACAAGTTTCTGCCAAGGGTCTTCATGTGGCCGAATAGGCCGATTCTTGAGCCGCAGACCCTGTCACCACTCTGCCTCATCATTAAGGTGTAGGGAGTCAAGACATGATGCAGCTTGATGGACAAGTTGTCTCCCTTTTGAACAAGTGGTAGCATGCTCTTTTCAGCCATTAGGGTCAATACCTCTGCACTTCATGGAGAACTTCAGAGTGTCTTTGAAGCATTTTTTTTCCTTCCCTGGAACACTGGCCATTTGAGAGTTGAGAGAATAGAACCTGGAAGAAGAGATAGCGTTCAGCTGTTCAGATACAGTACCGGCCCATTGAAATAAAAGCAAAATACTGTGGATGCTGGAAATCTGAAATTAAAATGGAAAATACTGGAAAAAGTCAACAGGTCTGGCAGCATCTGTGGAAAGAGAAACAGAGTTAACATTCTTCTTCAGAGCTAGAGAGAAGTAGAAATGTGATGGATTTTACACTATTTTAAGAGGGGGTAGAGCAGGTGGAGCAAAATAGTCAGGGATCAGTGGGAGCTAAGGAGAGGTTGAGAAAGAAGCCATAGACATGAGACAGAAGGAGTGTTGATGATAGTGGTAAAGGATAAAGTGCTGATAGTGTCATAAAGGTAAGATAGCAGAATGCATTAATAACAGAACAAGGGTCAGTGCTCTGTGAAAGCACAACATAGAAACAAGTGACAGAAGGCCCTGTTGGGGGGTTGAAGTGGTGGGGAGAGGAGGAAGGGAGGGTGGTTAGGGAAAATGAATACGTTTTTAAAAAAATAGTTAAAAAAAATAAATAAAATTAAATTTAAAAAATAAAAATAAAATTTAAAAAATCGATTAAAAAAGTGGTAAAAATGGAGGAGTGTTCATGGTCTGAAGTTGTTGAACTCAATATTCAATCCGGAAGGCTGTAAAGTACCTAGTTGGAGGATGAGGTGCTATTCCTCCAGTTTGCGTTGAGCTTCAGTGGAACAATGCAGCAGGCCAAAGACAGGCATTGGGCATGAGAGTAGTATGGTGTGTTGAAATGGCAAGCAACAGGAAGGCCTGGGTCATGCTTGCAGACTCAGTGAAGGTGTTTTGCAAAGCGAATGCCCAGTCTGCATTTGGTCTCTCCAATGCAGAGGAGACCACATTGGGAGCAGTGAATGAAAAAGATCAAATTGAAGGAGGCAAAGAGGCAGATGTTACACTTTCTGTGATTGCATGGGAAGGTGCCGTGGGATGGGGTTGAGGAGTTAGGGTGATGGAGGAGAAGACCAGGGTGTTATGGAAGGAACAGTCCCTACAGAATGCTGATGAGGGGTGTGAAAGGAAGATGTGTTTGGTGGTGACACCATGCTGGAGTTGGCACAAATGGCGGAGGATGATCCTTTGGAGGCTGGTGGGGTGAAAAGTGAGGACAAGGGGGACTCTAGCATGGTTCTGGGAAGGAGGGGAAGGGGTGAAGCCAGAGGTGCGGGAGATGGGTCGGACACGGTTGAGGGCCCTGTCAACCATAGTGGGTGAGAAACCTCAGTTAAGGAAGAAGGAGGACATGTCAGAGGATCTGTTTTGGAAAGTGGCATCATCGGAACAGAAGCAACGGAGGCAAAGGAACTGAGAGAATGGGATGGAGTCCTTACAGGAAGCGGGGCGTGAGGAGCTGTAGTCAAGGTAGCTGTGGGAGTTGGTGGGCTTGTAATGAATATTGGTGGACAGTCTAGCATCAGAAGTGGAGACAGAGAGGTCAAGGAAGGGAAGGGAAGTGTCAGAAATGGACCATGTGAAGGTCACAGAGAGAGGTGGAAATTGGAAGCATAATCGATAAATTTTTCCAGATCCAGACAAGAACATGAAGCGGCACCGAAACAGACGTCAATGTACTGAGAAAAGAATTGTGGGAGGGGGCCGGAGTAGGACTGGAACAAGGAATATTCCACGTACTCTATAAAGAGACAGGCATAACTGGGACCCCTGAGGGTACCCATAGCTACACCTTTTATTTGGAGGAAGTGAGACAAGTTAAAGGAGAAATTGTTCAGTGAGAGAACAAGTTCAGCCAGGTGAAGAGAGTGGTGATGGATGGGGATTGTTCAGATCTCTGTTCAAGGAAAAAGCAGAGAGTCCTGAGACTATCCTGGTGTATTGGAGGCAACTGAGGTTAAAGAGCTTTCTTTTTAGGCAGTATTTAATACTGACACCAGGGGGCAGTAGATATTTGATAAGCCACTGTGAGGTAGATTCTAAATGGTAGGGGGGCTATCACACAGCCTTGCTTGACCCCGGTCCAGATTTTGCAGGCATCTGTTTCTGATCTCCCACTCGAGACAAGTTGCAGTTATATCATCATGAAGCTATTCTTCCATATCTCCTGTTGGCTTCCATTTTCCCAATGCATCAAATTCAATATTCCCATCCCTGTTTTAATTCCCTTCATAGCCCATTCCCTGCCCCTAACTCCCATCTCCAACCTCCTCCAGCATTGCAGATCTCAAAGAGCTTTGTGTTGTTCTTATTCTATTCACTTGTGCATCTTCTTTCCTTTCAGCCTGCCATTGGTGGCTGTGTCTTCAGCGGTCTATGCGTTATGTTCTACAACTCCCTCCCTAAACCCCTCTACCTTTCCATCTCCTCTTTTAAGACTCTCCTTAAAACTCACCTCCTTTATACTACAGACCATACCCAACCAACCCGTGTTTGCAAAAATCAGAACATAGTGTCCAATATTAGGTGTGATACCGCAATTGAACAACACTTGCTAAACAACCCTGATTGTGCTAAGAATTACACTGACAACGAATTTAAAGTCATCAGTCAGGCTTGCAGTTTGGCACACTTATGTGTGCTAGATATATTCACATATATGCATATATTCACAAACAGGGCCCTGTTTTTGTAAACAGAAAGAACATGTCCACACATTGATAAAAGCAAAAAACTGCGGATGCTGGAAATTCAAAACAAAAACAGAATTACCTGGAAAAACTCAGCAGGTCTGGCAGCATCGGCTGAGAAGAAAAGAGTTGACGTTTCGAGTCCTCATGCCCTTCAACAGAACTGGTTGAGTATTAGGAAAAGGGTGAAATATAAGCTGGTTTAAGGTGGGGGCTGGGGGGAGAGAAGTTGGGGGGGGTGTGGTTGTAGGGACAAGCAAGCAGTGATAGGAGCAGATAATCAAACGATGTCACAGACAAAGGAACAAAGAAGTGTTGAAGGTGGTGATATTATCTAAACGAATGTGCTAATTAAGAATGGATGGCAGGGCACTCAAGGTACAGCTCTAGTGGGGATGGGGTGGAAAGAGTAGCAGGGCGTACAAGGTTTAAAAATAATGGAAATAGGTGGGAAAAGAAAAATCTTTATAAATTATTGGAAAAAACAAAAGGAAGGGGGAAGAAATGGAAAGGGGGTGGGGATGGAGGAGAGAGTTCAAGATCTAAAGTTGTTGAATTCAATATTCAGTCCGGAAGGCTGTAAAGTGCCTAGTTGGAAGATGAGGTGCTGTTCCTCCAGTTTGCGTTGGGCTTCACTGGAACAATGCAGCAAGCCAAGGACAGACATATGGGCAAGAGAGCAGGGTGGAGTGCTAAAATGGCAAGCAACAGGGAGGTTTGGGTCTTTCTTGCGGACAGACCACAGGTGTTCTGCAAAGCGGTCGCCCAGTTTACGTTTGGTCTCTCCAATGTAGAGGAGATCGCATTGGGAGCAACGGATGCAGTAGACTAAGTTGGACAAAAGAGGTGTTGAAGGTGGTGATATTTTCTAAAGGAATGTGCTAATTAAGGGTAGAAAGCAGGACGAGCAAGGTACAGATAGCCCTAGTGGGGGTGGGGTGGGGTGAAGGAATTGAAAAAGGCTAAAAGGTAGAGATAAAACAATGTACCTTGCTCGTCCTGCTTTCCTTCTTTAAGACACTCCTTAGAACCTACCTATTTGACCAAAAGTTTGGTTATTTGACTAATATTGCCTTATGTGGCTTGGTTTTGTTAACTGTGCACAAGTGAATAGAATAAGAACAACACAAAGCTCTTTGAAATCTGTAATGCCGGAGGAGGTTGGAGATGGGGGTTAGGTGCAGGGAATGTCCACACATTGCGTCTTTTTCAACTAAACAAAAGCTTGGGGGACAGCGATTCCCTGGTTCGTTCCCTATGGCAATGCCTTGACCAATCAGAGTTGACCTGTCTGGTTGAATTTAAACAAAAGCCTGGCAGTTAACTGTTCTTTGGTGCATTCTCCATGGTAACGCTTCTGTCAATCAGAGTCCACTTGTCAACCAATCAGCACCCTCTTCTCATGCAATATAAATTGTTATAATAAAATAAAAGCAAAAAATTGCGGATGCTGGAAATCCAAAACAAAAACAAAAATACTTGGAAAAACTCAGCAGGTCTGGCAGCATCTGCGGAGAGGAACACAGTTAACGTTTCAAGTCTGCATGACTCTTCAACAGAACTAAGGAAAAATAGAAAAGGGGTGAAATATAAGCTGGTTTGGGGGGTGTGGGGGTGTGGGGGTGGTGGGACAAGAAGAGCTGGCTAGAGGGCCAGTGATAGGTGGAGATAACCAAAAGATGTCACAGACAAAAGGACAAAGAGGTGTAGAAGGTGGTGATATTTTCTAAAGGAATGTGCTAATTAAGGGTAGAAAGCAGGATGAGCAAGGTACCGATAGCCCTAGTGGGGGTGGGGTGGGGTGAAGGCATCGAAAAAGGCTAAAAGGTAGAGATAAAACAATGTACCTTGCTCGTCCTGCTTTCTACCCTTAATTAGCACATTCCTTTAGATAATATCACCACCTTCAATACCTCTTTGTCCTTTTGTCTGTGGCATCTTTTGGTTATCTCCACCTATCACTGGCCCTCTATCCAGCTCTACCTGTCCCCCCTTAAACCAGCTTATATTTCACCCCTTTTCTATTTTTCCTTGGTTCTGTTGAAGAGTCATGCGGACTCGAAACGTTAACTGTGCTCCTCTCCACGGATGCTGCCAGACCTGCTGAGTTTTTCCAGGTATTTTTGTTTTTGTTTTCAATATAAATTGTTGTTATCTTTGAGATTTGGTATTCAAATCTGTCCTGATGAGCGCAAGACTTAAAGCTTCGACAGCATGCCTCTCTTTTTTCAGCAAAAAATGTTAAATTGTCCCTCTGCGGCTCAGTAAGTATATCTAACAACCTCAAATTATATTCATATAGCACCTTTAAAGTAATGAAATGTCCAAAGATGCTTCACAGGAGCATAACAAAACCAAGCCACATAAGGCAATATTAGGTCAGATAACCAAACTTTTGGTCAAATAGGTAGGTTCTAAGGAGTGTCTTAAAGAAGGAAAGTGAGAGGCAGGGAGATAAAGGGAGGGATTGTGGAGGAGCTGAAGGCCTTGCCCTCTGAAACTGGGGATGCTGAAGAGCCTAGATTTAAAGGAGCACTGATACCTCGATGGGTTGTGGGGCTGGAGGAGATTACAGAGATAAGAAGGAGTGAGGCTGTGGCTGGCAATCATGCTCCATTAAACCCTAATTCCCAATTTTTGTTTGCAAACAGTGTTGCTGTAAATACAACCAGAACTTTCTCAGCTTAGTGAGGAGTTTTCAAACAAAAGCAAAAAAAAAGCCCAAATGACACTCAGCAATTGAATTCATGTTCACATCAGGTGGCAACTGGAGCTCCAATTCCTGGGTGTAAGTGGCCAGAAATAAATATTTAGTGAACTTCGGCACTCACTCAAAATAGCTGAGTAAATGTTATCAGGTACTAATTTCTATGCCCATTGTTTACCCAATTGATTATTCAACATATGGCATTGAAAAATAGTTTTTAGTGCTCCAGAGCAAACTATAAATGTTAACACTGCACAAACAGGCCGAGCAAATAAACCCAACTCAATGTTTCATTACTCTCAGCTCATCTGCAATATTGTAAACTGCTACAAATAAGTTTGCAAATGTAATAAAAACAAAAAAACTGTGGATGCTGGGAATCCAAAACAAAAACAGAATTACCTGGAAAAACTCAACAGGTCTGGCAGCATCGGTGGAGAAGAAAAGAGTTGACGTTTCGAGTCCTCATGACCCTTCAACAGAACTAGGTGAATCCAAGGAGAGGGATGAACAGTTCTGCTGAAGGGTCATGAGGACTCGAAACGTCAACTCTTTCCTTCTCCGCCGATGCTGCCAGACCTGCTTAGTTTTTCCAGGTAATTCTGTTTAAGTTTGCAATTGTTATTTGTAAAACAGACTTGAAAGAATTCAATCCTGTTATTTAATAAAGTTTCCCACAAATGATTTGAGGGATTCAGAAGTATCTTAAAGGACTAGTTTTGTAATAACATCCTGGATTTCGTAATCGGAGGCCTTGTTTTTCTAACCAGAGTCTTTTACTGATTTGGTGGACAAGGGAAATGCAGCTGATATTGTAATACTTGGATTTTCTTGAAAGCTTGAAAACTGGCCAAGTTCCACACTGAGAATCAATGGTTAAAGTACAGAGTCGTAGAATAGGAGGTAAATTATGATACGGAAGTTAAAAACAAGAGCGTCCTGAACAATGGGGAGAATGAATGTCCCATGAAGGTGGACACATAGGAAATAGATTTTAATGTTTTGCACGCAAGGAGTCAAGATCATGTGTAGCCCTTAGGCAAAACTGGGTTAGGGGACAGGGCTAAAAGTTCTTCCAAGTTGGGGAAGGGTGACTTGGAGCTTCATTCTCCTCAGGAGCTGAAATTCCTCTTGTTTGGAAAGGGTGAAGTATTTGATGGCCATCAGCTTCACTATTTGACAGGCCCCAAACATTAACCAATGGGAGGGAGGGATGAGGTGTTATTGAGTGAAAAAAATTTCCTTCTGCCCCACCAGGATCAAAAATCACAGAATCACAAAATTGTTACGGTGCAGAAGGAGGCCATTCAGCCCATCATGTCTGCACTGGCTCTCTGAGCATTTTAACCTAGTGCCAATCTCCTACCTTTTCTTCATAACCCTGCACATTGTTTCTAATTAAATAACCATCCAATGCCCTCTTGAATGCCTCAATTGAACCTGCCTCCACCACACTTCCAGGCATTGCATTACAAACCCTAACTTCTGGCTATGGGAATTAGTTTTTCTCACCTCATATTTGGCTCTTTTGCAAAACACTTTAAAACTGTGCACTCTGGCAGCATCTTAGTTGTTGCAGGAAAGAGGTTGAGGGGACCTGCAGTTATTCTTCTCTGGGACCCATGATTCTTCTGAGTGTTGTTTGGGGGAAGCACAGTACACTCTTTCCCAGGTCCAGAGTTTTATCTTGTCCACTCCTCGCTTCTCCGCCTTTCTTCCAGGATTCTTCTAAATGAACAGTTCGGAAGAAATAATCCATCCGAGGACCAGGGTTTAATGATCTGCAAAAGATTGGCTTGCAGTCAAGTCAGTGAACAGAATCAGTGACTGAGTCCCCTTCTTGCTAATTGCCAAGCCAGCCACATTGACATAGGCAATGTGCAATGAACGTTCTTCTTTGAGTGTCAATAACTAGCTCAATAACTGGTAAATTCGCCAGGTAGTTAACACAATTTCTGCTCAGGAGTACAAATTCTGGGATGGGAAAATTAACAGTAATTTAGTTCCAAAGAAGAGTAATATTAGCCTTGAGACTCTGTCTCTCTCTCTCTCCCTGCACTGATGCTGCCAGACCTGTTGAGTTTTTCTAGCATTTTCTGTTTTTAGTTAAGGCCAATCTCATATTGGGAGGAATTGTCCCATATTTGCACAAAGTGCAGTAGTGGGTGTCAAAAAAGTCGTTTTACCCGCTGGCCGCAATGGTTGGTTTTTGCACTACATCGTCTATATCCACCTTATGAATTATGCAGCCACAGGTAACATGCCGTCTTCCTGGCGGGTGGCCTCAGATTTGCCCACCATCCCATTACCTCACTGGTTGCTCACTCTACCTCCACTCTGGCTGCAGGAGGCGGTGGCAGAGGTAGTCAGTGCCATTGCTGCACACAAGAGATTGGCCATCCAGAGCAGAAAACGGATGAATGATCTCATCCGTGCTGCCAGGATAAGTCAACCATCTTATCACTCTAAACCCACATGCCCACCACGCATTCACTGGCACCTCACTCACTGCCAGCCCAAGGGACATCACCATTCACTCTCTCACGCACCCGTTCACATCACCATCTGGCGTCACTGGCCTCATCTCCAGAGACTGCCTCCTCAGCCCTCACCATCTTGAGGCCACTTGCGCAGTTCATCATGTGCCCCCACACAATCGTTGGGATGCCCCCCCACTTCCCCAGTGCAACCCTTGCCCTGAAGCACCTTCCCTTGCCTGAGGCCACTTCTCCCCTTTCCCCAAGCAAGCTCTAGCACTGTAGCTGTTGAAAAGCCACTCCCACCTTATGGCTTATCTGGTATTTAGAGACCTGCCTGTGAGTCCCCCTAAAAGTGATGTGGTGCTGTCTGTGAAGCTTGGCGTTGATTACCATGAGTGCTGCCTGAAGCAAGGCACGCACCTTGATGTTCTGAGCAAGTGCAGGTGCACATTGCTCATGTATAGTTGTGAAACACGTCGGCACGCAACCACGCCGACTTGCACAGATGATCCAGTGTGGGGGGATGAGTCCGGCAAGCTGGGCTCACAATGAGATGCTAAAGTATTGAAATTAGGTTCCCGACATGCAGCAGCGGGATAGGCAGCCCCCCATTGATGGGCGGAGCAAACTGGTTTCACAACAACGTGAAGCCGATTTTTGGCCTTCTCGCCATATTCCCACCCACCCCTGGCCGGCACGATGCCCAACACCATGGGCTGGAAAATTCTGGGCATTGTGCTTGGGAATCTGGGAAGGAAAGTGGGGAGGCATGCCTCAAGTTTAACCTCACAACAATGTCTGCTTTCATTTCCCTGCTTGGGGCCTGGGTTATTCATATTATACATGTTATTCGACAGGCATGAGCTACTGGAAGTGTCAATCTGTTGCAGAGGCACCTGCTGGCCAACGTATTACAGTTCAGGAGGAGCCGCAAAACACAGTTTACAATACTGTAGTGAACTGCTACTTTTTTACCTAACGTTACTGTGACTCATTGAAACTAGAAATCTGCCATTTACAGTGCCGCTTAAAGGTGGGAGGGTGTAATTACTGCACGACATGTTCATATTTAGTAGAATATGGACTTTGGAATTTACTATGAAAATTCTAAAATAACTTGGAAAAATCTCAAGATTCTGGGATGTATTCATAAAGTGATAGAAAACAAATCAAAAGAAGTTATCTGGCCCTCAGTAACTTGTTTTTCTTCTGAAGTCTTAATGATTTTATCCCCTATTATTGACTTTAGTAGTTTAACAATGACTGAAAAAAAGATTGCTCTGATGAAGAGTCAAACGGGCTTGAAACGTCAAGTGTGTTCCTCTCCGCAGATGCTATCAGACCTGCTGAGTTTTTCCAGCTATTTTTATTTTTGTTTTTGTTTGAAAAAAAGATTGACTAGTTTACAGTTTCTTGGAGGAATGCCACATTCATAACTGTCATGTCCCTCAGCAATATTTTTGCTAATTTCCATTGCACAGAATTTTAGAAAGGAAAGGAGTTGAGTTATACAGTGAGAAGCTGGGTAACGTGGGGCATAATCTGTGAAAATGTGACTAGCTGTCTTGGTGGGCCTAACGGTTTTTACTCGTTCCTCTAAATTTAGACATAAAGCCACAAATGAACATTGCTGCAATTCAATTCCCTGATTGCCTTGCTGATGATTTAGCTGTAAGTGCACGGCACTCAAATGAACATCTGTTTGATTGGGCCATGTGGTTACTAAACACATTTTCTCTGTTTAGTCACCACTTCCAGCCTGATACATCTTACAATAAGATTTGTTCAAGGTTTGTTGGAAATACTGAATGCTTGCAACAGAAACACTCCTATGAGCTGCTGTGTGTTTACAACAATGTCTGCACTTCAAATGTACTTCAATTGACTTGGAAGCATTTTGGGGTGCCCGGAGGACTATAGAAACTCTAGGCATTGTATAAATGCAAATTGTTTCTTTATATGAGAGAAGTTGAAAAAAGCTTTCAGGTTTTAATTGTCTTGTTGTTCATCATTTTCAAGCCTTGTGATGTGGCAAAAAAATAATGCTGGATTATTATATTGCTAAATTAGTTGAGCTCAAATGACCAGGTGATGCTGCAGTTGTGCAGTGTTCTGGGTGTTCCATTATTATATATGTTTGATTGTTGCTTGACTTGTAGCAGTTGCAACAAAAAGGACCATCCAGTACATAAGGGTATAAAGAAAGAAAGAAATTAGCCTGATCCCAAGTGTTAAGAGGACAAACGATGAAGAAGGGCCTAATAAGATAGGGCCCTTCAACCTCAAAAACAGTTGGCTCAGAGGAACTCTAGAGAACTTCATAAGCTATGTAAAGGGATGATGTAAACTGAAAATAGCACATTCTGAATATAGAAGCTACAAGACAAGAATGTACAGGTTCAGAGTTTTCCATGAGCAAATTTAAGACAAATGCCTGGAAATATTTCTTCACGCAATATCTGAAACAGAGTGCCAAGGCAATGCATCAGCAAGATGGTAATGTTAGGATTTGAGAGAGATCAGGCCAAATGGGCCTCTGACAAAAATGATTTTTGTTTAATATTTAACTTGGTGTTGGCCTCTTTTAATTATCAAGTCACCTAAGGAGCTAGAAACAATAATACTAACAGAAATAGTCCAGCTTCAATCAACACATTGCAGCAATAATTGTTCAGTTGAACTCTGAGCAACTTAATTTACCAACAAGTGTTTTGAGTGATTCCTTCAGGTGGGTGTCTGATTGGCAGGTCCCTGAAATTAAAAGGCAGCTATTTAAATTTGTGTAGTTCTGGTTACAGAGGGATTTATCAGCCTGTCATTTTCAAATCACTGAGTTTGATGTGGAGTCTTAAAAGAAGCATTGAACGATTGAACCCTCTGAGGGCGATAAGATAAGCAAGATAATGTTCATATTCAATGAGTCAAGCATTGAGAAAAGTATTGAAAAAATGTAATTATCAATGTAGTTTCATCATCTGAGTTGCAATTTATATTGATTTCTACTACACAAGGAACTGCACAGAATAACATACAATGCAGAAAGAGGCTTGCACCAAGCATTCTGTGTTGTGTTTATCTTTTGTCTGAACATTGTTCAGGTTCAGGAGGAACTAGTAAAGTTTATCAATTACTGTACTGTCAGTTTATATGTTATGATTCTATTGTCCTCTTCCTCAATTACTGTTTTGTTTCTGAAGCCTGGATTAAAGTCAAGTGTTCGTGCTGCTCTGCCAACTCCTGAAGCTGTAGAGAATTGCTTTGGAGGACCTGGATAGAACCATTGATGATAAAATCATCATAAAATGGTTAAAGGCAAAAAACTGCGGATGCTGGAAATCCAAAACAAAAACAAAAATAAAAATACCTGGAATAACTCAGCAGGTCTGACAGCATCTACGGAGAGGAGCACAGTTAATGTTTCAAGTCCGTATGACTCTTCAACAGAACTAAAGAAGAAAAGAAGAGAGGTGAAATATAAGCTGATTTAAGGTGTGTGTGGGGGGGTGGGGGGTGGTGGTGGGACATTAAGAGCTGGATAGAGGGCCAGTGATAGGTGGAGATTGCCAAAAGATGTCATAGACAAAAGGACAAAGAGGTGTTGAAGGTAGTGATATTAGCTAAGAAATGTGCTAATAGGTGACATTAAGGGTAGAAAGCAGGACAAGCAAGGTACATAAAGCCCTAGTGGGGATGGGGTAGGGGGAAGGGATCGAAATAGGCTAAAAGGTAGGGATAAAACAATGGATGGAAATACACTTAAAAATAATGGAAATAGGTGGGAAAAGAAAAATCTATATAAATTATTGGAAAAAAGGGGGATCGGAAAGGGGCAATTTATATAGATTTTTCTTTTCCCACCTATTTCCATTATTTTCTAATGTATTTCCATCCATTGTTTTATCTCTACCTTTTAGCCTATTTTGATCTCTTCCCCCCACCCCACCCCACCCCCACTAGGGCTATCTGTACCTTGCTCATCCTACTTTCTACCCTTAATGTCACCTATTAGCACATTCCTTAGATAATATCACCACCGTCAATACCTCTTTGTCCTTTTGCCTATGACATCTTTTGGCAATCTCCACCTATCATTGGCCCTCTATCCAGCTCTACTTGTCCCACCTCCCCTTAAACAAGATTATATTTCACCTCTCTTCTATTTTTCCTTAGTTCTGTTGAAGAGTCATATGGACTCGAAATGTTAACTGTATTCCTCCCCACAGATGCTGTCAGACCTGCTGAGTTTTTCCAGGTATTTTTATTTTTGTATCATAAAATGGTTTTCAGTTCATCATCCCAGGTCCAATACATGACTGGATCTTGATATGAAAACAAACGAGAGCTCTCTCAGGGACATCTAAGGAGAAAGGACTCTTCTATGGGATTATTTTTAAAATTAGAAAGTCAACATTAGTCAAATCCAAAAGCATACAAGAACACAGAAACATAACAGAGCCAAAGGGCTTTCTTCATCCAGGCATATCTTGTGAACTTTTGTTAGTTTTGTTGATTGATTTTAGCAACAAGATCATCAGATTCTGTTGGCTTTTAGTTGTTTCAGGCTGCGCAGGTGATGTCAATATGGGAAACATTTTTTTTTCAGTTGTTCTGATGCTGACTGTTTCCTGTCAGATTCATTGCTGTGTAGCTACAGACAAGAAAGGTAGCACTATTTCATCAAAACACGTAATTAGAAAAGACTTGTGTTTGTATAGCGCCTTCAAAATATATCACGTCTGAGGAGTTACTTTGTTGTTATGCAGGCTAGCATCCAATTTGCACACAACAAGATCCCCAAAACAATAAAAGAAATGAATGATCAGACTTTTTGTGTTGAAGAGTCATACGGACTCGAAATGTTAACTGTATTCCTTTCCGCAGATGCTGTCAGACCTGTTGAGTTTTTCCAGGTATTTTTATTTTTGTTTTTGTTTGTGTGGTATTGGGTAAGGGAGGAATATTGATCAGGCCCCCAGGGCGGGGTTGGGCTTGCTGGGGGGAGCTTTACTTTTTCCCCTGTACTGATTTGTTAAAGGCAAATTATTTCTGACTAACCTGATTCCATTCGTTGATGAAATAAAATAGAGAATTGATGAAGCTAATGTGGTAGATTTTGCACATATGGACTTTCAAATGTAATATTAAAGGGATGATGATAACTTGGGTATCTAATTGACATGGACAATAGGCAGAGAGTAGGGGTGAACGGATATTTTTCTGACTGGAGTGTAGTTTACAGTGTAGAGTCCCCAATTAGGATTATTGCTTTTTGTGTGATATAAATGACCTGGATATGGGGAGTACAATTTTGAAGTTTGAAGGTAGTACAAAATGTGGCAATAAATAGTGAGTAAGATAGTAGCAAACCTCAGGAAGACATCAACAAACTAGTGAAATAGGCAGATGGCCTGACTTCGACCCTATTTCAGCTTACCTGTGTTCATTACCTCTAGGCCTGACTATTCTAACACATCCCTGACTGGTATCCCATCATTCTACCCCCCCATTCCCCACGTGAACTTGAGGCCATTAAAAACTCTGCTGCCCATATCTTAACTTGCAGCATGTCCCAATTATCTATTGCCCCTGTGCTCACTAACCTATATTGATTTCTAGTTAAGTAATGTCTTGATTTTAAAATGCTCATCCTTGTATTCAAATTCCTCCATGGCCTCACCCTCCCTAAATCTGTGATCTCCTCCAGCCCCAAAGCCCTCCGAGAAGCCTGCACTCCTCTACTTATGGACTCTTGAGCATCCCCAATTTTAAATGCTCCATCAGTGGTGGCTGTGCCATCAGTTGTCAAGGCCCCAAGCTCTGGAACACCTTCCTTATATCTCTATGCCTCTTATATCTCTCCGCCTCTCTTCATCATTTTCCTCCTTTAAGACACTCATTAAAACAATATGTTTGACCAAATTTTGGTCATTTGGCCTTACGTGGCTCAGTGCCTATTTTTTTTGTTTTATACTAATCCTGTGAAGCACCTTGGAACATTTTATTACATTAAACCCACTGTATAAATATAAGCTGTTGTTGTTGTTGTAGGTGCAATTTAACGTAGGTAAGTGTGAAGTGATGCACATTGGGAGGAATAATATGGAGTGGTGGTATAATCTGTGTGGTGCTATTTTGAGTTGGGTATAAGAGGAGAGGGACCTGGGGGGTACATTGTACAAGTTTTTGAAGGTGTCTCAGCAAGTTGATAGGTGGTTAAGAAAGTGTTGCAATAATTGACTTTGAGGTTAGGGGCACAGAATACAAAAATAAGGAAGCCTTGGTAATCCTTTACAAATTGCTGATTAGACCTTAACTGAAGTATTGTGTACAATTCTGGGAACCACACTTTCAGGGGGTTGTCCAAAGCCTTGGAGAAGGTACAGAGGAGATTTACCAGGATAATAACAGAGATGAAGGACTTCAGTTATGTGGAGAGATTGGGGAAGCTAGGATTGTTCTTAGAGAACAGAACGTTAAGGACTGACCTAGTGGAGCTATTCAAAACTATCAGAGGTTTTGATACAGCAATTATGGAAAGACTGTTTCCATAGGCAAGTGGGTTGGTAACTATTGGTCTTAGTTTTAAAATAATTGGCAAAAAAAAAACTGGAGTAAGAATTAGGAGAAATTTCTTCGCACAGAGGGTTCTCAGCTCTGAATATATAACCTGAAAAGGGTGGTACGATCAGATTCCACAGTAATTTTCCAAATGTTTAATTGGACAGGTATTTAAGTGGATCAGTTTGCAAGTTTACGGGGAAAATGCTGGGTGTGGGCTCAAATTTGATAGCTCTTTTAAAGAGCTTGCACAAGCACAATGGGCTGAATGGTCACCTCCTATATGATTCTAGTGCCATGGGAGTGTTTGCATTCACCTGAACATTCAGCCAAAAGCAAATACCCCTGACAATGTAGCACTCTCAAAATATTGCACTGAAGTGTCAATTTAGATTCTTCAAGTCTTGATGTGGGTGTCAACCCAATGTTTGCATCAGAGGTGAAAAAGCTATCAAATGAGTTGAGCGAACACTTTAGTGTTAATTAGTATTCTAAAGGTGAATGGTGGGAGTTGTAAGTTGCTCTGTGATACTTTAATGAGTCAAAGTGTTTCACTCAACTGCAATAACATACGAAGGTGCGGTTGACCTGAAGTCAAGCCTATACATGTTATCTTTCTGTAGAGTGAAAATTTCCAGAAAAAAATCCAGTACCTGCGGTAAACCAGTCTTATTTTTGTTGGTTTGTTTCCACGGGGTACAACTGTTTTGGACTTGAGTGATGGTGATAATAAATACTGAATTTCTGTTTAACTGTGCAACTGCTAAGGAGATTCTCAAGCAAGGCTTTCATTTCAGCAAGCATTAAGCCAATAGGTCCCACATTTTATGTCCATTTCCATGGCTTCTTAGGCCAAAACATGAACTGTGAGCAAAATGAATTTGAAGTCATTTCGAATTGAAATAAATTGTTTTTTTTAATGTATTCTTGTGCTATGGGTGATGTTGGAAATCCCACATTTATTGTACATCCTTTGGTGCCCTGAGAAGTTTGCAGTTCTTCTAAAGAAGGATGAAAGTCACACTAATGATGGAGACAGCTAAGGGGCTGGAGGAGGTGTCATCCCTGAGAAGGTTAATGTTACTAGTGGGAGGGTAGCCAATAGAGATTCACCGGGAAGTTGGGTCAATGATGAACTGACTAGGTCAGAAGAAGTGAAGGTAGGAAAAACAAAAAGAAATGAAGAATGGTTCTGATGAAATATAAAACGTTCCTATCTTGCCACAGTTTCTGTCCAAACTCTTAACTTTTTCAAATTATTTAATTGATTTTTCTGCAGTTTATCATTTTATCTCATTTTTAAATAAATATGCCATGGGCAACTTTCCCCAGGCTGCAATATCAGCACTTGCACTGGAATTGCGGTGAGCAGTGCCCTCCATCACTGACCCTAGCAGGGTGAAGGAGCAGTCATTCAGTATCAAGATAGTGGGTGTTCTTACTACTGTGGATTTATCTTCAAAATCTGTCCGCCCAAGCTGCTGGGAAATCCAGAGTTCTGCCCTTCTAGAGAGAATGGGAATTGGTTTCTCCTGGGAATACAGTGGCCGGAATTTTCTGGCCCCCTTGGTGTAAGGCGCCATGGCTGCTGAGGGGGTGTGAGGATGGCGATATGGCCAAAAATCGGTTTCACGCCATCATGAAACCAGTTTGCGATTGTTCACTCCACCGTCAATGGCGGGCCACGTTTCCCACCGCCACATGTCGGGAACCTAATTTCAACACTTGAGCATCTTATTATAAGCTCAGCTCGCTGGAATCACCCCATCACGCTGGATCAGCTGGGTACAGTCATACCGGTGTGTTTCACAACTGTACAAAAGCAATGTACACTTCGCTTGGGCCTTTGAGGTTTGTTTGCTTACCTTGCATCGGGCAGCATTTGTGGTCATCAGTGCCAGGCCTTGCAGGCAGCACCGCATCACTTTTAGGGGGCTCACAGGCAGGCCTCTACCTACCAGACCTGCCGAAATGTACGGGGGTGGATTTTCAATGGTTGCAGGGCTAGGGTAGCTGGGGTAAGGGGAAGAAGTGGCCTCAGGCAGGGCTGCAGAGTGCGGACTGTCCTGGGGATGGGGGGTATCCCAGGGAGGTGTGGGGGCACATGTTGATCTGTGCAAGTGGCCTCAAGATGGTGAGGGCTGAGGAGGCAGTCTCCAGATGAGATGAGCCCAGGTGGAGATGTGAGGGTGTGTGTGAGAGAGTGAGTGGTTATGTCCCTTGGGCTGGCAGCGAGTGAGATGCCAGTGAATGTGTGATGGCCTTGAGGGCGTGTGAGTTTAGAGTGATGAGATGTTTGACTTACCCTTTTGGCATGGATGAGATCATTCATCCATCTTCTGCACTGGATGGCCAACCTCCTGTGTGCAGCATTAACACTGACCACCTCTGCCTCTGCCTCCCAAGTCGGAGTAGTGAGACTGATGGGCCTCCCGTGGCCAGAATGGGCATACAGGATATTGCAGTGGGCATCTGTGGTATCCCAGAGATGTATCATTGAATCATGCAGCTGAACTCTTGGCTTTGGTGGTCATGTCTTCACCAGAGCAGTCCAGGTCTGCAAGCATTGAGAAGTGTGCGCAAGGCTGTAGTGAGGTATGAGTGAGGTAATGGTGTGCTGGGCAATTTGGAGGCTGCCCACCAGCAAGGTGGCGTTTTTCCTATGGCTGCCTAATTGGGATGATATGGTGTGAATTGCCGCCATTGCAGTTGGTGTGCAAAACGTGCTTTCTCCCACCCGCTATTGCATTTTGTGCAAATCTGGGATGATTCCCCACAGTATTATGGACAGGAGAGGAGAGATAAACTGGGACCCCCAATTCTCTTCCCTTCACAGAATCACAGAATCACACAGTGCAGAGGAAGCCCTTCGGCCCAGCAAGTCTGCACTGACACATAAGAAACAACTGACCTACCTACCTAATCTCATTTGCCAGCAGTTGGCCCATAGCTTTGAATGTTATGATGTGCCAAGTGCTCATCCAGGTAGTTTTTAAAGGATGTGAGGCAACCCACCTCCACCACCCTCCCAGGTAGCGCATTCCTGACTATCACCACCCACTGGGTAAAAAAGTGTTTCCTCACATCCCCCCTAAACCTCCTGCTCCTCACCTTGAACTTGTGCCTTCTCGTGACTGACCCTTCAACTAAGGGGAACAGCTGCTTCCTATCCACCCTGTCCATGCCCCTCACAATCTTGTACATCTCGATCAGGTCACCCCTCAGTCTTCTCTGCTCCAACGAAAACAACCCAAGTCTATCCAACCTCTCTTCATAACCTAAATAATTCATCCCAGGCAACATCCTGGTGAATCTCCTCTTCACCCCCTCCACTCCAATCACATCCTTCCTATAATGTGGCGACCAGAACTGCACACAGTACTCCAGCTGTGGCCTCACCAAGGTTCTAGACAACTCCAACATGACCTCCCTACTTTTGTAATCTATGCCTCGATTGATAAAGGCAAGTGTCCCAAATGCCTTTGTCACCACCCCACTAACATGCCCTCCGTCTTCGGAGATCTATGGACACACACGCCAAGGTTCCTTTGTTCCTCAGAACTTCCTGGTGTCATGCCATTCATTGAATACTTCCTTGTCAAATTACTCCTTCCAAAGTGTATCACCTCACACTTTTCAGGGTTAAATTCCATCTGCCACTTATCTGCCCCTTTGACCATCCCGTCCTACCTTCCTGTAGCCCAAGACACTTAACTCACTGTTAACCACCCAGCCAATCTTTGTGTCATCCACAAGCTCACTAATCCTACCCCCCACATAGTCATCTATGTTGTTTCTATAAAGGAAAAATAACAGGGGACCCAGCACAGATCCCTGTGGTACGCCACTGGACATGGGCTTCCAGTCACTAAAGTAGCTTTCTGTCATCACCCTCTGTCTGCTACAACTAAGCCAATTTTGAATCCATCTTATCAAATTACCCTGTATCCCATGTGCATTTGCCTTCTTTATAAGTCTCCCATGTGGGACCTTGTCAAAGGCTTTGCTGAAATCCATATAAACTACATCAACTGCACTACCCTCATCTACACCCTTACTGTCCATAACAAAGAAAGATACAATTAAAGAAGATAGTTCACTTCTATAAGTGTTAAGCCAAAAGAATAGTTAACAGTTCACATGTTTGACTTGTTATAGGAGATCAGTCGATGCGAGCCCGGTAGAGAGGAGCATTTCACCATTCTAGAATTGTAGTTCTGATGGGTCCAAAATAGCTGAAGTTGGATATCTGGATTGTTTTAGATCTCCCTCAAAGAGATGAATGTTCAGCAGGTCATGAAGTTAAGCACTTGTGGCTTCTGTATCAAGAAGTCTAATTTCTTTACAGATGGACTTCAAGTCTTGGAATCGGACTGGGAGACTTTTACAAGACTTTATAGCCTCCTCGTCCTTAAAAGGCAAAGATGACAGAGCCTTTTGAAGCTGCTGATTGTGATGTTCTTCTGAAACTGGCCTGGTCTCTCTGAGTCTTTAGATAAAGCTCATTATCTCAAGCCAGTTTCACTCACATGACCAGTACTGGCATCATCAAACCAGAATGGTTTAGAAGTCCAAATCCATCACTACACAATAAGAGATAGATGGTAGCCTTTCACACTTAACATGTGGATAGTTGGTCTTGTCTGCTTTCTTTTGTTGTGGGGTTTGGCTGGAGGGACATGGTTTGGTACGGGGGCATGATGGACTGCGGTTGGTGGAGGGACATAGCCTGGCATTGGTGGCATGAGGGGTCATGGGGGAGTGGGTGTAGAGGCACAGCTTGGCATTAGTCGTATGAGGGGCCATGGGTGATGTGCAGGGGAATGAGTTGATATGAATGGGACATGGTGGGGGTGTGGGGGGTGAGGGATGGAGGTCCTTCTGTTTTAATTTCAACTTGGGCGAAGGCCCACAGCACTGAGGAGGGCTTTTAAACAGCCACCGCTGCACCTGGCTGCCCCTGTGGATGCCTCTGACCTCTTTCCCAGGTTGGCTGGCCTGACTCCAGCTCACAGCAGCCCCCCCAACAATGAAGATCCCACCTTGGCGGGCACTTTCTCTCGACACAGAAGGGTCAAGCTGGGAATTTTCCCAAATGCCGCTACCCACCTCGGAGATGAAAATTCAGGCCTTAAAGTCTAGGATTCCATTGATTCCATGTTTTGAGTAAGTGTTGAACAATGGCAGGCTTGAATTCCACAAAGGGGCGCTGTCTGGATATGCCAGCTCCAAGGGGGAGGCCCTTACCCAGGGTGATTTGATTAGAACTTTACAGAAGTTTGAGATAGTCTGTTGAATAAGCTAAAGTCACTTGACTTCCTGGCAGCCATCTTAGATACCTTTGTGAGTGTTCATTTTAAAATATAAAAAACAGTTCTAGAAGTTTCCACAGGAACACAGTCCATGTTTGAAGTTTTGAATAGGACATACCTTTACTCAACAGAAATTGCTCCTTGAATGTCCTCCTTTGGAAGTGGGGCCAGGGGCGGGGGAAGCAGGGGGCACACTATAAAAGGTGTTACAAAGAAATCCTGTTATGATTTTTAGAGGTCCAGGTTGCTTCCCCAACCTGGAACATGATGAGGCCTGCTTCTGTTCATCAATCCCGTATGCCACTTCTTCCTTGGCACACTGACTTTCAACCTCTTACTGGGTTAATCCTAAGAAGCTGGTGTGCAGAAAGTCTGCCTTTCTCTCATACTGATGGCCTTGAAAGGCAGTCAGAGGCTCTGCCTTAACAAGGTCATCCTCAAAATAAGGCCCATGACAACACCTGTGCATCTTAGCGAAGTTTGCTGCTGTCCTGTAGGGTTCCTGCCAAAGCTATGAGGAATTTCAGCCATTTTTTTCTCTTATTTTTCTTGAATTCTTTAGTGGATGTTTTTCTTTTATTTTCCTGTTTGCTCCACAATGATATTCAATTTGTTTATCCTTTCCTATCTATTGAGAATTGATTGAGTTTTAGTAGAGTTGTGGCACCTACAGAGCTCTGAAGAAGAGTGTTGCAAACTCGAAACATTATCTCTATTTCTCTCACCGCAGATGCCACCATGTGGGACTGCAGAAACTGGAGAGCTGCTGGCCATCTGATTGGCTGGCAGCTCTTTAATACAGGACATCCTCCCTCGTGGGAGCAGAAGCCACGATCTCAGGCAATTAATTGCCTGACGACTATAAAATCCAATCGTGGCTTCCTAGGCTGGCAGAAGCCAGCTTGCCCCCAAATTTTCAGGCAGTGCACAGGGCCACCACCTCTACGTAAAATTCATGCCAGTATGTTACCCTATTTACAGTCACTTGTGAATAAATGCTGCTCCCGTCACTCACTTGGAAGTATTGTTTCCAGAAATTTGATGGGGAAATAGCACCAAAGCGTTTCACCTAAGTTATCTCATTGTTAAATGCTAAATACTGCAGAAACTGGAAATATGAAATAAAAACTCAGCAGATCTGACAGCATCTGTGGAGAGAGAAACAGGGTTAACGTTTTTTGATCGAGTACAAGAGCATGACTGGAGACCAGAGTTCAAGGTAAGTGGGTGGCCCCTGCCGGGCCTAGTCAGGCAGGCCCCATTGAAGCTGAGTTTGGGGGAGACGGGTGGCAATCAGGTGGCTGAGGGGTGTGGGGTGGTCAAACAGGGATGGCGCTTTTCACTGACAGGACCATATGTTGGGAACAGAGTGTCTGAGCATCTGAACAAAAGTAGGGAAAAGGCAGGAATGTAGAGTTGAGGATTATCAGATCAGCCATGACCTCATAGAATGGCGGAGCAGACTCGATGGGCCGAATGGCCTACTTCTGCTCCTATGTCTTATGGTCTTAACAGCCCCCTCATTTCACCTCAAGCTGCAGTCAGACCACCAGAGCCCTCACCATGTAGCATGGGCATATCCGCTGTTGGTATGTATGAATTAATTGGTCACTTAAGGGCCTGAATTAGCCCAGTTTGGTGGGTCACCTGGCACATACACCACCACAGGTAAAATGCCAGCACAGGTAGGCAGGCAATGGGCATGGAAACATCCGCCATCTCATCCAATTTTACACACACACATCTGCCAGCCTGCTCCCAACGGATGGGCCAAACATAAAATTCTGGCCATTAGAAATACTTCACTAAAACTCTTTCCCTTTTTTTTTGATTTGTTTGTACACCAGAGGGTGCTGTGCTGTGTACCAAACAATGTTTTACAAACTCATAATGCAATATGTTTCAGAGGATCAAATTACAATAAGAAGAAGCTGGAGGGCTTAGTTTGAATGTGTACAATATACATTAGTCTTATTATTTCTTGGAAATCAACGGCCACAATGGCACACATCTGCCAGTCTCTGGAACGTCGGGAGACAGGACATTCGACCCAAGGTATACATTGAGACCCACAGAAGTCTTGATGAACTGACCTCTGTGGGAATGGCCCCGGCAGTTTGAACTCCCAATAGGCAATTCTTTTGCTCCCCAAGACCCTCTGAGAAAGTCTCCGATGCTAGAGTAGGAGACATAGGACAGTTCAATGGTACTTACCTGAAGAATTACCCAGGAAATGTTAGACACAAAATCCTAGCCTAATTCCTGGGTTCCTACAGAATTGACCCGCAAATCACTCACATTGACCCCCCAAATCCCTCCTCTACTCTCCCCTGATTATCCCCCAGCCCTCTGACCCCCCATCGACCAGACCTGACTTCCCACCACCAACCGACTATCCCTCCCAACCTGACCCAAATAGCCCAACCCACCTACCCACTTATCCGCCTACCCACCTCACCTACCTGCCACTCTACCTCCCCAGCGCCTCACCCACCTACCATTCTAGACACCTGCCACCCTTCCCACCTACCACCTCACCCACCTACCCCCTCACCCACCTGCCACCCTACAAACCTACCACCCTACCTGCCCACCACCTTACCAACCTGCCACCCAACCCATCTGCCAACCTACCTACCTTCCACTCTACCCACCTACCACCCCACCCACCTACCACCTACCACCTCATCAGACGTACACACCTATCCACTTACCTCACCCGTCTACCAGTTCACTCATTCATCCACTCACCTATTCATCCATTCACTAACATTCACACTAGACCTTTAAACTTATCACACAGCAGCTAATGCCCTAAAAAAGGCGAGACAATGTCCTGTCTTGCGCTTGACACTTACATAACTTTGATAGACCTCCTTAATGAACTTTGCACTCTGCATTTCTGGAGGGGCTGGGCTCGGAAGAGCTGGCAAGTAATTCAGAGCAGCACAAGTTGGGCAAAAGTTCGAGAGGAGTGACAATCCTATGATTATTGCTGCTCCGGGGAAAATCTGGGTGCTATGACACAGCAGATGGTAGATGCCAAGCTATTCAAATCCCAGAGGGAAACTTGAAACAACTGTCACAAATAATTTTCAATTTGTATAAATTTCAAGATGCCTTATCGGTGGTAATAAGACCACCAAGACTTATAAGTTTTTATAAAACTAGATTAAAATTTATTCATAAGGGAAATGATTTTAAATACATGCAAAGATCTACAAAATACTACTATGATAACTTCTAAATCCCCTACTCAATCTAACTCCCAGTTATACTTTTGTTAAGGAAACAGTAAGACACATAGATTTTAAAAGACCCAGACAAAGAAACATGATACCCTGAACAAGTCGAGTTCCAAGTGAGTTTTCTTAACTCCAGTCCTTTGAAGACAGCAGCTTGAGGCTTGATGCTGAAGGCTTTTCATACTTGTAAGATCTTAAAAATGCCTACCCTTACACACAGCCCTTGCTCCTTCTTTATACATATCTTCTTCTTTGAATGAAAATACCCATTGTTTCACTATTTCTTTGGACTTTATCTCCCTGATAATAAAACCCTCTCTTCTTAGATCAAAGCACCCAGTCCAGCTGCCTCTAATTCAATTAAATCTCACACACACACACACACACACACACACACACACACACACTCAGGCACATATAGACACATCCCACTATTACTCTATGTTACACTAATTTCCAATAACATTATGACAATTATTATATCTTCTTGACACAGGCTATTATTTCTTAATAAAGTATATCCTTAGTCTATACAGTAAATGTACTAGCAGTCATTGAATTATATATTTTTTTTTATTTGTTCATCGCTGGCTAGGCCAGCATTTATTGCACATCCCTAATTGGCCTTGTTCAGAGCGCATTTTAAGAGTCAATCACATTGCTGTGGTCTGGAGTCACATGTAGGCCAGACCAGGTAAGGACAGCAGGTTTCCTTCCCTAAAGGATATTCATGAACCAGTGGTCTATCCTGTGGTTTCTGGTGACTGAATGAGGCACAAGACCATTTAGCCCTGATATATACTCTTTTTGTGCCAGTGGTTGCATTTTTCAGTGTCTTGAGATACCATGCATTCTAGGTTGGTTTCATAGAGCATTTTTGTGTCTTCAGAACCATAGAAGTATATTCTGTAGGTTGGCAGTTGGCCCATTCAATTTAGGCCAGCTCATTGCTAGAGCAATCCAAAATTAATCATACAGCTGCATATTCTTCCCACAGCCCAGTAACTTTCTCAGCTTCAAATATTTATCTACGTTTTCCTTAACAGATGCAATGGTCTCTGCTTCAACTATTCCATGCAACTATGCATTCCATGCTCGGGGAGCTGTCAAAGACACTTTGACCAACTGCTTCATTCACTCTTTATTATTGGTACATGGAATTATTTTGTTCTCCTTTCTCCCCACCCCCTTCCCCATCAAATTCTTCCTCTTTCTTGAAGCATTGATTCCTGTTGGGGAGAAGGAGAATCACACCTGAGCCCAATCCTATCTTCATTGTACATTTTCTAGTAACCATCACTTGGCAATCTGCTTCCACCTCCGCTGCTATTATGCCATGTTTTTGCTACTAAGTTATCTCTTTTAATTTGTCTGCTAGCGGTGGCTGCTTCCCACTTCTGGGTAAAGCGCTGCACTTTTTGGTTGAGGATCCCCGCCCAACATGGAGGGCGGTGCCATTTTGCATTCCTTGTATGGCTCCTGTGTCCCGCACTGCACCTTCCATTGCCAGAAGGATTTCCAATGCCTTCTGAAAACTTAAATTTGTTTCAGACAATAATCTCTTCTGAATCGCATTTTCATTTATACCACATGCCAAATGATCATTGATAGATATACCAAACTTGCAATATTCAGTTAATTGCTTCAGACTTGCCACATAACAAACAACCATCTACCCTGCAGCTCTATTTCTTGAGTTAAATTTAAACCGCTGCATTGTCACCGATGGTTTGGGCTGGTAATGATTCTTTACAAGGTTCACTAAGTCATCAAAACTTTTCGAGTCTGGGGTACTAGGCACCAACAGATTTCTAATTAATCCATATGTCTTACCCCCACACATGGACAAAAGGGCCGCGCACCTCTTCTCCCCTGCAATGTCGTCCGCCTGGAAGAAGAACGCGAGGCATTCAACATAGTGAGACATAGCCAGCCATCCAAGGTTGGATCGAAAGGTCCACTCTCCCAAATTGCAGCATGCTCTGAGGGGATTACTTTGATGATCAAGAAGGAAATTTTCTTTTACTCAAAACTACTATGTGAGGAACAGCCCAATTTTGGTTCTTCTGATTTCCTTCCTCATTGCTTTTTACTTCATTTTTTCCATTGTTTTTCTTCCTTTTACTCTCATTGCCAGTTTGTTGGATCCTCAGTTAATTGGGGCTAAAGGATCTGGGTTGCAAGCTTGTTTCAGGGTGACTGAGTTGGTACAGACACAGAGAACATCAGGAGATCGTTGTTAGAATAAACGTGTTGTTTATTTACAAAAGAAACTCAGCAGCTACACTTGTGTGCTCACAACTCAAAACTCTGTCTTCACTCTTCAGTGTCTAACTCAAGACTCTCCCACACAGGTAGCCCACGCTACTCTGTTATTGGGTATTAAGATCATGTGATCTTATATTACAACACTTGTCTTAAAGGTATATGACATATCAGATTACTACAATATAACAGTCCTTGGAACAGTAAAAACTAGCAAGTATAAGTCCAGCCAGGAAGCATGTCTTTACATAAAGGGTGATTAATATATAAAAGAAAGAAAGACGTACATTTATATAGCACTTTTCACAACCACCAAACATCTCAAGCAGTGTACGCCAATGAACTTGGCTTAGAAGTGTAGTCACTGTTGTAAACACAGCAGCCAACTTTGCACACTGCAAATTCACACAAACAGCAATGTGATAAATACTGCATAATCTGTTTTTGCAATGTTGATTAATACCCAATAACAGAGTAGCGTGGGCTACCTGTGTGGGAGAGTCTTGAGTTAGACACTGAAGAGTGAAGACAGAGTTTTGAGTTGTGAGCACACAATTGTAGCTGCTGAGTTTCTTTTGTAAATAAACAACATGTTTATTCTAACAACAATCTCCTGATGTTCTCTGTGTCTGTACCAACTCAGTCACCCTGAAACAAGCTTGCAACTTTGAAGTAGTGCCATAGGATCTTATACATCTATCAGAGGAGGTAGATGGGACCTCAGTTTAATATCTTACCTAAAAGACAGCACCTGTGAAAGTGCAGCACACCTTTAGTACTGTACTCGAATGTGTGCCTTGATTTTTGTCCTTGAGTCCTGAGGCAGGAACTTTCAGATAGCAGGGTTTCCCAACCTGCCCTGAGGAGCCAACAGGAATGCATCCCTGCCAATCAAAGCCCCACAGCCATTTGAGGAGCACTCACTCGGGCAGAAGCCTCACCTCAGAGAGCTGCTGGTGAATCTGAATGGGCGGCAGCTCTGCAGTGCCAACAGCACTGGCTGCAACAGTGGCCAGGACTGGGACTACAAGCAGTCCCCAGATTCTAAGTCCAGGACACCAGGAGCAGATAAGTACAGTGGAGGTCTCACAGAGGGAAGGTGAGGCCCAGGAGACGGGGAGGGGGGTTGTGGTCTTGACTGAGAGGCTACAGTGGGAGGAAGGAGCGTCCGTGAGGGCAGACCTTGGGGGGTGGGGGGTGGGGGGGGGGGGGGGGGGTGGAGGGGAGCGGGGTAGTGCCTGTTGTAGAAGGGAGGGCCTCAAGTGAGTCACCTCGTTCCCCAACTTTTCTGCCTGCAACCTCAGGTTTGAAGCTGGGTGGCAAGCCCTTTATGTAAAGACATGCTCCCTGGCTGAACTTATACTTGCTAGTTTTTACTGTTCCAAGGACTGTTATATTGTAGTAATCTGATATGTCATATACCTTTAAGACGAGTGTTGTTCTTAAGTGGCCAATTATTGGGGCAAGGATGGATAGACTACCCTCGGCCTTGCCCGCCCCATGTAAAATTGTGTACTGGTTGGGGGTGGACAGGAGGATGGTGGGAAGGCCATCCACTTAACACCCGCTTGCAAACCCGCTTGGAAAGGACTGTAAAATTCTGGAGTGAGACCTGAACCCAGAATCTTGTGACTCAGAGCCACAGCTGATCTTCCAGGTAGGATAATCGTGCTATAGTAGTGGACGGGGGGAGGGTTTGGATTGTAGCTTTTTATCAGCTAGCTAGGCTAATGGCTGCCCTTTGCTTCCTACATACCTTGTGATACTTTGTAGACACTTTGTACACAACAAAAATTGCGATAAAGAATGTTGAAATCATTCACACATTCTTTGAATAATTCATTTGCTTATGCAAAAAGATCTGTTGGATGTGATTTACGTACAACTATGATCATATACTTACCTGGCAGGGGAAAGACCATAATCGTGAAGGTGGTTCTCCCAGGTCAAGGCTAGCCCATTGCACTTCGGGTGTGCTGACGGCTGCGATGTCCCTAAATGTGGGATACTCGACTGCAAAATTAGTGGTAGTGGGGGACTGCGTTCACGCTCTCCCCTGATTTATAAATCAAACAATAGACTTTGTATCTTTCATGTTTTCTTCTACTTCTTTTCAGCAACGTTTTCCAAAAGAACTATGATCATAACTCCTATTGTTTGACAAACCTGTTGGAGTTCTTTGAGAATGTTACTTGTAGCATAGATAAAGGAGAACAAGTGGATGTGGTGTATTTAGATTTTCAGAAGGCTTTCGATAAGGTACCACACAGGAAGTTAGTTAGCATAATTAGAGCACATGAGATTGGGGGTATATACGGCTGTGGATTGAGAATTGATTAACAGACAGAAAATAGAGAGTAGGAATAACCGGGTCATTCTCAGGATGGCAATCTGTTGCTAGTGGGGTACCCCAAGGATCAGTGCTTGGGCCACAGCTGTTCACAATCTATACAAATGATTTGGATGTGAGAACCAAATGTAACATTTCCAAATTGCTGATGGTGGGAATGTGAATTGCGAAGAAGAAGTAAGGAGCCTTCAAGGGGATTTTGACAGGCTATGTGAATGGGCAAGAACATGGCAGGTGGAATATAATGTGAATAAATGTGAAGTTATCCACTTTGGTAAAAGAAGCAGAAAGGTGGAGTATTTTTTAAATGGTAAGAGGCTTTGAATTGTTGATGTCCAAAGGATCCTTGTTCATGAGCCACTAAAAGCTTGCATGCAGGTGCAGCAAACAATTAGGAAGGCAAATGGTAAGTTGGCCTTCATCGCGAGGGGATTTGCGTATAGGAGTAAAGATGTCTTGCTGCAATTGTATAGAGCCTTGGTGAGACCTCACCTGGACTATTGTGTACAGTTTTGGTTCCGGAAGGATATATTTGCCAAAGAGGGAGTGCAATTGAGGTTCACCAGACTAATTCCTGGAATGGCGGGATTGTCTTATGAGGAGAGATTGAGGAAACTGGGTCTATATTCACAAGAGTTTCAAAGAATGAGAGGTGATCGCATTGAAACTTACAAAATTTTCACAGGGTGTGACGAGGTAGATGTGGATAGGATGTTTCCCCTGGTGGTGAGTCTAGAACCAGGGCACACAATTTCAGAATAAGAGGCAGGCCATTTAAGACTGAGATGAAGAGGAATTTCTTCACTCAGAAGGTGGTGAATCTTTGTAATTTTCTACCCCAGAGGGTTGTGGAAGCTCAATCACTGAGCGTGTTCAGGACAGAAATCGATAGATTTCTGGATACCAATGGTATCAAGGGATATGGGGATAATGGGGGGAAATGGCGTTGAGGTAGATGATCAACCATGATCTGTTTGAATAGTGGAGCAGACTCGGTGGGCTGAATGCCCTACTCCTATTCCTAATTCCTATGTTCCTAACTCACTCATTGTTTTGACTGTATGCTGGAAGGTCAGTCCACTCATGGGATGTAAATCAATTTCCATGGATTTTTATAATTGTCCTTATTTACTCTAATAATCTTATAAATATTAAATTTTTCAGAAAAGGCACTCAAGCTTGTAAAAGCTAACCATCCAATCACTAAATGTAGATTTATCTCCTCTTTGTTTTCTTGCTCTTTCACCAGGTTCCTGCTGTCCTGTACTAGCGATCCTATCCCTTTCATTAGGTTCCTGCTGTCCTATACTAGCGATCCTATTCCTTTCATCAGGTTCCTGCTGTCCTGTACTAGCGATCCTAGCCCTTTCACCAGGTTCCTGCTGTCCTGTACAAGCGATCCTATCCCTTTCATCAGGTTGCTGCTGTCCTGTACTAGCAATCCTAGCCCTTTCTCCAGGTTCCTGCTGTCCTATACTAGTGATCCTAGCCCTTTCTCCAGGTTCCTGCTGTCCTGTACTAGCAATCCTAGCCCTTTCTCCAGGTTCCTGCTGTCCTGTACTAATGATCCTAGCCTTTTCACCGGGTTCCTGCTGTTCTGTACTAGCAATCCTAGCCCTTTCTCCAGGTTCCTGCTGTCCTGTACTAGCGATCCTAACCCTTTCTCCAGGTTCCTGCTGTCCTGTACTAGCAATTCTAGCCCTTTCTCCAGGTTCCTGCTGTTCTGTACTAGTGATCCTATCCCTTTCACCAGGTTCCTGTTGTCCTGTACTAGCAATCCTAGCCCTCTCTACAGGTTTCTGAATATTAATTAGAATTTCCTGGCAGTCACCAGGTGTTTCTCAACAAACCAGCAGAATTTTTAACTCTCTTCTGTACCCAAGTGTGACATTGAATAAATTATCAGTCGGCAGCTGTTCCAATATACACTGTCAACACAAGGGCAGTCCACAAAAGAGAATTAAAAACCCATGTAAGTCAAACTACAATGGGAAGCAGGAAGAAATTTAAAAGCTGCAATTTAAATTCAGGCTTTTTTTGAGATGACATAAAACTGTTTCAGCTTCATTTTTGTGAGTTTATGACACTGAAATCAATGGATGGAAAGTAGTGGGCAACATGCCTCTGAGTTTTCTAAAATGTGCTGGCAGTGGAGGGAAAATGCTTATCACCTGTGTGTACTTGGACAGTTCAGGGTACCCTAATCTTGGCAATGGTTGAGGGAGGAAATTTGCCCAGAACAGCAGGAGAATTTCATGGTGCGCCGGGATCTTTGACATCCACATGAACCAGTAGATTTGGCAGAAGTTTCATCCGAATACTGGCACCTTTTGATGGTACACCCCTTCTTCAGAGCTGCACTGAAGTGTCAGTCCAGGTTAAGTGCTCCAGTTGCAAAGTTTAAACCCAGAGTCCTCTGATTTTGAGGTGATGGAGCTACCAATTGAGTCAAGTAGACAGTGACAGTAAAGGGATCACAATGAGACATCATAACCCAATGCTACATTAACAATGGGATGGCTTGGTTTTTTGGTTGAAAGGATAATCCCTAAAGAATTTTCCTCTCCAGTATTTATCTGTTCCTCTCATGATGGGTCCTGATTTATTGTTACCTCACTCAGGTGATCATTCTCAGGAGCGAGGGCATCAATCTTTATATTTAATTTGGAAATTGGGCCTGTATTCCTTAGAGTTTCAGAGAATGAGAGGTGATCTCATTCAAACTTACAAAATCTTACAGGGCATGACTGGGCAGATGTGGATAAGATGTCTTGCTTGGCTGGTGAGTCAAGAACCAGGGGACACAGTCTTAGAATTAGGGGCAGGCCACTTAAAACCGAGGCGAGGAGGAATTTCTTCACTGAGAGGGTGGTAAATCTTTGGAATTCTCAATCAGCTCAGTCACTGAGCATAAACAAAAACAAAACATGTTGGAAAAGCTCAGCAGGCCTAACAGCATCTATGGAGAGAAAGACAATGTTAACGTTTTGAGTCCGTATGACTCTTCTTCAGAGCCAGTCACTGAGTATGTTCAAGACAGAGATCAATTGACTTCTGAACACTAACGACATCAAGGGATACAGGGATAATGCAGAAAATGGCATGGAGGTAGATGATCAGCCATGATCTGTTTGAATGGCAGAGCAGGTTTGATGGGCCAGTTGAACTACTCCTGCTCCTATGTTCCTATTTTATAACAGCTGCCTTCATTTATGGCTCACCTGTACCCAACTGAGTACATAGAAAGAGATTTTTATGTGTCACAGAAACAAAATCCTTTACGAAGTATGCGAGCCAGCGAAAAATCCATCTGTTAGTTTATGTCAGCTGGGCTCAGTAAATAGCACTCTCATCTGAATAGAATGTTCTGGGTTCAAGCCCAGCCATGGATTTCAGTGCAGTCCACATCTTCTTCCAATGCCTCTCCTCCATTGGTCAGCTAAGTGGGTCTGCCCTTGCCTGGGTGCACTCTTACATATCTAGTCATAATGAGAAAATTTCCTGCAACTGATTCTCTTCACGTCCTCTCACTGTTACCTCAAAAATATCTATCCTTGGCCCCCTTCTGTTTCTCCTACATGCATCATGGTGGCATCATCTGAATACATATATCAGGTTCCACATTTATACTGATGGCACCCAGGTCTACCTCACTACCACCTCTCCAATGCTTCTGTTTTGTCAGACTGCTTATCTGACATTCAATATTGGACGAGCAGAAATTTACTCCAATTAAATAATGGAAGACAAAAATCATTGTCTTCAGCCTTCTCTACATATTTCATTTCTTTGTGTCAGATTGAAACTGACCATTTGCAAACCTTGGTATTGTATTTGCCTCTGAGCTAAGCTTCAAACAATAAGCTTTCCATCACAAATCCAGCCTGCATACGGTGGTATATTTGACCCCAAGTTGAGCACCTGATCACACATCAGCTCTGCCACCAAGACTGCCAACTTCGACCTCCATAACATTACCTAATTCCCCTCTGCCTCAACCCATCTTCTGATGGAACCGTCATGCATCAATTTGTTTTTGACTTTTGCAATGCACTCCTGACTGATCTCCCATCTTACGCCTGACATAAACTTGAGCTCAGCCAAATCTCTGCACCTGTGTTCTAACTCACACCAAGTTCTATTCATCCATTGTTCCTGTGCTTTCTCACCTACATTGGCTCCCAGACATAAGCCTTGAAATCCCCTAAACATTCTGCCTTTCTCTCTTCTCTTTTAAGACATTCATTAAAACCTATCTCCATCTCTCCTAACATCTCGTTTTTGGCTCAGTGGGCAGAAATTAGCCCTTGATTGGCAGGCGGGCCCCACTGGCTCAGTGGTGGGCGGGCAGTTGAACTCCGCCGCCGAAACAGGCCCCGCCGCCATTTTGAGTGGGCGGGCCGATTAAGGCCCAACCAACGTGCCGCCTGATGGGAAGCACTATGCGCTTCCTGTGCAGGGGGGGGGGAGGGATTCCCCAACTGTCAAAGTGCGCTCTTTCGCGCGTGCGCATGAAAGAACGCACTGCTCCCTGAGACTAAGTGCTGTCTCAGGGTAATTGGTGACAGTTTAAAAAACCTCAGAAATAGAAAAATAAAAAAAATTATTAACATGTCCCCCTCATGTGGCAATGTCACACGAGATGGGACATGTTAATAAATGTGACATAAAGATTATTAAAGATTTTTAAAACGGACATGAAACCTCATCCTGTTTTTTCTACTGCCCGCCGGGGCTCCTGGCCTGCCCAGCAGCATAAAGGTTGGACGGGGAGGGCCTTTAATTGGGTTAATTATCCTGTCAATGGCCTCAATTGGCCATTGACAGGTTGGCGGGCGGACAGCTGATTTTGCCTTCCTGAATATTTAAATGGGTCGGGATGACATCGCCCCCAAATCGCCGACAGAAAAATTCTGGTCAGTGTCAATTTTTTTTTGATAATGCTCCTGCATTACTATGTTAAAGGTGCTATATAAACGCAAGTTGTTGTTGCTCCCAGCTCCACCACCTGTGTGTGCCCTGCTTCAGGTATGAGAAACCATAATCTAAAAGGAAGTATGACCTTTTGCAAGTAAGTTTAAATGTTAAAGTAAATTAATATTTGTGTTTCTGTGGTGTTTGTTAATTACAGGTAAAAGATAAAGGCCTTTAGTTTATATAATGCCTTATCACTCAAAAATGCCTCGGCTCACTTTACATAAAATGAATTTAGATTTTCACATTCATTTTATAAACCTGGTGTCAGTGCTGCAACAGCCTGTATATTATTTCAATCGTCATGGTAACATTTCGGTGTGAAATATTAAATTTATTCAGCTCAAATATAGAGGTTTGTGACTATTATCAAATTCTGCAGATCTGTCAGAACCAGTGATTGGATGCTAGTCGAAGGAGACACACAGGATTCTGAGGTGGTGTACAACTATGACCACATTGTCGACATTGTTCAAAATGCAAAGCTGGAATCCCAAAGCCCCACAAGTCCAAAAAGCCCAACTGGAAAATCTACAAAGGTAAGCAAACAAGATAATTTTTTTTGTAGGTTTCCACTGAAACTCAAGGAAATTACATTTCTTAATTATTTTCCTTAATTCTTAAGCTTTGAAATTACACCATGGATAATGATGTACCATCTAAATAAACAAGGTTAACACTTCTGCTAAATTGCTAAAAGAAAAACATTTGAGATGCCTTGCCATTAATGCATGTGTTTCCTCTATGTCTTGTGCTCTGTAATTCCTTATTTAGCCCAAATATAGACAAAATATTTAGATACTGAGGATAAGATTCTATATGAGTTATATGATGTGATCGTGACTTCCCTGTTGGTATCCTGTACCATTTCCCTAAATCTTTCTGTGTATTCTGAACAAAATTCTTGGAACAACTTGTCATGTTAGGCTTGATTTTCACTGAGTTGGGATTGACTGTGGAGCCCTTTAAAAATGACAGGTGGATCCCAGTTCCAGGATTCCTGATCCCATTCCTGGGGTTTCTGATTTTCAGGAATGCCTTTTTAGGGTGTGGTCTGGTTCAGGTAGCGAGCCCACATCCTGCACTCCCGACCTGGCCGGCTCCATTGCGGGGATAGGCATATCCTAGTCCTCTGCAATCTTGATGGAGTTGGGCCAGCTTTTCAAAGATTCGCAGTTCATGGCATCTCAGAGGGAACCTTTTGAAAGGTAAGCGCACAGGGTCCTCCTCATATCCCCCATGCCAAGGTATGCCCCTTGTGTAGTTATGATATTATAGATTTTTAAGGACAACTGTTTGAAAAGCACACGTTTGTTAAAAAGAATTTGTTCAGAAAAGGGATGTATGGACAGACAACTTGGCATCTTTCTGGTGGTTTCCAAAACCTCATCAGACTGCTCATCTCAAAAAAGGATCACAAAAGACTTCATTCAATGTGCGTTCCATAAGTGTAAATGAGATCCTTTCACTTGCTGGTCTTCTTTCAGAAAAAAAGACAATTAACTGATAAGGACATTAATGGGCCCCAGAGAAAACATTGCTTGATTGACCGTTCTGGCTCTCAGATCTATGCTGTTAATTTCAGAATATTTACCTACACAAGATAAAGAGGTTTCCAGTGCTGGCAATGTCTGCTATTGACACTTGAATTTTATTTTAAGAAAGTGGAAAGCTATAAAAAGCTTGTTTTTACACATCCTACTGTCACTATAGCATTCACATTGTATAGTGGGTGAATGGGCATGGAATTGGGGCTCAATGTTTCAACAAGCTAATGGATTTCTGTGCTCTCAGCCAGAAATACTAGACCTGGCACCTTGAATTCCTTCCTTCTGAAGTGAAGGTGTTGAAATTTAAGGTTAAGTTTAGCAGCTGTAATGGCTTCTGTAGTTGAATAGTCGGAGTTTGCCTTTTGCAAGGTAGACTCAAAAAGCAGAACAGGTCAAGGGAGTGATTGAAGGCTCCTGCTTTCACTTTCACTATGTCTATTCTGGGCATTGGGGTTGTTTGGGCATAGTATACCTTGGCATAGGGGCATGATAGGTCATAGGGTGTGGTTGGGAGCATGGAGAGTGTGAGAATGTTTGAGGGGTGAGTGCTGGAGGGCCTTTTTGTTTTTATTTTAACTGGGATGAAGTCCCACAGCACTGAGGTGGGCCTTTTAAACAGCCCGCCTCCATACCGGCAGCCCCTGTGGCTGTCTCCAAACTTGTTCCCAGGTCGGCTGGCCTGACTGCAGCCCACACCCACTATCCCATCCCCCACAATGAAAATGATAATGAAGGGCACTTTCTCCCGAGGCAGGTGGGCTGACCCAGGAATTTTCCCAACTCCAGCTGTCCGCCTTGAGGATGAAAATCCAGCCCATTATGTCTGTTTTCCAGTGGCATATCTTCCATCAAATTATTATGATGTTACACATGTCAAGAACACATGACAGGAACTCGACTACAATAAAATTATGAATTTTATCATGTACATATACTGTCATGTACAGCTATTTACTTTTTCTGATCGATGTATTCCATATTTTCATGATATACAATCAGGTAGGAGGTGCAGGTAGTATTTAGTGAATGTCTGAGCTAGCTTTTCAAGGACGATTGTCCAATAAGAGTGTACACTTTTTGAAATATAAACAATAAATCAAGACATTTTATATTTTCGGAAAGATGTTACAAGAATAAAGAAATCGTGCTACAGTTGTACAGGGTTTTAGTGAGAATGCATCTGGGGTACTGTGTGTGCCTCCACATTTAAAAAAAGATATACTTGCATTGGAGGTGATACAGCGAAGGTTCACTAAATTGGTCCCTGGGGTTGTCCTATGATGAGAGGCTGAGTAATTTGGGCTCTGGAGTTTAGAAGGATGAAAGGTGACCTCAGAAAAACTTACAAAATTTTGAAGGGACTTGATAGGGTGAACGCTGAGAGATTGTTTCCGCTTGTCGGGGAATCTAACACATCGGGGCACAGTCTCAGGATAAGTGGCTGATCAGGTAGACTGAGATGAGGAGAATTTTCTTCACTTAAAGGGTTTTGAATCTTTGGAATTCTCTACCTCAGAGGGTTGTGGATGCTCCACCGTTGAATACATTTAAGGCTGAGATAGACAGGTTTTTGATCTCTCAGGAAATTAAGAGATATGGGGAGCAGGCAGGAAAATGAAGTTTGAAGCCCAAGATCAGCCATGATTGTTCTGAATGGCAGAGCAGGTTCAATGGACCATGTGGTCTACTCCTACAGCTATTTCCTATGTTCTTATTATACAACAGAGGCCGCAAATGTTATTTCTTGAATCTTCAGGTTTACCGTAATCATCTTATCTATGTATTACATAGTAAATTCAGTGTGTGGCATATGTTTTAGTGAAAAACATTTATTGGAATTATAGTGCCTGTTCCCTCATGTAGGTGATAACATTGAAAATATCCACTAGATTAAAAGCTGTCATGCTTCTCTGCCACATGTCACACACTATTGCTGCTATTTTATAATCAGTTTGAGATTGCACAGTCAGCCCAACAGGTTTTCCCAAATCACTTAAAATGCTTTCTGAAATCTTTTTGTTCCTGTTCTTTTCCTCAGCAACTGAAATTTCTAATATCTACATTAAACACTTGCAGAACAATCTAGACAGCTATATATTTCACATTAACATTTACTTTCATTAAAAGTCTTACTTGACGGCCATGTGGGCTGGTCTGAGCATGTGCATCAGTGCCAACAGCTGTACTGTTAAAATATGTTGCTTTAGTTTCTAGCATTTTCTACTCAGTAACTCTTCGTTAATTAAATTTGGAAAGTGAGAGCATAAATTTCAAAATATTTGAGGTAAAAACTATATCGCACTATATTTTTAAAAAATGAGCCTATATGTGTGCCTGAGGGGGTGAGAAAAGAACGATGGCCCTTTAATTACTCACGTGCTGTACCTTTTGCTTGCACCTTATAAGCTTAAGAAAGTCTATTAAGTGGTGGAGGGGGAGGGGGGGTGGTGGGGAGAGAGAAAGTTGCCTTGCTCTTGGTTCAATTTTCAAAAAGAAAACATGCACCAGTTGAACTTTGAAGGCAACTAATTTTCTTGCCTCTGCCCAGGACTTCTCACGCCCAATTGGTGACAAGATTGGAGAATCTCATGAGAAGGCCCGAGGCATTTTTCCCGCCACCCCCCCCCCCCCCAATCAATGGCGGGCTGCGTTTACTGCCGTCGAATATCAGGATATTAATTTGAATGCAATTGCATCTCATTAATGTGGCCACATGCTGGAACCACTGCCTCCCCCCAACCCCACCCCGACTCCCCCCACCCCCCCGTATTAAATTTAAAGCCCACGTCGCCATGATTTTACGACAGGTTTACAACTGCCTTTAAAAGGTGTGCACCAGGTCACCTGAACTTCAAGGGGAACTTGGAGGTGAGTGCACACAACTTTGCTCAGTTCTCGTGATCATCACAAGGAAGCAGCTCTGCGGATTCAGGGGAGGGTCACAGGCAAGTATCCACAGGGGCTTCTTGTGGTGCTGGGGCAAGGGCAACATTACCAGGGGGGAAGAGAACCTCGGGGAAAGGGCGACAGTGCCAGGGAGAAGAGAACTTGGGGCAAGGGCCACAGTGCAAGAGGGGTCATGGCTGCCCAGACTGAAGTTTGAACACAAACACATGCTGTGGGGTGAAGAAAACGGCCAGACAAATGACAAAACATTTAAAGGATGAGCACTCTTCCGCAGCTGACAGTGTTTAACTTGACCTCAGTTGACATGTTTGGAGTCAAGCAAGTCAAGCAAACTCAAGCAGCACTAATTCCTGACAGTGCCAATAGTTGTTCCTCTACTGTTAACCCCTCATGTGCACACTTCAAACTCTAATGAGTGCTATGGTGGTGCAGAACCATTGGGCGACTGGGCAAGTTTGAGGAACCTCTTGGGAAAGGTGGCCATCGAACACTGATGGAGGGGTGCACTCCTAGTCCTTTGCGTTATATTTAAGTTGATATTGGAAAGTCATCCTCATGGACCAAACAAACTGCGAAGCCTTGGAGTGCAGGTTAGGACAATGACTGTGCCTGAGATGAGAGTTCAGTCGAGTGGCTGAAGCTGTTACCATTTGGTTGTGTGATGTGGGGCAGTGCTGGGCGTGGGCATGATGAACCATCATGTGCACTAAATAATGCGCATCCATGAGGTGGCCTGGATTCTCTGACATGCGTTAAGGGGCCTTGAGAGGCAGCCACAAGCAATGACTTGACCAAGAGTGGTCCTTAAGAGACAATTGCTGACCTTGTGTCTCTCTCTTTGACACTGCGATGAGGAGACCATCAGGAACATGGAGCCTGGTCTGCCTGATTGCTTATAGGCAGGAGAGAAGAGGAAGAAGAATGTGACGGAGACACCTGGCTTGCCAAAGGGAGGAGCAGAACCCTGAAGACTGAAGGATGGCACAGCCTCCTCCGCATGCAGAGGATGAACCTCACCGAGCTATTGTTTGTAGGCACATCCCTAGATCCTAGACGGCTTATGTGTTACCTGCAGATGAACAACAACCAGTGTCACCAACGCCTGTGCATGTCAAGGGAACTTGTCATGCACATATGCCACTTTCTGCAGGATTTGGCACCACGGGGACTTGGGCATCTACTGCCAGTGGCAGTTAAATTTACCGCTGTGCTTAATTTCTATGGCAGTGGCTCCTTCCAGGGCTCCATTGGGGACCTTTGTGGGGTCTCGCGAACCTCTGCCCACAAATGTAGCCAGGTGGTCACAGACACCCTTTTTGCCAAGGCACACATCTTTGTCAACTTCGACAGAGATTGGGTGAGCCAGGAAGCAAGAGCACTGGGATTTGCTAAGATTTCCGGATTCCCACAGGTGCAGGGTGCCATCAACTGCACTCATATGGCTCTCAAATCTCCCTGGCAACAAGCAGTTCAGTATGTGAATTGCAAAGGCTTCCACTCTCTCAATGTTAAGCTGGCCTGTGACCATAACAAACGGAGCATGCAGGTATGTGCAAGATACCCTGGAAGCATCCATGACTTGTTCATCCTCAGCAGGTCTCAGATCGCTGACATCTTCTAGGGACCACACCGGATGCAGGATTAGCTCCTTGGGGACAAAGGCAACCCACAAAGGACATGGCTGATTACACCTGTGCGTGGCCTCAGACTCCTGGTGAAAGAAGGTACAACGAGGCTGACACCGCAACCTGGAGTTTGGTCGAGCACACCATTGGCATCCTGAAAATGAGGTTCTGGTGCCTGGAAAGATCTGGCGGAGCACTGCAGTACACTCACCAGAGGGTGTCTTGCTGCGCACTACACAACCTGGCAATGCAAAGTGGGGAGCACCTGAATGATGAGGAGGTGTAAGAGCTGCATGTCTCCTCCGATGAGGAGGAGGACAAAGGGAATGAGGGTGGTAAGATTCTGGAAGGCAAGGGTGCAGGCGATGAGGCCATTGCACTAGCCAGATGTGGCTGGCGTACTGGTGAGGACCTTATTGCCGCAGGATTCCAGGAAGATGATGACAAGATGCAGTGAATGTACTCCTGAGATTTTCACATAGCATCGGGGAACATCTGACACCTGTCTGGCTGAAGGCAGCACACCTATGCTCTGTGAAGAGGCTCATATCATGGAGATGCTGCTGAGATACAGTGGGCACATGGACTTTAAGACAACTTGATCCTTTGGCAGGCTTCATCACCTGTTCCCTTCAGCACCATACTTCACTTGTCAGGAATGCTGATGAGATAGGGGGACAGTCCTGCCTCTAAGATGCTGAGAGTACACAGAGAACATCACGGAATCCAGTGACACTTGGGTACAAGATTCTTGCAGCAAACAAAAGCCACATGGAGGTGCAGGCATCACTGATCTGGAGAGCGGCTTTGAAGCCAGACAACCACTACACCTTGCACAGGGAGAGGCCCTGACCTGTGACTCATGACTTCATTTTGTGCAGGGCTAAGGTTACGCTCCTCACTGACATGAACATGCTCATCATAGCAAGGAGCCATAGGCCAGGAGACATTCTTGGGAGTGTATCTACAATGGTCAACATTAAGCACAAGTGAATAACATGCCCATATTATGCAGCTACATCTTCTTGACCTTTCTAACCCTGCCGCTACGTCTTGGTGCTCCCCTGACATTCACAGCGGAGGTGGAGTCAACCTGCTGACTGCTATGCCCTATTGGCAGACATCCTCTGGAGGGTTGTGACTTGGAGGACCCCAGCCTGCTTTCAGTGTCCTGCTGCATGGAAGTGGCACCCTCCTCAGCCTGTGGAACTGGAGCTGCTGAAGTCACAAGAAGAGGGGAGTCAGGTGGGTCGAACACTCCAGGAATGCCTTGGTGGATGGCCAAGCGTGGTTGTCTGATGGATGTTGCATTGCGAGATCCTCACTTGGCTGAGCATCGCCGACCTCACCGTCAGCACAGGAAAGGTCCAATCATCGTCAGACAGCTGGATGGCTCCGTTTTCAAAGCCTGTGAGGACCTTGGATGTTAGGGGTTCCTCCACCATACAATGACCTCTCCTTGTTGTGTGCCAGCTTGTCCTGCATGAGTACAGATGGAGAGATTGTAAGCAGGACACCTGTCAGACCAGATGAGAAGTATGCCTGGCATGTGTGGGTGGTTAGTGGTGCTTTGGACAGGATGGGAATATGATCTGCAGGGCAAATGAAGGTGTGTGTGTGAGAAAGTGAATGGTGATGTCCCTTGAGCTGGCAGTGAGTGAGATCCCTGTGGATGTGGGATGGGTTTGTGAGTGTGAGTTGAGAGTGATGAGAAGAGTGACTTACCCAGAACAGAGGAGATCATTCATCCTTTTTCAGCACTGGATTGCTGTTGTCCTTTGGGGAGCATTGGTGCTCACCACTGTTGCCACCATTTCCCATGTCACCTTGAATGAGGTTCTTCGTCCAGAGCGAGGGTGGAGGACATCATGACGGACCACCACCATGTCCAGTAGACAGCATGTTTCCTCCCCTTGGTAACCATCAGTTCCCAGCAGCTTCCTATCCCTTGAAGAGTGCTAGCTCTGTGCAAGGACGGCCTTTAAATATGGCACCCAGCTTACTGAAATCCTGAGGTCAAGGCGGGACAGGGGAATCAGAGACTGCCCTGCCAGCGATCCAACGTGAAACTCGTGTGTCTCAATTTTTTTAAACAAAGTGGCACATGATACAATGGAAAAAGCTGCCATTGACATTGGCGTTGATATCCCTGCCTGATATTGGACTTTGCTGATTCCTGGGACAATTCTGCCCTCTGTTTTACTGAGAGAAAAGATCGTTGTTAATCATTGCTTACACTTGTATGAGTGAGAGAGTGGAAGAGAAAAAGAATCCTTATGCTAGTGTTAATTTAAAAATAATGCTCATTCATTTTTGGAGCCAACTAATAAGCTCACCTCTATTTTGTTAACACCTAGAAAAGACCAATCTTAAATCTGTTTGATAGAGATTTAATTTCAGATATCTAAAAGATGGATATAGATAGTGAGAAGAGAAAGATACAAATTCAGAGAAAGGTAGAAAGGATGTTGCTTTTCACACCCAAATTTTATTTTAAAAAACACAGTTGAATTTTGAATATGAACAAAGTCTAAGGATGGAACCTTGACGCTTTAGTTTTTGCAGGAATGGTGAATGTTTTCTGGGTGGGGAACCCAGATGTGAGAGTAGCTGGCCTTCTGGTTGAACTTTCCAGGAGATGTCCAGTTAAGGAGTGGGAAGACATCAAAATAACAGCTTTTTGCCCCAGCCCCACCTGCCTCCAATGGCCTGGCAAAACTTCCCCTCTTTGAGGGAAACAGATTGGAAAGGAGGGTAGGATGATGGAAATTGGCTAAAGGTGAGGATGCATTTGTCTTTTGACAGCCATCCTTAAAAGAGGAATGAATAACAGTAGGGCTGGGATAAGTTGGTGATGGATTATGGATGAGATGAGTGACAGCAGAGTAAAATGGATGGTAGGATATATAGGTTTAACAGTTAGTTTAAATTGGAGTAGATCGTGAGAGTGCACACATCACAAATAGAAGAATGCATTGGTGGGAAGTTGAAGTGGTAAGGGATGTGATGAGAACAACGGAGCAGGGGCTAAACATGAATGATGGTGGAGAAAAGAGGATAAAAAGGAAAGCACTGAAATCTATACATCTGAGGTACTGGAGGGTGCTGGTATTCTTGGCACTGAGCTTCAGCAAAGAGTTAGGAGAGCAAAAGACAGGAACAGCCAGAAAATTAGCAGGGGAAGAAAAATCTCCTGTACCTGTATCTCAAAACTGCTATTGAATATGCATTTACAAAAACTGGCAGATAGGGGAGCTCTAGCTTTTGGATTTATGCACAATCGCCACTAAAGCAATATATTCAAAGACCGGTTCTAACTCACATTATGTAAAACTGGCTTTAATTGTACGGCAGAAGTTCAAAGAGAATTTATTGTATTTTATGTGGTGTACTGATGGGCTTTCAGTAATGGCATAATCTACTTTATATGTTATCACTTAACATGGTGATATCACAAAAGCGATTCACATATTATTATAGAAATTTGGAAATGACTAGAAGGATTGCACTTCAAAAGTCATGTTATATTTTGCAATTGGTATCATGTTGTATCGGCTGTGCAAAGTAATCACAGCTTCGGTAGTTGTTATATTATTGGACTGGTAATCCAGTAATTTATGACCTAGCTTCAAGTCAGGAAAGAGATTAAACTACTCACATGGCAATACTAGATTTCCCAAAAGCCTTTGACAAATTCCTCATGAAAAGCTGTTGTCCAAACTTTAACACTATGGAATCAGGAGGACATTATTAAATTGGATGCAACATTTCCTTACAAGGGAAGATAAGAGTGGTATGTGATAGGGAATCATCTTCTCCTAGAGATGTCCACTCTAGAGTGCCCTAGGGAACTGTGTTGGGATCTTTACTCTTCTTGAGACACATAAATGACCTTCCCAACAAATTAAAAATAACAGGATGTGACTATTTACAGATGACAGTGTGGTTTATGCATAGGAAAACTCAAGATCATATCAATCCACTGCAAGATGATCAGCTGGAATTGCAAAAATAGCAGGACCAATGGGAGATGGCATTCAATGCCAAAAAATGGCTGTTATGTGCATTACCAACAGAAAGGATGTACCAAGTTCTGTAATCAAGTTTTCCAACAGGTCAATACACAACCATACCTGGGGGTTCATCTCAAAAACAATCTCCAATGGGGATTCCACATTCAGCAGATAATATCCAAAGCAAACAGGGTTCTTGAATTTCTGAGGAGGAATCTTTGGTATTGCAAGAAAAATATCAGAGTTAGACAGCTTACCAAATATTTGTTTGTCCAGTTCTGGGGTATGCAAGTTGTGTGTAGAATCCTTATTTGGTGAGATATATAAATAAGATTGGATCAATCAGAGATGTGCTGCACGATTCTTCACAAATCAGTATGGTAAATACACCAGTGTCCCATACTTAATCAAAGATTTAGGACAGGAATCACTGCAGCAAAAGAGAGAAACAAATAGACTGAACATGTTCAATAAAATATGGAATGGACTGGTAAAAATTGTCAGAAACAAGTATCTGGTGGACCCTGGCAATGAGAAAGAATGAGGGAACCATCCACACAAACCACAAAGACCATTTGTTTCTAAGACAGTGTATCAACAATCTTTCTTCCCAAGGACCATCCCACAATGGAACAAGCTGCCAAAGGAAATAGTCACAGCCCATTTCTTGAAATCTTCAAGACCCATCTTTGGCTTATTTCCATTTATAAATTTTCATTAGCGGGATTACCACCTCAATAGGTCATACCTGGTTTAGTTAGCAGAATACAGATATTAGTTTGTGATGCTGACACAGCTAAAGCAGAAACAGAAGCTTTGACTAATAATCTAATTGGATGTGAGTTCTTTCTCTCCTCTTCTGATAGTATTGGTTCTTGCTGTGATACGATTACACTGTTAAATCTGCAGGACACCTTGTCCATCTTCATGTACCTCTTTTCAACTGTTTCAGTTGAAAGTAAATCAGCAAACAGAATTCTATTCAACTGCATTGGTGATAAGGAGAGGTTGTCTGAGGTGACCACTCTCCTTTCCTCCCTGGGATCCAGCTGGATCCTAGCTCAGATGCAGTGATCCCACCATCAACCTGGGTGAAATTAGATAACTCATCAGAAATGGAACCTGAAGTCTTTGACATTTGGCTGAACCAAAAGATGGCTAGTACAGGTCACATGACTCACAAGATAGGCCACCTGTTCTGGAAATCTCCAACAGCAGTTACAAGGACAAAAGAGTTCCACTCTCATCCTTGTGGAACCTCACACTCCATTGTAAGAACACATAATCATGGGAAGAATTTTCCCCCCATTGGGGGGGAAGTGCAGGAGCGGGCGTTTGTGGGCATGCCTCCAATCGGCACCCCTGATTTACGTGGGCCATTTTACATGGGTGGGCCAATTAAAGCCCTCCAGTGTGACGTCCGCCAGGAAGCGCTGTGTGCTCCCTGTGCGGGTGGGGGTGGATTCCCTCAGCCGAGAATGCACTCTTTCATGCATATGCACGAAAGAGCGTATTCATCTCCATGAGACTAAGTGCTGCCTCAGGGAGATTGGTGTCAGATTTAAAAATGGTGAAGGGGCAAAAATAAACCTTCCCTGACATGTCCCTTCATGTGATGCTGTCACATGAGTTGGGGCATGTCCATCACTTTTAATCAAACATTCAATACATTTTTTAAAACCCTCATGAAACCTCATTTCGCCCGTGGATGAGGTTTCATGCTATTTCTGAAGTCCGCCAGAGCTCCCGGCCTGCCCACCAACCTTAAGGTTGGACAGGCAGATCCATTAATGGGCTTAATTACTTTTTAAATAGACCGTTGATAGGTTGGTGGCCGCACTGCTGAGTCAGCTGCGCCCCCGCTGACCTGAAAATTGAAATGATGCAGGGTGACATCAGGAGTTTTGTCCGACGCCCTCCCGCCACTTTTATGCGTCGGCAAACGGGCCCCGCCCCCATGCTTGCCGACCTAAAGATCCTGGCCCATGAGACCAAGGTTTTGCAAACATCAAAACTCGTTGTTCCTGCAGAAGCACTAACAGCCCCATCTCACACCTGGGACTGTCAAGGTACGTTTCAAAAAGGAACTATTGAATGGAAATAGAGAATATTTGCATCTTTATAAGCTTACCCCTCTAGTGGAGTTCAAGGGTATACCAAGACAATAGTTACCCAGAATAGAGTTATTAATTTAGATAATGACTCTTTCAGAGGCTAATGATTGAAAATTTATAAGGCATAAAATAAAAGCCAGGTCCAAACACCAGATAAACATCCCTTTATGAAATCATTGTGGAAGAAGGAAGTCTGACCACTTTCAAATCTTTTTATAAAGTTGAGAACTCAGAAGCAGGGGCCTGACTGCTGATTTACCTCCACCCTGCAAGCTTAAAAGCAGGGCTCCAGGTTGACAAAGCAACCTGCAACAAGTCTCAGCTGCTCGAAGCCTGTTCATCTGGAAGCTACTGGCCATTGCCTGCTAAGCAGCACAAGCCTCTGAGTATCAATCTCATCTTGCTGCACCACCCTCCACTTTAAAGGAATTTTGTGCTGCTGTCTTCAACCAGGAAACCACCAGAATTGAAACCCCTCCATGAAGGAATCTCCCTCTCGATTTTGACTTTCTGGATGCTAGAAATCTTGTGAACTAATATTCAGATCTGTGGTTCTTTTTACTGTTGTTATTCATAGTTGTAAAACTCCCTCTTTTTTTTTATCCCCCTTACTATATATATAGTGTGTGTGTGTGTGTGTGTGTGTGTGTGTGTGGTTGTGAACATCCCAATCTGCCCCAGGTGAATGTATAATAAACCAACCTTCTGAGTTAATCATAAAAAGAGTTTGCTGCGAATTACTTACAAAATTGGACCACACAAATGTACAGTTTGGGGAATCATGCCATGGCCTACTTTAAAACTATTAAATGCACCTCTGCTTACAGACAGACAATGGAGGATAAATAAGTTCAGTTTGTCTCTCTCTCTCTCCTGTCTGTATCTTGGCTTTAATAGCTCAGTTGCCAATTCTCAAGCACAATGCTACTGCTGAAGAAGTCTGGACTTTATCTTGTCATCACAGCATCTTATGTTATTGTTGCACTGTCAATGAAGACACACTGACAGTTATTGAGTAAAAGAATTTGGATATTTAGTGCACCCTGGCTGCAATGAGCCTATTGTAGAGCATTTTTGCTTTTATTTCAAGTGGGCAGGAGTTATTCTCTTTCTGAGTCCAGAAGGAGGGAAGTTTGAAAAGAAACATCTACGTGCAGCAAATGGGCCAGGATTTGCAAATATTGATGACCACCATTTCACACCAGCACTTGAAAACATGGTAGCCGAACTATTGAGGTGCACCAGAAAATGACTTCAATTAAGAGACAATATCCAAGCGATAGTGCTGCCTAACCCAGCATTAGCGCAATTGCAGCCCAAGTTTGTTGCTAGGGCACAATCAGATGCATTAAGCACCAGATAGGTTAGCACCAGGACCCAGTTTTTTGGGATTGTGTGGTTTTCCTTCCTAATGGAACACATCCCCGTTGATACTGCCTGCCCCAGCCATTTAACGCTCCACGTGTTAATTGGCTAGAGATGGGACTTCTGCCCTTCACTCGGGAGGAAGTCCCACCTCAGAGACCTGCTGGGTATAGTTATAAGGGTGTTTGGCATAGCAAAGGTTAATATCGGACTGGATGACGGTACCACCCATTTTGTAACGTAGAGAATCACATGATAGTAGACTGCGTATAGAGGAAGTCTGAGAGAAGTTGACATAAAAATAGCACCTAGATACTTTGGAGATAATTGTGTGTTAACAATAAACAGTTTATGTTCAAACACACGCCTCCAGACCTCTCAGTGAGACACCAAACAACCTTACAACATGGTGGCAGCTAATGAATGAACCCAGAACCCCAAAAAAGCTGGCAAAGGACCTGTCTGGAGTGAACATGAACTGAAGACACAGCCGGAGATGGCTTTAAAAGAAGCACCATTGCAGACATGGAGGCTAGAAGGGCAGGTGAAAAATCCACCGTGCAGCTAAAGGACTCCACCAGGACACCTGAAGGTCCATTGTGAGTGCCCAAGGCTTGCAGAGTCAAAGGACCTAGCCACATTGCAAGTGTGAGCAAACAAAAACAAACTTCAGGACAAAGGCTCAATTAGCTTTAACAGTATTCAGGGTATCGATCAAGCAGAGCATTCCATTTCTTTAATCATCACAGCCAGCCCAGGTTCAGAGTTGGTGCCATACCATGAGTTCCGTTTAAAAAAAAAGCAAAATTTTAATAACTTGGCCAAATCCAGGAATCACCTTTTAATCGGCCTGAAATACTCCAAAAATGTTCCAAAGGACCCAAACTTTTGATTTAAAGATTTGCTGCAAAAACTCGATCTCAATGAAATCGGACTTGAGATGGCAGCAGGACCCTGCCAAAACCCATGAAGCGAGGGAAGAAGAGGGAAAAAAAACGCTTATTGCAGAACCATCTTTAAAGCACACATAACATTTAAAGATCTACTCCCCTGTGCTGAAAGACAGTCATGGATAATAAATCAACCCTACCAGAACAATTTGGGCTGATGCAAGGGCCAATCCTGGTGCAGAATTGGGGTCTTTGACAAAAAAGATTTTTAAGTTACATGATAGCTTCAGGATTAGATAAGAAGACAGACGCTGAACAAATGAATTCTCTATTGTACTCATTCGGAACAGCACTAGGCATAACTAAAAATGTCAACCTAGTAAAGCTATAACACAGGACTACTTGTGTGCCAAAAACCATAAGCAGCAAGTGATACACAGAGCTAAGCGATCCCACACCAACCGAACAGATCTAAGCTTTGCAGTCCTGCCACATCCAGTCATGAATGGTAATGGACAACTAAACAACTCTCTGGAGGAGGAGGCTCCACAAATATCCCCATCCTCAATGATGGAGGAGCCCAACACATCAGTACAAAAGATAAGGCTGGATCATTTGCTACAATCTTCAGCCAGAAATGCCGAGTGGATGATCCATGTCTGCCTCCTCCGGAGGTCCCCAGCATCACAGATGCCAGTCTTCAGTCAATTCAATTCACTTCACGTGATATCAAGAAATGGCTGAAAGCACTGGATATTGCAAAAGCTATGGGCCCTGACAATATTTCGGCAATAATACTGAAGACTTGTGCTCCAGAACTTGCCGCAGCCCTAGCCAAGCTGTTCCAGTAAAGCTACCACACTGGCATCTACCTGGCTATGTGAAAAATTGCCCAGATATGTCCTATACACAAAAACAAGGACAAATCTAACCTGGCCAATTACCATCCCATCAGTCTACTCTCCATCATCAGTAAGGTAATGAAAGGGGTCATTAACAGTGCTATCAAGCAGCACTTGCTTAGCAGTAACCTGCTCACTGATGCCCAGTTTGGGTTCCGCTATGGCCACTCAGCTCCTGACCTCATTACAGCCTTGGTTCAAACGTGGAAAAAGAGCTGAATGCCAGAAGTGAGGTGAGAGTGACTGCCCTTGATATCAAGGCCGCATATGACAGAATGTGGCATCAAGGAGCCCTAGCAAAACTGTAGTCAATGGGAATCGGGGGAAATCTCCAATGGTTGGAGTCATACCTAGCACAAAGGAAGATGGTTGTGGTTGTTGGACGTCTGTAATCTTAGCTTCAGGACATCACTTCAGGAGTTCCCCAGGGTAGTGTCCTTAAGGGCCTCATTGGGGCAAGGGTGGACGGGCCAGCCCAGACCTCGCCAGTCCCAGCGAAAGTTGCAGAGAGGTCGGGATTGACGGGAGCCCGGTGGGAAGGCCATCCAAAAAATTTTACGGCCACTCCACACCTACAAACCCACCGGAGAGAGAACGTAAAATTCTGCCCCAGAGCATGTCACAAATATTGGAGGTGAAGTTCATCTTGGACAACACCACAGAATGGGTGATAATGAATCTGCGGCTTGTTTTACACCTGTTCGGTTTAGTCCAGTATATTTGAATATATATATTGTACTAGTATGTAAACATAGGACTCAAACTAGGGGCAAGTCAACACTTGTGGATCAGGCTGAAGTGGTCTTTCAGTGGACCTGTACCTGTAACCCTGTTAAGCAGCCCAGTAGGCATTTTAATTCTTGGCCTCTTTATATACTCAGCTCTCGCATGCAACTGTTTAATCATTTGCATGGTTAAGCAAAGCTCCTGTTTGTTGTATGCCAGCCAAGCCCTTGATTTAACTATAAGCCTAGTAGCTAATTACTTTTATGATTCATTCACCGGGTGCGTGTTCACTTGTTGCCTGAGCCATTACTTTGCTGTTGCACTATTCAATCGGATGTCGATCTGTGCAGTCAGGTAGGAGCTAAACAATTTTTAAAAATGTTATACTGAAAATGAATCCAGAATAGAAAGGAGAGTCTCACAGGCAGCATGCTGACTGGCATTGTTTTTATAGTTCAACCAATAATGTCTCAGCTGGTTGAATCAGTCCAGGTTTGCTTACATCAAGGCTGTAAATCTGAATGATTGCATAAATCTTTATGTTGTTAGACTATTTTATTTCCTTAACATTTTTTTAAGTAAAGATATAAATATAAGTTACTGAGGGCTTTGGTTTGGGATACTTCACCAGTTTTGTACTCGGTGAGGTGTGGCCCAAACTGGAACAGAGTTTAATTCAGGTAATTTAATAATGGCTTTAAGAGGGGACTGGACCAGATTTTGACTGGGGAAGAGATCACATCTTATAGAAAGCAAGGGGTAGAAATTTGTCATGGAGGGTAATGCAAAACAGGCAATATCAGATTGGCTGCCCATTATACGCAGCCCTTGACATTTAATTGCAGTGCCTGCAATGGGACTGAATATCAAGCACTGTGTAAAACAGGTGGCTGATCCAATATTGCCCGGTTTGTGTCACTACCTAAGGCCAATTTCCACCCCTATGTGCATTTATAGATAACACTATAGATATATAACACTATGTATGTCCCCTGGACTGGTTTGATTGTCTGAGGGGATCAAAGAGGAAATCTCCAGATTATTTTAATCTTTCTTAGTCCTGGAATTTTGTTTTAAATCTTTTCATCTGCCAGCAGAAAGAGATTACATAGCTGGGATTGCTGGAGGTGAGTGAGGAAAGAAAGCTCTGTCTAGCTAAGATGTTCCAGCCAACACGACGTGTGGCAGGATTGATGAATCAACTGCTTTTTTTCTTGCTGTCAACTTTGTGTATTCTTAGCGACAATTGTCTATTGAACATATTTGTCTATTAATAGAATATTTTTCCAATTTTGCTAAATTAAGTGGACAAAGAATCAGATTCAAACATAAGCAATCAAGCTGGAAAGGGAAACAAATAATAAAATGTAGGTCAGAGATTTTGCAAAAAGCAACTTGGGCTACTTAGATGAGGTTTAATAATTATGTATTGCAATGTAAACAGTTATCGCAAATTTGTTTGAAATTGTGTCACAATTATGTAGGAATCTGGAAAGAGAGAGACAGATATAGGTGACATCAAGAGAATTGGGGAAGTGAGTGCAAAACAGGAACGTGATTTCTAAATGGTATTCAGGATGATTGAAGGAATGGGCCTGAAAGACTTAGTGCTCAGCCAAATTGTGCAGTGCTTGGCAAAAAAGAGCATTTATGATAAAGACATCACCCAAACCCCACAATTATATGGCCATGTTGGCTCTCCACTTAAGTCAGGAGAGGAATCATTGATATTGGATGTTTCCCTCAACAAAGTGCACCAAGACTCAATTAAAATCTTCCATAGGATCTTAGAATCATAGAATGGTTATAGTCCATGAGGATGCCATTTGGCTCATCTTGTCTGTGCTGGGTCTTTGAAGGAGCAATTCACTTTGTGCCATTCCCCTGCCTTCTCCCGTGCACATTCTTCCTCATGAGATAATGATCCAATTCCTTCTTTAATGCCTCGAATGAACCTGCCTCCGCCACACTTTCAGGCAGTGCATTCCAGATCCTAACCATTCACTGTGTGAAAAAATTTTCTGCTCTGTCCAGACCCCTCATGATTTTGAAACCTCTATCAAAATTTGTTTTGTTTATTGAGGAATGCTTTATTGGCCACATAATTTAGCCCAGTGCTGTGAACTCTTCGGGCAGGATATTAAGTTTGTTGAGCGGGGGTTGGGGCTCACTCACCGACGTGTAAAATGATGCGGGATGACACTAGGTGGAACTCCTGATGTCATCCCGCGTCATTTCCATTTTCAGGTCGGCAGGGACATAGCCGAATCAGTTGTTCGCCCGCCAACCTGTCAACGGCCAATTGAGGCTATTTAAAAACTAATTGAAGTATTTAAAGGACTTGCCCGTCCAACCTTAAGGTTGGCGGGCAGGCCGGGAGCCCTGGCGGGCTTCAGAAAACGCATCAAACCTCATCCACGGGCGAGATGAGGTTTCATGTACGTTTCTAAAAATTTAATAAACATTTAATTATAAGTGATGGACATGTCCCAACTCATGAGGGGACATGTCAGGGAAATTTTATTTTTCTACATTTACCATTTTTGAATTTGGCGTTGATCTCCCTGAGGCAGCACTTAGCCTCAGCGAGATGAATGCGCTCTTTCATGCGCTCTTGGCTGAGGGAATCCCCCCCGTCACTCACACAGGGAGTGCATAGCCCACGTAAAATGGTGGCGTGCCCCCAATTGGGGGCGCTGATCAAAGGCCGCCTGCACGTGCCCGCTCCTGAACTCGGTGGTGGGGGGGCGGGATTTTCCCCTTAGAGACATTAGGACCTCAGGTGGAAAGGAATGTTAAAACATGAGACAAATGTTACAAGGTCTGTTTTACAGCTGACTTAGTTGGCAGATTCAGACTAGATTTTTTGCTGGGACACTGTTAACTGTAAGAAAACATGGAGAAGAGAAAATAAATTTTTAAAAATTAACAAAGGCAATATCAATGATACAAGAACACAATAGAACGTATAACAGAGCAATCTAAGGTGACCTGCATATCCAGGCAACTTCATGTTTATAGTTAAACCAAGAGGATTCAAATTTCCCAAATTGGTCTGTGGGGTACGATGAGTAAAGAAAAAAGCTAATTTTAAATCCCAGCATAAAATTTTATTTTTGGTTCAGGCGATTGAAAAGAGATTTAATAATAATTAGAATTCATCTTAAAAGTAAAATAGTTGGGAGCAGGGAAATCTCAAGCTTTTGTTTATGGGTGAAATGTCAGTAATAGATATCATGAAGCACCTGGGACTATGTACCAAGTTTAAATCCATGCTCTCAGTAATTTGCATATATCTTACATTGCTGGCATGAACAGACCTTGGTGTTGCAATTTAGCATTTGTCTACAAACTTCCGGGCCCACGTATTTCAAACTGAATGAACTGGTGAATAAGAAACATGAGAACAAATAAAACGAGGCTGCCTGGGCTTTGAGGGCCAGCATTTCAGGATCAAGGGTTGCATGTGGTCCCAGGATCAACATTTGGATAGCCCTGCAAAGGTGTATGTACAAAATGATACGATAGGGATGTTCTTGTGGTGTGTAATATAATTTTGAAATTAATGAATAACCAATGCAACTTTACCGGGGTGGGGTGGCAGGGAACAGTTGGTCAATGGGAGCACAACGAGAGGGAAGTAAGGTAAATTGAACCTTCCTGCATTCCTAGCATTGAACCTCATTCAGTGAGAACACAGATCACTGAACTGGTTTCAAAAGGACTCACAGTCCCATTGAGTTAAACACCATCTATTGCTGAGTTAATCCCTTATTTAAAACATCATTAACTACATCACACAGATTAAGGTATGGTCAGAATATCATATCTCACACTGAAACTCCAAGGAACACTTCTGTCTAGAGGTAAATCAGATAAAAATGTACAGCAAAGATTGCAGAGATGTTTGTTGGGTGCTTGTCAAACTGGATAATCCTGTGCTTTACAGAATGACATCAGAAATATCATTCACTAATATAATGTAAAATTTAAATAACCATTGATTTGCAAAACAGAAGGGTAGAAGTTAAGGATCTAAAGGATTAAAAGAGATAGGAGAAAACTCTGCAAGTTCTGACAGTGTTTATCATTATTAGGCACAATCAAACAAGTTGAAAACCATTAAATTTTTAACCAGTAAATATTCCTAGTATTAATTACTCTTAGCCTGGGGCCTTGAGCATGGTTTCTGTTTGTTGCCTATCCAAATTCTAAGGGCCTGGTATCGGCTGTTGTCATCACTCATGTCCTTTAACATCTCTGAATATGTAGTCTGACAAGGATCTGCTTCTACAAATAAAATATGTGTTAACAATTAAATGGATTGAGATTGATTCATACTATATATTAAAACAATTTTACAAACATATAACAAGTCATTCACTTCAGTACAGCAAACATCTTTTTGAACAGTTCATAAAATATTCTTCAAATAGAAAATGACACATGCAGATCTTGTTTTTTTTTTGCAATGATAGCAGTTTCACCATGTGCCCCACCCAAATTGTTTCCATGCGTCATAGTTCTCATTGCCAATTCCTTTCTTAAGTGCACAGCCTAATCCTTGGGTGTCTCTTACTCACTCTTCCACCTCATCAATCTCATCTTTGTCATCTACTGTTCTCCCAAGTCATTTGGTGCATTCCTTACCAAGATTTCCCTCAACCTAAATGCTTTGGTGATTTCAGTGTCCGTGTTTAATCCGTTGCTCTCTCTCTCTCCTTTGGTTTTGAGTTTTTATGTACCCTTTGAACTTTACTCCATGTCAATTGACCTGCCACATCCACTGCCTCCCTCTTACCCTATCCATTGCATAGGCTTTCATAATTTTTAAGGTTGCAATCAAAGGTAAGGCCATCCCTGGCTACTTGTTTGGTCTTTCACCTACATCTCTCTACCAACTCAGGTAAATCGAGGTTTATGAGAAGTTTGGGGAAGATACTGCAAGTGACAATCCATGAATATGGAGGTTTATGCACAATCTGCTGAAGTTGGTACAGGAGGAAGCTATTCAGTGTCATCAGCCTGTCCCGTCATTCAGTTAGATCATGCAGGAATCTTATTTTAACTCCTTCTATCCTCCTTAGTTCTGTCACTCTGTCGCAGGGTGGTTGAGTTATACTATTAGTAATAGAGTTGATCTGCAGATAACTTTCTAAGTGGAAACATTAAGTTCATTTACAATATACTAAGCAGCAACTACATGTATGCTTTCAACTCCATCTCCACCTCTACACTGACTGCTGAGGCAGCCCGCACTACTCTCCTATTGGTTACTATAGATCATGTTATCTTTCCTAACAAGTATTATCCTTAAAGGTAGATTACACACTAAATAAAGCCATAATTACTACATTCCTGTAGCTCGGCTATACATATTATATTTACAAGTACATATTTTTCAGGACAACATAATATTTACACTGGGTAAGGAATTTACAAGTTCAGCCTTTCAGGTGGTTTCCTGGTACGTGTGGAATGTCGCAGCTCCACAACTTCAAGAACCTCCTTTTCAGGATTTATCTGAACATCAAGTGCTTTGATGAGCACTTGCAGTACTGTATCCTCAACTCTTACAGGAACATCAGACATGTCAGTCCTGGGTTGAGTATCCTCAACAAGAAATGCAGACCCGGTCATGGTCACTGGTGGAACCAAACTTTGGTGCTTGGTCTCTGTCTTCCTTAAATGCTCCACATGCTTACGGATGATCCAGCCTTCCACATCCACGTGGTAAGATAGAGGTCCAGTTATTGTACTTATTGCACCCGGTAACCACTTTGGTCCTTCTCCGACGTTCTTCATATATACAGGCTCTCCCACAGTAAATTTCGTCTCACAACTATGCCAGTCATGTCTAGTTTTCTGGCTTCCCTGACTCCTTTCCACCTTCCCCTCTGAATTCGGCATTATTAAGCTCAATCTCATCCTAAGACAGCATTTCAACAATAACTCTGCAGGTGTGCCACCTGTTGTTGTGTGAGGGGTAGTCCTGTAATGAAAAAGAAAATGTGCTATCTTGGTTGCCAAGGAATCACCAGTTAGCTTTTGCATGCCTGCCTGGAACGTTTGAACCACTCTTTCGGCCAGTCTGTTTGAGGATGGGTGGTGCGGTGCAGTTTTTACAAGTGATCCCATTGAGGCTGATAAACCATTGAAATTCAGCACTTGTAAATGCCGTGCCATCATTGGAAATGATTACTTCTGGTAGTCCGTGAAGGGCAAAACTCTGATATAGTTTCTCAATTACAGCAGCTGATGTTGGTGACTTCATTTCATATGCGTCCAACCATTTTGATTGGGCATCGACAATGAGCAGAAACATTGTTCCCAGGAAAGGTCCAATGTAGTCAATGTGTAACCGCACTCACGGTCTACCTGGCTACACCCATGGGTGTAATGGAGCTGTCACTGGCAACTTTTGCAGTTGCTAACATTGCTCATAATGCTTTACCACACTCTATTTTGCCATCCGTTCTTAGCCACCATAGATAGCTGTGCGCTATGGTCTTCATTCAGGAAACTCCTGGAGGAACTATCACTCGTGCACCCCACAATAAGATGCCATCCTGACTGGTTATTTCATGTTTTCTGTTGAAGTATGGTTTTATTTAATCAGATAATGGCTCCTGTGACCAACCATGTAGCACTTGTTTTCATACTTGAGATAGGACTGGGTCCCGACTTGTCCAGTCTTTGATCTGTCAAGCATATGTTGGCAAAGAATCTAAGAAATTTAACAGTAAAACAAGTTCCTGTGGAACTGGGACGTGCTCATCATTTTCTTGTAAAAGCAAATTACTAAGGGTGTCGGCATTTGTGATTTGATTGCCAGGCCTGTGTATGAAAGTGTATTTGTATGCTGCCAGAATTAAAGTCCTATTAGTACTTCTGTATCTTCTTTCTACATGCCTCTTCTTTCTGACGCAGACTTTAATTTCGGCCTTCTCTTTGACTTCACTATTGGCCAGACTTCTCTCAGATGCAAGCTCAACTTGTCCGAGTTCAGTGGCTGAGTCTCCCAGGTCTCTTTTTTGTATTTGTTTGTTGTCTCCTGGAAAATTGAACATTGTTGTGTCTTCTCTGCCAACTCATTCTTCAGTTTGTTCAGAGAAGTGCTGAATTCTTTCTGTTTCTCTTTGTACTTTTCCAGAGGTACAAACTTTGACTTGTGGGAATCTTGAAGTGTGTGAAGGTCTTTCAACAGGTTTTCTTTTTCCCAGCGAAGGTTGCTCTCCTCATCTCGAACTCTGTCATCAAGCAGGGTCTCTTCGAGTTTCTTCTGCTGTTCTTCCAGTGTTTGGCTTAAGACAGCCTGCATTTCTTTAGGTTGTTGAGTCCTCACACACCTTTTTCAAAACAGGAACGCTTCCAGCTTCCTTTCGAAATCTCAGTGGCCCATCAAAGTTGATTTCCCTTAACCAATTTCACCGTGGAAGGCTTGGTCCTCTGCCTCTCAATACCAACACTGGTAGCTTTGCCAATTGAACAGTTACTTTGCTTATACCTTTATTTGAATGTCTTCAACCGTATATGTTTTCAGCTTGGCAGCTGTTTGTTCTAAGCTTAATTGATGTTTGCCATTATTCAAACATCTGAAAGTATGTTCCTCAATTACAGTGGTGGAAGCTCCTGTGTCTACTTCCATTTTAACAGGTTTGCCATTTACTTTCACTGTGACAAATATTGGTTCTATCTTTCCAACTTTCAGATTAACCAATGAGTAAATGTCTGAATTTGTTGTTTCAGGCTCTTCTACATTGTAGATGTCTTTGGGATTCTTCTTTTGTTCACAAGCCTGCTTGAATCTTTCCTTGCACCGCCTCATCATATTCCATTTCTGTGATGATAGCATTTGATTTTTTTAAACTGCCAATCGCTAAAAGTCTGATTGTTTCCAGCTCTTTTCAAATTATTCTTCGATTTCGGTGCTAAGTTATTTTTCTTTATTCTTTAGCTAGTGGGGGCTGTTTCCTGCTTCTAGGCCGAGTCTCGCTTTTTTGCGCCTCTTTCACTTGAGGTTTCCCACCTGATGTGGAGGATGGTGCCATTTTGTGCACTCTGTACTGCTTGTGAATCTCTTACAGCGTTTTCCATGGCCAGCGCTAACTCTAGTGCCTTCTTGAAATCCAGATTCACTTTGGACAATAATCATTTTTGGATAATGCCCTCTTTCACACCACACACTAAACGATCTCTGAGTATGTCGTTCAGAATCATGCTGAGCTCACAATGTTCCATTAGCTGCTTCAAATTTGCCACATAACATGCAATTGTCTCACCCGGGGGTCTATTTTGTGAATTAAACATGAACCTCTGCATCATAACCGAGGGCTTGGGTTCAAAGTGACCCTTCATGAGGTCCACTGATTCATTGAAATTCTTCAAATCTGGGGCACTGGGTGCTGTCAAACTTTGAATTGAACCGTAGGTTTTGCTCCCACAAGTACTCAAGAGGATCGCTTGCCTCTTCTTTTGCCCTGTAATCTCGTTCGCTTGAAAAAATAATGTGAGACATTCTATGTATTGAGACCAATTATATGTGGCTGGTTCAAAAGGATCAACTCTCCCAAGTTGTGGCACTTTGAGAGAGGATAGCTTCTTCAATTCTAACAGAGCTTGCTACTTACAATCACTGGGCGAGGTACAGTGCCGATTTTTCAAAAATTTGATTTCTTCTGTTCAGTCCTGTTTTATCCTCATCACCAGTTTGTTGCAGGGTGGCCAAGTTGTGCTGTTAGTAATTGAGTGATCTGCAAACACTTCTTGGGTGGAAATATTAAGTCTATTTACAATATACTCAGCAGCAACTACACATATGCTTTCAACTCCAACTCTATCACTACACTGTCTGCTGATGTAGGCTGCGCTACTCTCCCATTGGTTACTACAGATCATGTGATCTTTCCTAACAAGTATTATTCTTAAAGGTACATTACAGACTAAATAAAACTTTAAATACTACAAACCTTTAATACCCTTGTCTCATAAAAACCCATTATTTTCAGTTACGAAATTTTCAATTGACTTTGTCTCAACATCTTTTTGAGGGAAGAGAGTTCCAGATTTCCATGACCCATCATGTGAAAGGAGTGCTTTCTGGCATCACCACTGAACAATCTAGCTCCAGAGGAAATAGTTCCCCCCATCTCCCCCACCACCACCCCCCCCACACCCCCCCCCCCCCCCCACCCCCCGTCTAAGAAAAACATGTATTTATACAGTGCTTTTCATAACCAATGGATGTCTCCAAGCACTTTACAACCAGTGAAGTGCTTTTGAAATATAGTCACTGTTCTAATGTTGGAAACACAGCAGCCAGTTCACGCATGACAATCTCCTACAAACAATAGTATGATAATGATCAGATAACCTGTTTTGGTGAAGTTGATTGAGAGTATTGGCCAGGCCACCAGGGTAATTCCTCTGCTCGCCTTCAAAACAGTGCCATGGAAACCTTTACAACCACCTGAGAGGGCAGATGGGGCCTCGGTTAAAAGGCACCTTAAAGGCACGCCCAAAATCCCTCTGATCAGTGAGCTGCCTCTAGGACAGCAGCTCCATGGTACTAAATAAATGAAACCTGTAGGCCAATTTACTGTGGTGCTGCTGCCAGGATGTCTCAGTTTGGAATTTCCAGGCCATATGAGGTGTGTTGATTTCATGTACTGCTTTAGATGGGGTTGCTATGAAGGTGATTGAATGTAACTCAGGTGAGTAACTGAAGTGGAACTTTCCATGATGTTGGTGCAAAGGTTTTTATGGATTTTTACATTTGTATCTCATGACAGATGTCATTTTTAGATCTGATTTGCTCAGGAAATTAACTTTTCAGTGTGGGTTGAACATGTACATTGTCAAGTGGTTGGATAGATTACTTGTTACAACACTTTTGTGCAGTACCTGAAGCACTGAACAGGCTGCAGATTAACTGTGCCATTCAATAGGAGAACACTGGTGATCTTCATATTTAACTTACTTCGCAGTTATATCACATCCAGTGAATTAGTGCTATAGAGTTAATGCAGTAATACCCAAACATTAAATAGTTGTCACTGTACAACAAATATCAATACTGTCATTGACTGTAAAATGCCTGGTAGGCTCAGTGTCAAAGGTCATTCTACAATTTTACTTTCTACCTCACTGCTGGTCCATCTGTCACTTCAGTTTAAATTCTGGTCCAACCCACATTGCCTTGTACAAATATAGCCTTTAAAAGACTCAGTACTTATACACCAGTGAACAGAGCATAGTGCCTGTAGGCAGTAATAATTGAGATGGCTGGTACATACTGGAAGTTGCACCATGCCACTGTTTATTTTAGTATTGAGCTTTAACTTGTACCATAACAAACACAGGTGTGGTAACCAAGCCCCAAAATACACATCTTTTTCCAATTAGTGAGTGCCTCATTTATGTAGCAAGTATCAACACAGTAGAAGCTTTTGACATGGTATTTCAAGCAGTTTGGAATAAAAAAAATCAAAAAAACCAAATTATAATTCAAATACTCTGTTTCAACTACTGGAAGTTTTCTATACAAGCACTAGAGATATCCTTTAAATAAGGAACACAGAACTCCTGCATAATTCCCTCATTATCATGTCTCCAAGCGATACTAAATTTGCATTAATACCACCTTTAAGTAAAAACTGCGCCACCTGAAAAATTAATCAGACTGAGCCACCAGATCTTTTGTTAGACCATAATTTACTTTTTGGTAAGCAGTTTTAAGATTGCAAAGATTGTTCTGATGGATTTTGTGAATATAATAAATAAAAAATACAACATGTCCTGAGAAATGTTGGTACTCTCTTCCTAGCCATAGGATAAAATTTTACTAAAAACAGAAGTTATTACTCCAATGTTCTGCTCCACTAAAGTGGTAGGATGGTGGCTTGTGTATGTAGAGCACTCCAGGGAGGTTCATATTAAAGTAAGCTATGGTTTGACAAATATATTGAGGTACGTTGGGACCGAAATACAGAGAATTATGATTTTCATATTAAATCTAAGCCTGACAGACATCATTATGATAGAATAGATCAATGTTTTAAATGGAGAACGCTTTGCTGACACTATACCCTTCTCATTAAGTAATCTTTTGCACATAAATGACATGGTTGATTTCTCTTATATTTTATTTTCTCTCTCTATATGCTGTGTAAATATGTTGAGGACCTTCACACAGCAGGTATAATTTCAGTGCCTTGCTGCCCTGACCCAAGCCCAATGCATCACATGTTTACTTTTCTATATCCGCCTGTTACCTGGCACATTAGCCTCTCTTAGTCCTCCTTCTGGTATAGTTGCTGCTATTTTTTTGGTTAATGCAATGCTTATATCGGGTTGACAGCTACCTATAACTAATTGAGAAAACTATGTCTAATGCAGATTTGACTGATGTTGCTTCCATGATAAAAACCAGGTGGACTCCCTCTGGGGCACTTTAGGTAGGCTCATCTCTCTACTACAGTTAAGACCTTTATTTTTGTGATCCCCAGTAATGAAGATCCTGGCAATATTCTGACCAGATGTTTAGCATAATCATAGGGCCAGGGTTTAGAGTTGAAGAGAGGTCAACAGTGCAGCCCAGCAAATAGCCAAAGAAATGATACCGCTCAGTGGCATCATCACCCTACCAAGAAACAAATCTCTTTAATCATGATCCCCTTTTTGAAATAAATCATTCTCTTCACAATTTCTATTGCCTTGTAAACTGTTGAAGTTGAACCCATATGATGTCACTTTGCTTTCTGACTGGTGAGTTCCAATAATCTGCAAGGAATCAAAGAGCATGTGTGTCTGTACTTATTGAACACAAAATTGAAAATTGAAGTGCTGATGGATCCTTTGTGCTGTGATCAGGTCACCAAGGACACAATAGCACCGTTATTTTCCATTCTAAGCAACAGTGGTGATATAAGTAGGATTATTTCAGAAAATTCACAATTGCCACTGAGTTTAACGAGAGCAGAGCTTTCAAAACTAACTTCTCACTGTTTCAATGAGGGGATACAATGGACTGGTGCAAAAGTCCCAAGAACTAATGGTGTGGGATAAGTAATGTTTGCCACTTGCCTGTAAGTTTCTGGAATTTTTGGGCTAGAATATTGGCACTGTCTGTCGATGTATCACTGCTGTCGCCCAAGAATGAACATCAAGCTGCCTGTTAGTAAAAAAAGGACAGCTGATCATTTATGACATACTGTCAGCTCAAACAGAAAATGTCATATTTGCACAAGGCAGTGCCATTTCCCTCAAATGTTATATTCAAAATTAAAAATTAGGAGTAGGAAATAAAGGTTAGTCTCATTAGTTTTATGTTCTACCCCACTCTTCCAGCAAAACATATGATTCGTCTTCCTCCATACACTGCCTGCAGTAACATTTGAAGAATCTCAACCAAGTAGCTGGCCCTCAGAAGAAAAGGGATGGATAGAAGCCTGACAGATCATGTACAGTGATTGTGTATGTTTTTCTTCAAGAAAATTACTCAGCAAAATTATTATTTGTTTTTAGGGAAATTAAGATCCATATCTATCGTACACTAGTTTATTGTTTCTCATTGTATTTTGTCCGTACTTCTAAGATTCATCTCTAGTGTACTCTGTTTCAAATTTGTTTAATTGGATTTTTCATATACATAGTTCATTGTAGACTTGATGAGTAAGAAACTTGATGGCACTGCAACAGTTTCTCAAATGCAAAACATGTGCCTAAGCACTAAATATGTTGGGTGAAAGATGTGCATTTATATTGCTAAAAAGAGAGAAATGTTGCTGAAGCATTTTGCCTTGAACTCTTCAGGACAAATGCAGGAATGGCAGATTTCACAACATTTTATTCTATACAGGTTGACAAGGCTCCTCCATTGCCATTGAGAAAGCAACGGGAACCATAGGCTTCCCCAAACTCCCATGTATTTTAAAAAGGTGCGAGTATTGAACATAATCCTTTTGTTTGCAGAGAACAGGTCCCTGTGTGTATGTCCCTTCTAGTAAGTGTAAATGAACCACGTCACGAGCTCAACTAACCATCTTAAATTAGTTGTTAGTGTAGCTGAAAGCACACTCAGGATTCTTCAAATGCTGCCCAATCACAGAATCACATCTAACAGGATACGTTTTATTTTGGGTTTTGCAAACAATGGCTGATTGAATACGGTCTGTATTCTGCCCATTAAGAACAACCAAAAGAACATGCTGTTTGATTCGATCAGCCATTCGCTGGGACATACATCCTACGTACTTGACATTGCACTAGCCCTGAAATTCATACACGGCATTGCTCAACATTTTGTGGTAGGCAGAACGTCTTTTTGGACTGATGACACCATCCTCTTTGTGAAAAATACATAACCGTTGCATAGTATCAGCTTAACCTGTTGTTCAAATTTTTGAGATGCTTTGCCATTCCAGGGTAATTTGAGATAGACTCAACACTTTTCAGGTTCAAAAGTGGTGGACTTTGGCCCATTTGCCAGCTTGCATAATACACAGTGAACAAAGATCTAATCAGAATTACCTGGAAAAACTCAGCAGGTCTGGCAGCATCGGCGGAGAAGAAAAGAGTTGACGTTTCGAGTCCTCATGACCCTTCGACAGAACTTGAGTTCGAGTCCAGGAAAGAGCTGAAATATAAGCTGGTTTAAGGTGTGTGTGTGGGGGGCGGAGAGATAGAGAGACAGAGAGGTGGAGGGGGTTGGTGTGGTTGTAGCGACAAACAAGCAGTGATAGAAGCAGAATATCAAAAGATGTCAACAACAATAGTACAATAGAACACATAGGTGTTAAAGATAAAGTTGGTGATATTATCTAAACGAATGTGCTAATTAAGAATGGATGGTAGGGCACTCAAGGTATAGCTCTAGTGGGTTTTTTTTTTTATTTTATATAATGGAAATAGGTGGGAAAAGGAAAATCTTTATAATTTATTGGGAAAAAAAAAAAGAGAAGGGGGAAACAGAAAGGGGGTGGGGATGGGGGAGGGGACTCACGACCTAAAGTTGTTGAATTCAATATTCAGTCCGGAAGGCTGTAAAGTCCCTAGTCGGAAGATGAGGTGTTGTTCCTCCAGTTTGCGTTGGGCTTCACTGGAACAATGCAGCAAGCCAAGGACAGACATGTGGGCAAGAGAGCAGGGTGGAGTGTTAAAATGGCAAGCGACAGGGAGGTTTGGGTCATTCTTGCGGACAGACCGCAGGTGTTCTGCAAAGCGGTCGCCCAGTTTACGTTTGGTCTCTCCAATGTAGAGGAGACCACATTGGGAGCAACGAATGCAGTAGACTAAGTTGGGGGAAATGCAAGTGAAATGCTGCTTCACTTGAAAGGAGTGTTTGGGTCCTTGGACGGTGAGGAGAGAGGAAGTGAAGGGGCAGGTGTTGCATCTTTTGCGTGGGCAAGGGGTTGTGCCATAGGAGGGGGTTGAGGAGTAGGGGGTGATGGAGGAGTGGACCAGGGTGTCCCGGAGGGAGCGATCCCTACGGAATGCCGATAAGGGGGGTGAAGGGAAGATGTGTTTGGTAGTGGCATCATGCTGGAGTTGGCGGAAATGGCGGAGGATGATCCTTTGAATGCGGAGGCTGGTGGGGTGATAAGTGAGGACAAGGGGGACCCTATCATGTTTCTGGGAGGGAGGAGAAGGAGTGAGGGCGGATGCGCGGGAGATGGGCCGGACACGGTTGAGGGCCCTGTCAACGACCGTGGGTGGAAAACCTCGGTTAAGGAAGAAGGAGGACATGTCAGAGGAACTGTTTTTGAATGTAGCATCATCGGAACAGATGCGACGGAGGCGAAGGAACTGAGAGAATGGGATGGAGTCCTTACAGGAAGTGGGGTGTGAGGAGCTGTAGTCGAGATAGCTGTGGGTGTCGGTGGGTTTGTAATGGATATTGGTGGACAGTCTATCACCAGAGATTGAGACAGAGAGGTCAAGGAAGGGAAGGGAAGTGTCAGAGATGGACCACGTGAAAATGATGGAGGGGTGGAGATTGGAAGCAAAATTAATAAATTTTTCCAAGTCCTGACGAGAGCATGAAGCAGCACCGAAATAATCATCGATGTACCGGAGAAAGAGTTGTGGAAGGGGGCCGGAGTAGGACTGCAACAAGGAATGTTCCACATACCCCATAAAGAGACAGGCATAGCTGGGGCCCATGCGGGTACCCATAGCCACACCTTTTATTTGGAGGAAGTGAGAGGAGTTGAAGGAGAAATTGTTCAGCGTGAGAACAAGTTCAGCCAGACGGAGGAGAGTAGTGGTGGATGGGGATTGTTCGGGCCTCTGTTCGAGGAAGAAGCTAAGGGCCCTCAGACCATCCTGGTGGGGGATGGAGGTGTAGAGGGATTGGACGTCCATGGTGAAGAGGAAGCGGTAGGGGCCAGGGAACTGGAAATTGTTGATGTGACGTAAGGTGTCAGAGGAATCACGGATGTAGGTGGGAAGGGACTGGACAAGGGGAGAGAGAAGGGAGTCAAGATAACGAGAAATGAGTTCTGTGGGGCAGGAGCAAGCTGAGACGATCGGTCTACCGGGGCAGTTCTGTTTGTGGATTTTGGGTAGGAGATAGAAGCGGGCCGTCCGAGGTTGGGCAACTATCAGGTTGGAAGCTGTGGGAGGGAGATCCCCAGAGGAGATGAGGTCAGTGACAGTCCTGGAAACAATGGCTTGATGTTCAGTGGTGGGGTCATGGTCCAGGGAGAGGTAGGAGGAAGTGTCTGCGAGTTGACGCTCAGCCTCCGCGTGGTAGAGGTCAGTGCGCCAGACAACAACAGCACCACCCTTGTCAGCGGGTTTGATGACAATGTCAGGGTTGGACCTGAGAGAATGGAGTGCAGTAAGTTCAGAGAGAGACAGGTTAGAATGGGTGAGAGGAGCAGAGAAATTGAGACGACTAATGTCGCGCCGACAGTTCTCAATGAAAAGATCGAGAGAAGGTAAGAATCCAGAGGGAGGGGTCCAGGTGGAGGGAGAATATTGAAGATGGGTAAAAGGATCCGTTGAACTGGGAGAGGACTCCTGCCCAAAGAAGTGAGCCCGGAGACGAAGACGGCGGAAGAAGAGTTCAGTATCATGCCGAGCCCGAAATTCATTGAGGTGAGGGCGTAAGGGTATGAAACTAAGTCCTTTGCTGAGCACTGAACGTTCAGCATCGGAGAGGGGAAGGTCAGGGGGTATAGTGAATACACGGCTGGGGTTGGGATTGGAAGATGGGGTGGGGACGGAGGGACAGGCAGGGGTGGAGGGTCCTAGATGGGTGTTGGTGTCGATGAGTTGTTGGAGCTTGCGTTCCTTAGCACTTGAGAGAAAGAGAAAAAGTTTCTTGTTGAGGCGTCGGATGAGCCGAAGGATAAAATGAAACTGGGGGCACGCGCAGCTTTGAAAAAGGGTACGGCGGTGCTGCTGGAGGGAGAGGTCGAGTGTGTTCATATGGCGGCGCATGGCACTGAGAGTGGATTTCAGAATGTGACGGGAACAGCAGTCCGAGAAACGTTTTATGTCCCGGAGATACCTGTAATCCTGGGTGGGTTCGAAACATGAGGGGTGGAATTTCAGTTGAAATCCATGTGGGGTAAGTCGGAGACGGAGACAGTCACTGAGAAAGGAGATATGGCTGTGAAAGCGGGTTTTAGTAAACACCTTGTCAAACACTAGGAGAGAAATGGAAAGCAATGAAGGTGAACAAGGCAACAGAGAAATCCGGAAATCTTGTCGCAGAGAGGAACAGAACTTCTTCAAGGAGGTAGGCATTTCTTGAAGAGCAGTGGCAGTCAATTAAACACAGAGATAAAAACAAAAAAACTGCGGATGCTGGAAATCCAAAACAAAAACAGAATTACCTGGAAAAACTCAGCAGGTCTGGCAGCATCGGCGGAGAAGAAAAGAGTTGACGTTTCGAGTCCTCATGACCCTTCGACAGAACTTGAGTTCGAGTCCAGGAAAGAGCTGAAATATAAGCTGGTTTAAGGTGTGTGTGTGGGGGGCGGAGAGATAGAGAGACAGAGAGGTGGAGGGGGTTGGTGTGGTTGTAGCGACAAACAAGCAGTGATAGAAGCAGAATATCAAAAGATGTCAACAACAATAGTACAATAGAACACATAGGTGTTAAAGATAAAGTTGGTGATATTATCTAAACGAATGTGCTAATTAAGAATGGATGGTAGGGCACTCAAGGTATAGCTCTAGTGGGTTTTTTTTTATTTTATATAATGGAAATAGGTGGGAAAAGGAAAATCTTTATAATTTATTGGGAAAAAAAAAAGAGAAGGGGGAAACAGAAAGGGGGTGGGGATGGGGGAGGGGACTCACGACCTAAAGTTGTTGAATTCAATATTCAGTCCGGAAGGCTGTAAAGTCCCTAGTCGGAAGATGAGGTGTTGTTCCTCCAGTTTGCGTTGGGCTTCACTGGAACAATGCAGCAAGCCAAGGACAGACATGTGGGCAAGAGAGCAGGGTGGAGTGTTAAAATGGCAAGCGACAGGGAGGTTTGGGTCATTCTTGCGGACAGACCGCAGGTGTTCTGCAAAGCGGTCGCCCAGTTTACGTTTGGTCTCTCCAATGTAGAGGAGACCACATTGGGAGCAACGAATGCAGTAGACTAAGTTGGGGGAAATGCAAGTGAAATGCTGCTTCACTTGAAAGGAGTGTTTGGGTCCTTGGACGGTGAGGAGAGAGGAAGTGAAGGGGCAGGTGTTGCATCTTTTGCGTGGGCAAGGGGTTGTGCCATAGGAGGGGGTTGAGGAGTAGGGGGTGATGGAGGAGTGGACCAGGGTGTCCCGGAGGGAGCGATCCCTACGGAATGCCGATAAGGGGGGTGAAGGGAAGATGTGTTTGGTAGTGGCATCATGCTGGAGTTGGCGGAAATGGCGGAGGATGATCCTTTGAATGCGGAGGCTGGTGGGGTGATAAGTGAGGACAAGGGGGACCCTATCATGTTTCTGGGAGGGAGGAGAAGGAGTGAGGGCGGATGCGCGGGAGATGGGCCGGACACGGTTGAGGGCCCTGTCAACGACCGTGGGTGGAAAACCTCGGTTAAGGAAGAAGGAGGACATGTCAGAGGAACTGTTTTTGAATGTAGCATCATCGGAACAGATGCGACGGAGGCGAAGGAACTGAGAGAATGGGATGGAGTCCTTACAGGAAGTGGGGTGTGAGGAGCTGTAGTCGAGATAGCTGTGGGTGTCGGTGGGTTTGTAATGGATATTGGTGGACAGTCTATCACCAGAGATTGAGACAGA